>NC_053158.1:103371343-103696489 GCF_016835505.1 Polypterus senegalus | reverse complement strand
GAAAATAAACATGGTTGCAGTGGCGAATCGGATACAGGAGGGGGAAGGAGATGGAAAAAAAATTGAGAAAGAAACTTTCTAAAGTGTAGGAGCACTTCATCGAAAAAGAAAAAAAAAGTTGAATGCAGATTATGCAAAGCAGAGCTTTCTTTTCTTGTGTATATCAGGGTTTTGACAATGATAGTTAACCCTTACACCGACACATACTTCAACAACAACATTTATTTATAAAGCACATTTTCATGCAAAAAATGTAGCTCAAAGTGCTTTACATAATGAAGAATAGAAAAATAAAAGACACAGTAAGAAAAGAAAATAAGTCAACATTAACATAGAATAAGAGTAAGGTCCGATGGCCAGGGAGGACAGAAAAAACAAAAAAAAACTCCAGACGGCTGGAGAAAAAAATAAAATCTGCAAGGATTCCAGACCATTAGACTGCCCAGTCCCCTCTGGGCATTCTATCTGAAATAAATGAAATGGTCATCTTTGTATTTAGGGTTCTCACGGAAGGACTTGATGATGATGGTCATGTAGACTTCTGGCTTTTAGTCCATCAATGTTGGAGCATCATGATGCTTTGAGAAGGTGGTGGTGGTGCGCTGCCACCACAAAGAAACTGGAAAAAGAAACAGAAGAAGAGAGTAGGGGTCAGTACAGATTTTAGAGCCACCATGAATAGTTATTATAATGAATTGAACATACAGAGTATCAGGATTAAATTAAAGTGAAGTTATGAGAAGGCCATGTTAAAGTAATGTGTTTTCAGCAGTGTTTTACAGTGATCTACTATATTAGCCTGGCAAATTCCTATTGGAAGGCTATTCAAGATTTTAGGTGCATAACAGCAGAAGGCCGCCTCACCACTTCTTTTAAGTTTAGCTTTTGAAATTGTAAGGAGACACTCATTTGAGGATCTAAGATTACGATTTGGAATATAGGGTGTCAGACATTCCGATATGTAAGATGGAGTGAGATTATTTAAGGCTTTATAAACCATAAGCAGAATTTTAAAGTCAATTCTGAAAGACACAGGTAACCAGTGTAGTGACATCAAAATTGGAGAAATGTGCTCGGATTTTCTTTTCCTAGTTAGAATTGTAGCAGCTGCATTCTGCACTCGTTGCAAATGATTTGTCTATTTTTTTGGGTAGTCCTGAGAGGAATGCGTTACAGTAATCTAAGCGACTGAAAACAAAAGCGTGAATTAATTTCTCAGCATCTTTCAATGATATAAGAGGTCTAACTTTAGCTATGTTTCTTAAGTGAAAAAATGCTGTCCTAGTGGTCTGATGAATATGCGATTTAAAATTCAGGTTACAGTCAACAGTTACCCCTAAGTTTTTTACTTCCGTCTTTTAATCCTAATGCACCAAGTTTATTTCTGATAACCTCATTGAATCCATTATTGCCAAGCACTAAAATTTCAGTTTTCATTTTATTTAGCTTGAGAAAATTACTATTCATCCATTTAGAAATACCAGTAAGACATTGTGTTAGTGAATAGAGAGAGTTGGTGTCATCAGGTGCTATTGATAAGTACAGGTATGTGTCATCAGCATAGCTGTGGTAGCTCACGTTGTAACTTGAGATAATCTGACCTAACGGAAGCATATAGATTGAGAAGAGCAGTGGACCCAGGATAGAGCCTTGTGGAACACCATATAGGATATCATGTGTCTCTGAGATGTTGTTACCACAGCTCACAAAGAATTTTCTCCCTGCCAGGTAAGATTCAAACCAATTTAAGACACTGCCAGAGAGGCCCACCCATTGACTAAGGCGATTTCTAATAATATTGTGATCAATGGTGTCAAATGCGGTACTCAGATCTAAGAGGATGAGAACAGATAAATGGACTCTGTCTGCATTTACTTGCAAGTCATTTACCACTTTAACGAGTGCAGTTTCTGTGCTGTGATTTGTTATAAAACCTGATTGAAATTTATCAAGAATACCAAGTTTATTGAGGTGGTCATTTAACTGCATAATGACTGCCTTCTCTAGAATTTTACTTAAGAAGGGCAGGTTAGAGATGGCTCTGAAATTTTCAAAAGCAGAGGGGGTCAAGATTATTTTTCTTGAGTAGGGGTTTAACTACAGTAGTCTTAAGACAGTCTGGGAAGACTCCCCTATTTAATGACAAGTTTACTATGTCAAGAATATTATCAATTTGCCCGCCTGATACTTCCTTGAAAAACCTTGTTGGTGTTGGGTCAAAGACGCAGGTGGAAGGTTTACATTTATATCTTTGTGGTTTTTCTTGTCCATAATCCATAACAGTCTGTATAATTCAACACTGTATTAAGTCTGTCAGATTTACTTATGAAGTGACTTAATATACAATTGTGTTCCCTTCACCGGTTTCAAGGTGCATGGTGTAATGGCTGTTAGTCTCATTCCAGAAATTTGCTCTTTGTTGTCATGGCTAAAGCACTTTTCACCATCAGCTTACAAAAACATCTTTCATCTTCTAGAACCATAAAGAGATACTCTTCCACCTCTGCTGAATGGACAGATTCTAATTTGCACTACTCCACTTTTGTGCAACATCTGGCTGATTTCGTTTCAGACCTGTTCTTCATATGCAAGCACTACTATAGCAGCTAGCTTTGATCCACTGCAAATACACAGCTCCAGAGCATACTGAAGCAACATCCAACCTGACATGCAGTACAGTCTTGTTACTGTACATACAATGCACACTGCAACTGACCCAGTCAGGTTCAATCAGAGTGCACTATGATGCTGACATTTTATAAGGATGCAACTAATATGATTTGTTTATAGCTGATGTAACAATAATTATTACATTGATTTATTTTTCAAAGGGTTTTGATAAGGAACATCATAGAAGGCTAGTGATCAGACAGGGTTTTAGGAAGTTTCATGTTTCAGTGTACAGTTGGGTGCAGAAACCAGCACTGGTATAACAAATCATTTTAGATTAGTTGACATACTGGTTGGAATACTGCATGACTGTGTGCTAGGGCCAGTTAATAATATAATTTACATAAATGACTTCAAACAAGATGTGAGTAAGAATTTATTTAAGTTGGTAAATTTTTAAAACACAACTAATGTGACTAAGCAAAGATTAGATTTGTTCATTATTTTGCAGGTGAAGTAAGTACATTTAAGCCTTACACACAGGAAATAAAAACTTGAAATATAATTATGTAGCAATGTTCTAAACATACAGTGTAAGGTAGGTATGTCTTAAGACTATAATGTTGGAATACATAGCACACAGTGTGAAGAATGTATTCCAAGAGAGGCTATGCCTAATTTGTGTAATGCACAGGAAGACCTCTAATGGAATATCACAAAAAAGAACTATTTCTAAACAAAAGTTTAGAGTTAAGCTTCTAGACAAATTACAGGTCTGTGAGATATAATCAATGAAAGGAAATACATGAAGCTAAGCTTTACCTTATTAAACAAGTAGAGATTAAGAGGTGAGATGATATATGTCTTTAAGATAATGACGTTAGCAAAAACAGATTTAGTCTAGTCAAGAAAAAATTCCTCTAAATGTCAGGAAGTACTTCTTCTCAGAAAGGACTGTGAATGCATAAACTGCCGTATAGTGTACTTGAAAGTAGAACCTAGAAGAGCTTCCGATCTTAAAGCATTAGGTGAAAAGGAAAGGAGCTGTTGTATGAATGGGTGGTTTTCATAAAAATATTTATCTCAATAACTAAAGTCCCTTAAATATATTTATGATGTAGAGGGAGCATCTGTTAATGTTATAGTTTTCTGTTTATTGATGAGCCACTGTTAATATTGCGTTAATGTGTGCATGATTGTTTGTGAGGAACCATACAAGTCACTATCTCATTTTAATGTTAAACTTATGATGATTAACTTAACTCATATACGCTGTTATTATACATTATGTGATTGATAAATCCAGCTTAGTTTTTGATATATGTATTTATAACTATAGCCTGTTAGTTAATCTTCAGTGACTCATCATTATAAAGGAAAAAATCTATTTGTTTAAATATAATGTTATTAAAGGAACATGCAAATTTGTTCTTATTTTACCTGATATGTAATTCTTTGTACAGTAGTAACATAGATGCAGTTATCCTAACTTCATTTGTATTTGATATCTTACCAATAATTACCTGAACAATTAGGCTTAAAATTGTGCCATGCACTTTGAGATTTCCAATTAGAGGTTAATTTTCCAGCTAGAGGAATATAACCTTTCCATAAGACATTGTGAAGACAGCTGTATTATAGCAAGTATAGACTGTGTTTCTCCTTGCTTTGAAAATGTTTTATCTGGCAAATGCAATTGGTAATACTGCCAGGACAAAGTTGAAATGTTTATCTTGATAGAGTAGGAAGTAAAAACAATTATGCTATTGTGGACAATGCACACCAACAAAAATACATCTCAGTAAAGCATTTGTCATTGCATTTTAAAGCTTAAAGTCTGTATAAATTGCAACTAGCGGAAAAAGAAAAGTAGGCTAGTCATCTGAACTGTATCAGAAGGAAATCAACTATAATTTCAAATATTGAATTTAAATGAAATGTCATTAATTTTTTTCCCCCAATAGGAGAAGCAAAACGAAGCCTATTACTTACGAGAAAACAAAGAAGAACTAATTGAAGAGCTTGCCACAACAATTGTGCAAAAAGTAAGCAATACCAAAACAAATACATTTATTTCAGTAATTCCATTCAAAAAGTGAAATTTGTATATTGGATTCATTCATTACACACAGACTGATGTATTTCAAATGTTTATTTCTTTTAATTTTGATGATTATACAGTGGTGAAAAACTATTTGCCCCCTTCCTGATTTCTTTTTCTTTTGCATGTTTGTCACACAAAATGTTTCTGATCATCAAACACATTTAACCATTAGTCAAATATAACACAAGTAAACACAAAATGCAGTTTTAAATGATGGTTTTTATTATTTAGGGAGAAAAAAAATCCAAAACTACATGGCCCTGTGTGAAAAAGTAATTGCCCCCTTGTTCAAAAATAACCTAACTCTGGTGTATCACACCTGAGTTCAATTTCCGTAGCCACCCCCAGGCCTGATTACTGCCACACCTGTTTCAATCAAGAAATCACTTAAATAGGAGCTGCCTGTCACAGAGAAGTAGACCAAAAGCACCTCAAAAGCTAGACATCATGCCAAGATCCAAAGAAATTCAGGAACAAATGAGAACAGAAGTAATTGAGATCTATCAGTCTGGTAAAGGTTATAAAGCCATTTCTAAAGCTTTGGGACTCCAGCGAACCACAGTGAGAGCCATTATCCACATATGGTAAAAACATGGAACAGTGGTGAACCTTCCCAAGAGTGGCCGGCCGACCAAAATTACCCCAAGAGCGCAGAGACGACTCATCCGAGAGGTCACAAAAGACCCCAGGACAACGTCTAAAGAACTGCAGGCCTCACTTGCCTCAATTAAGGTCAGTGTTCACGACTCCACCATAAGAAAGAGACTGGGCAAAAACGGCCTGCATGGCAGATTTCCAAGACGCAAACCACTGTTAAGCAAAAAGAACATTAGGGCTCGTCTCAATTTTGCTAAGAAACATCTCAATGATTGCCAAGACTTTTGGGAAAATACCTTGTGGACTGATAAGACAAAAGTTGAACTTTTGGAAGGCAAATGTCCCGTTACATCTGGCGTAAAAGGAACACAGCATTTCAGAAAAAGAACATCATACCAACAGTAAAATATGGTGGTTGTAGTGTGATAGTCTGGGGTGGTTTTGCTGCTTCAGGACCTGGAAGGCTTGCTGTGATAGATGGAACCATGAATTCTACTGTCTACCAAAAATCCTGAAGGAGAATGTCTGGCCATCTGTTCACAACTCAAGCTGAAGCGATCTTGGGTGCTACAACAGGACAATGACCCAAAACACACCAGCAAATCCACCTCTGAATGGCTGAAGAAAAACAAAATGAAGACTTTGGAGTGGCCTAGTCAAAGTCCTGACCTGAATCCAATTGAGATGCTATGGCATGACCTTAAAAGACGGTTCATGCTAGAAAACCCTCAAATAAAGCTGAATAACAACAATTCTGCAAAGATGAGTGGGCCAAAATTCCTCCAGAGCGCTGTAAAAGACTCATTGCAAGTTATCGCAAACGCTTGATTGCAGTTATTGCTGCTAAGGGTGGCCCAACCAGTTATTAGGTTCAGGGGTCAATTACTTTTTCACACAGGGCCATGTAGGTTTGGATTTTTTTTCTCCCTAAATAATAAAAACCATCATTTAAAAACTGCATTTTGTGTTTACTTGTGCTATATTTGACTAATGGTTAAATGTGTTTGATGATCAGAAACATTTTGTGTGACAAACATGCAAAAGAATAAGAAATCAGGAAGGGGGCAAATAGTTTTTCACACCACTGTAACTGACAACTAATGAAAGTCCCAAATTCAGTATCTCGGAAAATTAGAATATAAATTAAGACCAATGCAAAAAAAGGATTTTTAGAAATGTTGGCCAACTGAAAGGTATGAACGTGAAAAGTATGAGCATGTACAGCACTCAATATTTAGTTGGGGCTCCTTTGGCCAAGATTACTGCAGCAATGTGGCGTGGCATGGAGTCGATCAGTCTGTGGCACTGCTCAGGTGCTATGAGAGCCCATGTTGCTCTGATAGTGGCCTTCAGCTCTTCTGAATTGTTGGGTCTGGTGTATTGCATCTTCCTCTTCACAATACCTCATAGATTTTCTATGAGGTTAAGGTCAGGCGAGTTTGCTGGCCAATCAAGAACAGGGATACTATGGTCCTTAAACCAGGTACTGGTAGATTTGGCACTTTGTGCAGGTGCCAGGTCTTGTTGGAAAATGAAATCTGCATCTCCATAAAGTTCGTCACCAGCAGAAAGCATGAAGTGCTCTAAAACTTCCTGGTAGACGACTGCATTGACCTTGGACCTCAGAAAACACAATGGACCAACACCGGCGGATGACATGACACCCCAAATCATCACTGACTGTGGAAACTTTACATTGGACCTCAAGCAACGTGGATTCTGTGCCTCTCCTCTCTTCCTCCAGACTCTGGGACCTTGATTTCCGAAGGAAACACAAAATTTACTTTCATCAGAGAATATAACTTTGGACCACACAGCAGCAGTCCAGTTGAGACACTTCTGATGCTGTCTCTTGTTCAAGAGTGGCTTGACACAAGGAATTGCGACAGCTGAAACCCATGTCTTGTATACGTCTGTGCGTGGTGGTTCTTGAAGCACTGACTCCAGCTGCAGTCCACTCTTTGTGAATCTCCCCCGCAGTTTTGAATAGGTTTTGTTCCACAATCCTCTCCAGGGTGCGGTTATCCCTATTGCTTGTACACTTTTTTTCTACCACATCTCGTCCTTCCCTTCACCTCTCTATTAATGTGCTTGGACACAGAGCTCTGTGAACAGCCATCCTCTTTAGCAATGACCTTTTGTGTCTTGCCCTCCTTGTGCAAGGTGTCAATGGTCGTCTTTTGGACAACTGTCAAGTCAGCAGTCTTCCCCGTGATTGTATAGCCTACAGAACTAGACTGAGAGACCATTTAAAGGCTTTTGCAGGTGTTTTGAGTTAATTAGCTGATTAGAGTGTGGCACCAGGTGTCTTCAATATTGAACCTTTTCACAATATTCTAATTTTCTGAGATACTGAATTTGGGACTTTCATTAGTTGTCAGTTATAATCATCAAAATTAAAAGAAATAAACATTTGAAACACGTCAGTGTGTGTGTAATGAATGAATCTAATATACAAGTTTCACTTTTTGAATGGAATTACTGAAATAAATCAACTTTGTCATGATATTCTATTTTTATGACCGGCACCTGTAAATCCCCAGTATCTAAGATTTATGTATGATTTATATTTTGATGTATTGACATATTTATGAACAAATTAGATTGAGTATATACAGTATATGGTAAAGCCCTGTGAAAGATTAGTATTGGCTACTGCTAGAATATGCTCCAGTACATTTCTCTCCTTAAAAGAATGTTAATAAAACTGGTAGATGAATTTTTTCTTTTTTGCTTATAATTGCTCAAGGCTGTAAAAACTTTATAGTCTATCTTATTGAAGATAAGACATCTATTGAGACATTTTACCCTGTAATGAACTGTCTCCCTGTCTAGCATTGTTTCCTTTATTGCACATGATGATGCCTGCATAGCCTTTGGCTTCCTGTCACCATGAATTGGACAAGTGGATATAGGAAAAGTACAAATAAATTTAAATACACTTCAAGTGAACCTTCTCAAATCAGTTTCTATGCTTTTCAACAGTCTGTTTAGTTTTTAAAACATCTCAAAATATAGGAGATGTTTTAAGGTTGCATGAAATGATGGTGCATTGGGAATTGTTGCACAATTCTTGGGCCTTGGTACAGTGCCTAACTGAAATACCTTTGGTATGGACTTTGTATATACTCCCAGTGTCCATGCTGATTTCTCCTGAGTTTTCCTCCCACAGCCCCATGGACATTTTGTTTGGTTATCCAGTGACTGTGCGTTGGTTTAGTATGTATAGAGCATGCTCTGAGACAAACTGGTATAATGTTCTGGGTTAATTGCTGATTTAAAACAAATGGTTCATTGGTAGAATATATCTTCTCCTGATATAAACCTTGTATGTATGAGCTGAATAACTTTCTGAGTATTCCTAAATAAAATTCCAAACTCACTTGTTAAGTGGCAGCTCTTTCAGGTCAGCAGAAATAAATTGTATAATATACTCAAGGCTACCAATTTTGTTTTACAGACTTTCCCTAAGATAATAAGATCCAGCGTAAATTAAAACTCTCCGGTTTGTCTCTTGCCCAGTAACCTGGAATCTCTTTGTGGTATCTTAACTACTAAATCAGTCCATCAGTTAGTTTTGCATAGATTGAAATAGATTATGCACTTAATCTGAAATGCTTATCCATGTAAAGAGTTTTCAGTATGTTGCATTTTCCCCCTTGCCACGTTTGGTTTGTCTGCTCAGATTTTGTAAATCACTGTTTTATATTTCTATTTTTGAAGATAATAAAGAGAAGAAAGTGCCCTGAGATGCAGTCTGAATATGAACTAGCAATTCCACAGTCAGAAAGCAGCAAGATGACTTCACCTTGTGTCTCAGAGCACAGCACTCTAACCTCTCAGGCCAGTTGCAAGGGATCATATACTTTATGGGTGAGTACAATATTATGAATAATCACTATAAAGTACAAATACTTCCTAAAGTTCCATTAACACTATGCACCTTTGCAAGGCATTCTGAGATACTGTCAAGCAAAGGTTTTGGCTCTGCTCCATTCCTCATTCAGTTGTGCTACCTAGTAGCTTTGATCATGTAGAAATTGTGTGATGATTATCATATGTTGTTATAATGGGTGTTTATGAAATAAAAGAGTGCCATAGGTCTGTGTTTCATAAGCAACTTTTCTGTTTGAGTGTTTCTTGTTTATCTGATACATTTTGAAACCTTACCTGTGGAATTTTGTTTTTGTCTTTAAACCTTTGCCTCCTTTTAATTGCTAGCTCCTGCTCTTGCCCTTTACCTGTTTGGGAAGCCTTTTTGTGGATAGTAAAATAAGTTTTCCTGTCTTTAGTCTAATATCATGTTTATCTTCATCCTGATTTGCAATCTGAATTTGTCATGCAGTGCTAGTCGGGCATAGATTTACTTTTTCCAGCAAGGTTTGGCTTTCACAACAAAGTGACTAAATTCAAGCGGACAAGTTTAAGAGCAAAGAGTACATAAGGGAAGGATATTTAGTCCAGCTCTGGCTGAATTCAGTAACATTACAATAAAGTTTCAGACTGGAGTTCATGAACAGAACTGATTAAAACAAAATAAAAAGTACAGTAAATGTGCAATCAGAAGTACACCAGTGAGGAACTAATAATATGAAAAATAAGGAGTGTATAATCAAGAGGGCTAATTTTGAACCAGCTGTAGTTGGTTCATGCATCTTTAATTTACGCTTTGAAATTGAGATTTGTTTCTGCAAGAAGTGTTAAAGATTTGAGCAGTAATTTTAAGTTTTAATACTTCAGCAAAGAAGCTGCTGTTGTTTGTACCATAATTGACTAATGCAGGACCACTATATGTGCTGCATCTTCATGGTGCACATTGTTACTTTTCATATATTTAAACACTTTAATTAGCATTCTGTTACAGTTTCATGAAAGTTAAAAGAGAGAAAAAAAAAAGATTAACCTATATGATGAATGTTATATAAAATAATTTATGGATTAAAGGTTTCGCATTTTAACACTGGACAGCATGGTTCAGATCAGTTTAAACTTCATTGGTTGGTAAGATTAGTAAATATTTGAACAAAAGCACTTGATTTAATATAACAAAAAAGAAAATGACTCAGTTGAAGGGAAATAGATCCACTGTTTGAGATATACAGTAGTTTTCTTCTTATCTCATGGTACTGCTAGAAGTTTATTTGAATTATTGCCAGTGTTATAGGAGAAATGTTACTTGTTATGAATGGATCATGAACCCCAAGATTATAAATTGAGAAATTTACTTAACTTCAGGTTGCTTTTCATCAACTCAAGTTGACAGAAATATTATACAAAAACAAATTAAAATTGGTGTATGGTTTTGTGTTATCTTATAATCATGTTTTCTAAACAGGTGTGTTGCATAGTTTTGTCCAAAAGTCAACTCTGTGATCTAAGCTGTAGTTGCAATATTCTAGATCCATCCATCTCAGATTGTCTTTTCCCATCTTGGAAAGTTGACCAACAAGCAAATGGTCCATAGTGGTAAAACAAGGGCCTCTAGTTGTTGCAGACCCTGTCTTGTATGTTGTCCTAACAGTGGAGCCTGTAGCCCTTGATGGCAGCCAGAATTCTTTCCTGGCATGGTATAGGGTAGGAAACCTGCCTTCTGGTTTACCTGACCTTTTATTTAATAAATCATGTCTGTGATCGACTATATACAGGGCTAGGATGTGGTCTAGGAGAATCCATACATTTGAGGGCTATGTGGGGCTAAGGAAGGCAGGAACACACAGAACAAATGGAAAAGTTTCAAGCCTGATATCCTTGTAGCTCAAATTGGTCATATTCTACAAGATGACCAGATGTATTTAATTTTATCAAACCACTGGTCTTTCAATACCATACATTAATGTGTGTGTTTTTTTTTTGTTGTTTTTTTTCCTGAAGTATTCTGCATGAGCTGAAGAAAGTGGCACTTGAATTATTAATCTGATTATTGGATCCCTGCAGCTATCACTAAAAGAATTTCAGAACTGCTGGCATCATTAAACATCAATTTCTAACCTTTCTACACTAATCCAGACCTGACATTTTGTGAACTTTGGAAATTAATTAACAAGTCTTCCTTTTTAAAACAACTTTATTTGTAAAGAAAATTAATGGGATGGGAAATAAAAATGAAGCTGGTGATCTTTAATACTCTATGAGTTGGTAACAAAATTTAAAATTAGTGTGGAAATGCTTGTACTGAAGTACAATCTTACACAAGTGAACGTGATTCACTTTTGTATATCTACCTGGTTTTGTTCAGAGCAGAAAGCAGCATTGTGGCACACCATCTTTCATCAGTGGCATCTAGGTATAATATACAGAAAGTGTGGTCATTCCACATCTGTAATATTTGGTAGGATTAAGAAATAATGAATCTATCATTTAATTGAGCTCAAACATCTGTCAGACCTTAAAAATAATACTCATCTTCAGATTTTTTTTATGATGAAAAGTAACTAAAAAAAAATAGTTTATTTTTTGTTTATGCCTGAAATATAAGTAATCAAGTTGGTTTAAATAAATACATGTTGTCTGACACTTTTCCAAGAATATATGCATCCTTAATCTGAACAAGATATAGGCAGTATATGGATGCAGTAATCTTTCCCAGTAAGACACAAAGCTGGGTGGAATGCTGCTTCATCACCTATTATACTCATGAATTCATCCAAGCTCACTAATACTGTTCATCTTAACTACATTTGCTTGAATTGTGGAAAGAGTTTCGTTAATATAAAAATGGGTATATAAAATTCTTCACAGGAGACTCAACATTTTGCTTGATGCATTCAGCTTTTTAAAAGAAAATTTTAAGATCAGGAGTGTAGCTAAACCTGTAACTTATTTGTTCATGTGCAGCTAATAACTGTTTATAGAACATTTACCTTTTTAGTGACAGTGAATGAAACATTCTGACTGTTAGGTCCAGGTGGGAGGCTTAATTGCTGCATGGGAAATGACAACCTTTCAAAAATCCTCTGTTATTGTGATTGTCTGATCTGAATAAGAATGATAAGTCCTTACTCAGTTTATTTGCTATTTAAAATTTTCTATAACATATACCATGTTCTGATAAAGTTGCTTGTAAGTGTTTAATAATAATAGACTTTAAAGTAATTTAATCTCACTGTATATTGTGAACACACCGATAAAGAAATATTCTTTGGGTAGACCTTGAATTCCAAAATATATAGTAAGAGTATATTTTCCGTGTATAGTATATGCAGCCATTGAGGATTTTTTCAGGTCTCCTCACCAGAAGAGAGAAGTTCTTGCCTCTAGGAGACATCAGAGACATAGAGCCTCAATGAATGCTATTCAAAATTTTTGTAGTGGAAGCACTGCAAGAAACTGAAACCAAAAGGTGATTGGTTCCTGTTACAGTGTCAATACCAGGAACTGTGTGGTGTGGTACAGTAATAAAAGGGCATCTAAAGATCTTAGTGAAAGATGCTGTTACATTATTTTCCAATGGGGAATGGCTATAGCTGTCTGTGGATAATAATATACTATTGACCTAATCAGATTGTGATCTCCAATACATACTGGAAGAGTACATACAGTACTTTTGTACAATGCACACATTACTAGAATTCTTCTTTCGGCTGCTCCCATTACGGGTCGCCACAGCAGATCATCTTTTTCCATATCTTCCTGTCCTCTACATCTTGCTCTATCACACCCATCACCTGCATGTATTCTCTCACCACATCCATAAACCCCCTCTTAGGCCATACTCTCTTCCTCTTTCCTTGCGGCTCTATATTTGATATCCTTTTCCCAGTTTACCCACCAACTCTCCTCTGCACATTTTCAAACCAACACAATATTGCCTCTCTGACTTTGTCTCCCTACCGTCCAATCTGAGCTGACCCTCTAATGTACTCATTTCTAATCCTGTCCATCTTTGTTACACCCAATGCAAATCTTAGCATCTTTAACTCTGCCATCTCCAGCTCTGTCTACTGCTTGCTGGTCAGTGCCACCATCTCCAACTCCAATAATACAGTTGGTCTCTACCATCCTGTAGACCAGGGGTGCCCAATACGTTGATTGCGATTGACTGGTAGATCCGTAAGGTAGTGCAGGTAGATCGCGTTGCATTAAAAAAAATTTTTTTTTTAAATGCTAGTCTATCATATATCCTCCCTATGGCATTTACCACTTGATTGACATACAGGGCAGCCAGTCTAAGCTCTCTTTTCTTCTAACACACTGGTCATCCTGCACGCACGATCAAACGTGCAAGCTACTGCAAAACTCCGGCTATCTAAGTGATCTAGTTAGCCTTCCAATTTATATCGACTAAAGAAGGGATTTAAAAAAAATAAATAAATTGTTGGTTGTGGGCTGGATGTGGAATTAGAAGAGGATTTTTTTCTCTCACAATGTCACAATTGAAATGCGTTTGTCTGATCTGTCAATCTATCATTGGTATTCCAAAGAAGGAAAATGTGGAAAGGCACTTTCGAACTGTTCATAAAAACCACGAAACTGACTTCCTTCCGAAAAGCGATCTGAGAAAGAGAAAAGAGATGGAACTAAAATCGCAGTTAATTGGACAGCTGTCATTTTTCACTCGGCTGAATTCAAAAGCAAAGGCAGACAAACAGAAGCATCGTTCCGGGTGAGTCACTTGATCATTAAGCATAAGATGTCCTTCCAAGATTGAGAGATGATAAAAGATGCCTTCGTTGGGGCAGATGGCTAGGGAGAAATTCCTGCTGAGATTTCAAGAGCCCTGGCTGGAGAAAAAGGAGTTTCTCCTTGTCATTAAACATGTAGAATACAAGCAACTTAATAATGATCAATGGCCGCTAGACTTAGCATTTTTTTCCGATCTGACCAACACGTTGAATGAGCTTAATTAACAGCTGCAAGGAAAAGAGAAAACTATGGTCAATATGATTAGCTCAGTTAATGATTTCAAACAAAAAATGCAACATCTGTCCTCAAAGTTGCAGCGCCTTGATTTGGGGAACATCCAAAACCTCGCATCAGGAGACGCAATGGAAGACGTGTGTGCAACTTGACAGCATACGCCACACAGAGCAGATTGAAAATTGTCTGTCAGGCTTTATCTAATGGAAAAAAAGTAGCGATTCGAGTGTTGCCCAATGTAGCGGAGTAAGAGTAGCATTTCTTCTTCACAAATGTACTTAAGTAAAAGTAAAAAGTATGGTGCCGTAAAACTACTCTTAGAAGTACAATTTTTTTAAAAAGTTACTCAAGTAAATGTAACGGAATAAATGTAACTCGTTACTACCCACCTCTGATACTCAGTAATTTTAAATTTAGGTAAATCATTTTGACCTGGTCATTTTAAAAGTAGCTTGCAAGCTGAAAAAGTGTGGGCTCCCCTGCTGTAGACCTTCCCTTTCACTTTTGCTGATACCCATCTGTCACAAATTACTCCTGACACTTTTTTTTCTCCACCCATTCCACCCTCCCTGCAGTCTTTTTTTTTTTTTTTTCTTCTCCCATTTCTTTTCCATAATCCCCATTGCTCTGTACTATTGATCCTAAGCATTTAAACTCGTCCACCTTCAGCAACTCTACTCCCTGCATCCTCACCATTCCACTGACCTTCCTCTCATTCACACATATGCATTCTGTCTTGTTCCTACTGGCCTTTATTCCTCTCCTCTCTGGTCTCACATACCATCTTTTGTGCCGTCTTTTTTATTTTATTTTGTTTTTTTGCAACTTCACATCTGCAACATAATGTATAGTAATGTATGGTATGTGAGACTTTTAAAATGTATCGTGTCATTACGATTGGGAATATGTGACGCTTGAATATAAAAACACCACAAATGCATCTGTATGTCGGCATTTTGCTTCACCACATCGAAGTATCCATCCCGTAGGATCGGCATAGAGGCTTTCTGTCACATGTAGATAGTTCCTGAACGTAATGAGACGATACATTTTAAAAGTCTCACATACATCTTTTGTGTCGTCTTTTTTATTTTTGCAACTTAACAACAGCAACATAATATATAGCGTTATATTTGAACCACTGAGGAAAAAATAAAGGACACGGTATAAACGTGTATTTTGTGATTAAAGTGGAAATTTCGGCTTTAATCTCGAAATGTCCACTTTAACCTCGTAGTTTACTTTATCATTAAAGCAGACCGTCGTAAACGTCATCCCAGTTTTTAATCGCTACGAGCTTCTTGGACCTGACAGCAGCGGAAAGCAGCAATAGATCGCTACACAGAACAAATTAAATGTATGATATTCCAACTCTGCACATTTAGAATCTTTAGATTTATAGTTGACTAGCAAAATACCCGCGCTTCGCAGCGGAGAAGTAGTGTGTTAAAGAAGCAATGAAAAAGAAAAGGAAACATTTTGAAAATAACGTAACATGATTGTCAATGTAATTGTTTTGTCACTGTTGTGAGTGATGAGTGTTGCTGTCATATATATATATATATCTATATATATATCTATAAATATACACATATATACATACATATACATATATATATATACATATACACACACACACATATATATAACATATATATACATATACATACATATCTACATATATACACACACAGCTATTTCAGATCAGTGCAATACGCTGCTTGTTAAAACGGATAACTCCGCTCTTACGTGCAAGTCTGCGTGGATATTATGAACTATCGTATTTGTTCAAGTTCTATTTAAATTTTAAATAGAAGGAATTTTTATTTAGTCGACAGAAATATCTTTGGTAGGAACGGTAAAAACAGACAGGAATATTATTCGTGAATAAATCAACTCAAACCTTAAACAACTTATAATATTTTGCTCTCCATAAAAATATATCCTGTCTAAATTATACAAGTTAGAAATAAAGTAAACGTTAAAAGAACAAACATTCAAATTTCTTTACTCTTATGTAATTTTATATAAAAATAAACTTAGATTTTAAATATCCCAAAAGATTTTGCTCTCCATAAAAATATATCCTGTCAAAATTATACAAATTCAAATATGAACATGCTGCATAACAAAACCTGGAAATATAAATAAAATGTGTTCCTTTCAGCAATAACAAATCAAATCATTCAGTTGTCTTTGCTCATATGTCATTTTAGAGCTGGACGCCTGGCATCTTTTTTTGGCAACAGGTTCGTTTATGTTTGGTGTGAGGTTCTGTGTTGTGGAGATTCTCAGGATGGATTGCAGGTGCTCATCAGTGAGGCGACTCCTGTGTGCTGTTTTGTTAGTCTTTATCACTGAGAAGAGCTTCTCACACAGATATGTGCTACCAAACATGCACAAGGTTCGAGCCGCATGTAGACGGACTTTTTTTGTTCTTCAAAGTCACCAAAGCGCCATGCAAACTCAGTGCGCTCAGTTTATCAGCAAAGTGCGATTTGGGAACACCGTAGTGACGACTTGGTTTAACATTACTTGGCAACAGGGAAAGTGGTGCATTTGTGTCTCCCATAAAAGCAGCTTCACTTGAAATCACTTTGTGATTGTGCACGGGTAAAAACGTCCGCTGAAGTGTCAGATTCTTATTTAATTCTTCTGCTTTCTGTATCTTCTGCATTGCATTCAGGTTACCCTGATGTTTTGTCTCATAGTGCCGTCTTAGATTAAATTCTGTAATTACAGCCACATTAGCTCCACAAATGAGACACACGGGTTCAGTAAACATATACTCAGCCTCCCATCGGTTTTAAAGGCTCTATTTTCAGAATCAACTTTTCTCTTCAGCATCGTGTGAGCTAGCTTCGCAATAACTTGCAGCATCATAAGCTAGACTTGATTAACGCGTAAGTGTTCGCAAGGCAGCTGAAGCGCTGCATTATGGGATCTGTAGTTTATTGTGTTACCAGCGCTTCATATACCCGGGCCATTAATAACAATAATACAGTATATAAAATGATCTCGGGCGGATATAATTACACGCCGGGCGGATGTGGCCCGCGCCCTTGAGTTTGACACATATGGACTAAATAGAACTTGAAAAGATATATTTTTCAAATGTGATCGCGCAATTCAGATAGAGTTGACGCACTACAGCCTGCATGCCTCAATAAGTCATCCTCCCTCGCTCTTACTTTTTACCGTTCATCTAATGAATACACTGAGTATGGCTTTACCAAAACAATCATTGATGGCGAATAAAGTATCCATTATTCGAGTATGTAGATCGGGATATATATATATACATATATATATACCCGCGTATCGCAGCGAGAAGTAGTGTGTTAAAAAGCTAGAAAAGAAAAGGGAACATTTTAAAAATAACGTAACATGACTGTCAATATACAGTATTTGTTTTGTGAGTGTTACTGAGTGTTGCTGTCATCAAGGATTTGATTATCATTATTTCTTTCAATCAGGTTCGTATTTGTAGGATGTGTTGTGTTCAAGTTACATTCCGTGTTTGTCAATCGTTGTAAAGATGAGAGGTTTCATTCATCGATTCGTTTCTTACTGCATCAATAAACAGCTCGTCTTCTTCTTTATCTGAGACCTGACACACTGCATGCACGGGTTTTTACACTGTCTTCCTTTAGCGGGACATTGACTTTTTCCACGTGTGCTTTGTTTCCGCAGTAGCTGGATTTATGAATATGCTTGTATGTATCAGACGCTTCATATTTTTGCTGCCTTTTCAATTGTGTAATTGGTTTTTGTTCAGCTCTTTGGAACTGTTGCTTTATCTGTGCACTGCGTCAGTTCACGTGAGCCGGTCGGTGTACATGCATCGAAGGTTCCCAGCTGTGCTGGTGCCATCTCGTGCTATGTCCATGGCTGTATTTAATGTTACCTTACTCCTGGCACTTAAAACTTTCTCTCGCAGTTTCGCTGAGTTTGTGTCAAACACCACCCTGACCATCTCATCTTCCTCTGAATAAGCACAGTCCTTCACCCGTGAATATTTAGTGGGAGTTTGGTATTGGATTGCCGCTGACGGACGGCCTTATATGGGCAGGCACTAAATTACAAACGCCAGCGCAGCCTGTCTATGAACTTAATTTAAAGTGTAGGTTTACATCGTGCTTTGTTTCCGAAGTAGCAGAACTCATGAATATGGTTGTATATGTCACTTTCGCCGCTTCTTATTGTTTCGCTGCCTTCTCAATTATATAATGCATGTTTTCTTCAACGCTTTTTGGAGCTCTTCCTGGTTTTCTATGTACTGCGTGATTACGTGGGAGCCGTGATGATGTCACACAAAACTCCGCCCCCACGGCGTTCAAGCTCATCTCCATTACAGTAAATGGAGAAAAACAGCTTCCAGTTATGACCATTACGTGTAGAATTTCGAAATGAAACCTGCCCAACTTTTGTAAGGAAGCTGTAAGGAATGAACCTGCCAAATTTCAGCCTTCCACCCACACGGGAAGTTGGAGAATTAGTGATGAGTGAGTGAGGGCTTTGCCTTTTATTAGTATAGATATCACTTTCATGATGAAATGCATTAAAGTGTGTATGTTACATTTTACATATAATTTCGTTTAAATAATGAATACTGTTACTTACAAACATGGGGGTGTCACGGTGGCGGAGCGATAGCACTGCTGTCTCACAGGGAGTTATGTTGCTGGTATTTCCTGCTTGTATTCCACACTGCGCTCCAGTTTCCTTCCAAAGATATGCAGATTTGGTGCCGTTAAAATGACGCTAGTGTATGTGTGTGCTTGTATTCACCTTGCGATGAGCCGAGGCCTCGTCAAGGGACTGTTACTCACTCGTGCCCAGTGCTTGCTGGAATAGACACATCCCTGGATTGATGAATTTAATCAATAAACATCCTTTTCAGAGATATTGCGGTAAGGTGTCATCAGAATTTAATAGGTGTTCTAGGCAATTCACAACACAGAGAAGCCGAACATGTTCTCACCGTGATAATATCTCGCACTGCCACCTGCTGGATTCCTCCAGATTTACTTAAAGTACGTGCACAAGTATGAACACTACAACGCTTGCGTAGCAGGAGCGTCCCCTGCAGTATGCGTCTTGTCGTGTAAAGTATAACTCCGGCTTTAGTGTTCAGCCTCTCATACAACTCATCATACGCCTTTTTTTTATCCTTTGTCACCTCTCTCTTCACCTTACGCCTTATTTCCTTCTACTCTTGTCTACTTTCTGCATCTCTCTGACTTTACCACTTCTTCACCATCCTCTTCCTCTTTATACTTTGCTGTACTTCATTCCACCATCAGGTTTCCTTTTCCTCCTTCCTCTGTCCAGATGTCATGTCCAGCACCCATCTTGCTGTCGCCCGTACTACTTCTGCTGTAGTTACCCATCTGTGAGGTAAGTCTTCACTGCCACCCAGTGCCTGTCTTACCTCCTCCCTGTACTCAACCTTGCAGTCTTCCTTTTTCAACTTCCACCATTTTATCCTTGGCTCTACCGTCACTCTCCTCCTCTTCTTGATCTTCAACTTCATCCTACAGACCACTATCTTGTGCTGCCTAGCTACCACTATGCAGTCCTCAGTCTCCTTCAGATTGACTTTTCTGCATAGGATATAATCTTCCTGTGTGCATCTTCCTCCACTCTTGCATGTCACCCTGTGTTCCTCCCTCTTCTTAAAATACGTATTCCCCGCAGCAGTGTCCATCCTTTTGGCAAAATCCACTATCATGTGACCTTCTTCATTCCTCTCTTTGACACCATACCTACCCATCAGCTCCTCGTCACCCTTCACCAATACATCCATTGAAATCCGCTCCAGTCACCACTTTCTGCCCCTTGTGTACACTGTTCATTACTTCATCCAATTCACTCTATCATTCTTCTTTCTCATTCATCTCTCACCCAACTTCAGGGGCATATGCACTAACAATATTCATCATTTCACCTCCAATTTCCAGCTTTTATAATCATTGCTCTGTCTGACACTCTCTTCACCTCCAAACACTCTTGACATTCTGTTCCTTGAGAATAACTCCTACCCCATTTCTCCTGATAGAACAATTTGAATCCACCTCCGATCCACCTGGCCTTTCTCCCCTTATATTAAATCTCTTGCACGCACAATATATATCAACCTTCCTTATCTCCATCATATTGATTAACATTCTTTCCTTACCAGTCATACAGCCAACATTCAAAGCTCCTACCCTCAGTTCCATTCTCTCTTTACATTCCTCCTCTCCTCCTGCTTCCGGACAACATTAACGCAAGACTCGACCGGTCCGGTATGGAAATTTGTATTGTTGTCCGCATATTGATCTGGCAAAATTTTACACCGGATGCCCTTCCTGATATAACCCTCCCCATTTATCTGGGTTTGGGACCGGCACGAAGAAACACACTGGATTGTGCATCCCCTGTGGCTGGGTTTCTTTTGAAGCAGTTAGTTTTGATTGATTGTTTTTTTTTTTCAGAAAAGTACATTTGTCTTGGAATATTTGTCATGTTACATGTTCAAGCTGAATTGTTTGTACTAGATCATTTGTCTTGGTTTTTGTTCAAACAGTGTTACTTTTTATATATTATTTATTTATATTATTTTTACATATTGCATTTTGTGCATAGATCTTTTTCTTAGTTGTTTAGCAGCTGCTTGTAAATGTGTAGTTATACAGCAGTGTTTAAAAAAAATACAGTAATAATTACACTGTTTATGCAGCTTCATTAACACTAGCATTAATAAAAATTATGCCTTTATACAGACAAAAATAACTAAGGGAGAGATGAAAACCGGTAGAGCTCATAGTACAAAGCAAAAAGGAAGGAAAACAATAAATATACAGTCTCTATGTCCATGCCTAAACAGCTGTTTAAGCTCTTGTCTCTCCAGTGAACTGACTTCCCTTTTCTTCTACTACAATACCTTGCCAAAGACCTCCTTTTTTCACCTCAAGTTTCTCTAACCACCTCTGGAGTCTCTGCACATCCGTTTCACCTAAAGTTCCACATCAGCTGTGCATTGATTACTGCTCTGTTCGAGGGGCTACACAATCCTATATGTTCTCTTCTTGAACTGTGTGTTATCAGAATATTCCATAATCTCTATTACTCTCATTTTAGTGTCCTCTACATAGGAGCCTCCTTGGGTATGCAACAGAGAGTCTTTACTCTCTTCCTGTGTTTCCACACTAATGTCAGTGAGATATTTCCTGTTACTAATGCACCCCTCTCTCACTTAATGGCTTATTGTAGAAGCTATTACTACCTTGTGCTATGATGGTGGTGTGCTCAACCCTGATACCTATTTACCCACCATGTACACCCTCACAATATTCACAATTATCTTTTTATGCGTGTATGTATGCCTCTTTTAAATGTTTTAATCGAAGTGAGTTATATACATAATAAACCATTTATGCTTTAATTATTGACTTCAGATTGATGGTGTATAGTAGCATGTTAACAAAGATATGGTTTGATTAGAAGTTGTAAAATGTATTTCTGGAAGTGAGTGCAATTTACCCAACACCCATTAATGAAGCTGTTTAGTTTGTTTCTAAAATTGATCAGTGAGATACATTTGAAGAAGACATGCTACAAGATGTGTGCTAGCAATATAACATTAGGAGTCTGCCAAAATGAAGAGCCATGTGAATGGTAATTTTGCTTTTTGTTTGTAAGAACCAAATTAAATTAAGATGTAAATCTTAATTTCGTCCACCCATCTAATAAAACCTGCCTATCCAGAGTGGGGTCATGGGGCAGTAACAATCCCTGAAAAAGGGACCCAGTCCTTCATAGTGTGAGCACACACAAACCCACACTAGGATCAGTGTAGCATCACTAGTTCACCTAACCTGCATGTCTTTGGACTGTGGAAGGACATTAGGAGAACATACAAATATTGATATGGAGAGTGCATGCAAACACCCTGGACATGAATGCCAATCTCCTTACTGCAAGGCAGCAGCACTACCACTATAGCACTTTGCTGCCCCTAAAACTTTATTCCATTTACCTAATTCTTGTTTTTTCTATTAATTTAAATATGCTAAAAAGTGAGAGACTATTCATCCATCATTTTAACTCAGTAATCTAGAGGAGAGTCTCAGGACAGCTGGAGCATATTCCAATACTCATAACATGAAAATTGTGTGTATATGACAAATTTGTATTATGTTAAGCCAGTAAGAAAGTGAAGAGCTACATTTGCCATCATATTTGAATCTTGTGCTCTGTACTATGCAAAATTAAATGTGATTAGTAAATATAGCCCATTTGTCATTTAAAGAACATAGACTCTATATATACTGTATGTATGGTTCTATAGTCTAAATGCCCTCCATGCAGAACTACTCTTGCACTAAACAAATGAATGTGAGAGCACACTGTGGACATACTTTGTACAAAGCTTCCATTCCCAGTGTATATCGCTTATTTTGCATATAGCCACCGGAAGACAAAAAATTAATAGATTAAATTAAAAGACTTGTCTTAGATTATGTTGTCAGCTCTTAATGGTTTCTGGATTAATTTTCCATGTGTCATTTCCAAGGTGTTTTTCTTTTTTTCTTGGTAAAATAACGAGAATCTAGTTGTTGTTTATTTTGTTAAATGCTTCTCTGTATTTCAAAAAAAAAAGTCCTGTGCCAACTGCTGCTATGACTTTTGCTTTACTTGGCTGCCCCCTGGCTGAATTAAGGTAGCATTAGTACAGATTAAATTTTGTTTTCAGTCTATCAAATTTCCCAAAACTCTCCTTACAATCTGTGCATAAATACAAAATAAACATAAGTAAATTAGTAGTTTTTGTTTAATTCATTAATTATAGAAGGCTCAGAGTGCCTTACATAAAGGATCTCTGCGTTTAACATTTTACAGCAATAATAGTGTAAAAAAAAAAAAAAAAGTTATGAGAATGTAGTACATATAAAAAAATCACTGAAAGAGGTGAGCAAAAATTAGTTTATAGTTGAAATAAGATTGTTTTTCAAGTCTTTAATTGGTAAAATGGTAAAGCCAGTGTCCAGTTTGATCAGGTAGCTAAGTAAGAAAGGAAAGCAACAATCTAGGCCCCCAACACCAGATCCAGGAAAACTGCTCCACAACATTACAGATCATGCAGTATATATTTAAATGTAAGTAGGGACTTTCTTTTTGCATCAAGTTTGTTGCTTTAAAAAAAAAAAAAAAAAAGAAACGGTGAGATGCATTACAATAGAATGATTTTGGTTTCTTTAGGTGAGTTTGAGCAGAGACTGTTTAATGTAAAAGTCCATGCTGCTCTGTAACAATCGATGACTGTATTTAGACTAAAGCAGTATACTGCCTACTTTTTTTTATTCACGAGATATTGTTTCTGATCTACCATTCACAAAACCAAAGGTGCAACCAGAACTGTAAATGTGATTGTTATTCAGTATTGTCTGTTTGATGAAAGTCCCAAAAATGCAATTCTGCAGTATAATTCTTCATCTTTTGCAAATCAATATAAATAATTAGGACTGCCTAACACTTTTATTCTATGAAAACGCACATTGTCACCACTGTGAACAAATGCAAAGTTTAAAATATGGAATTATGAAGTACAGTGTTTCTTTATAATGGACCTAGTGAAGGACTGCTTCAGCATGCTTCAGGAAAGGAAAACAAAGTGTTAAAGGTGATTTCTATTCTTTTTTTATTTTATTAATTTTATTATAATCATTTTATACAAATCAATTTTTACAAAAAAAAAAAAAATAAAATGAAAACAACTTAATCCCCACCCCTAGGAAAGAGAACATGACCAACGGAGTAAAACTTAAAGCTTGTAAACATACCTAAATTGATTAGTTTAAAAGAGCAATAGAGATGAATGGAGAAGAAAAAGAAATGCAGAAAGAATTGCTTCCTCTGTGCTTTGAGAGCTTATTCTAAAATAAGATTAATTAGATCCTGCCAGGTTTTGAAAAAATTCTGTACTTTTTTCCAATTTCAAATAGTATAAAACATCGGTTTCCCGCTGACTTAAAAGAGGAGAGTTAGGATCATTCCAGTTTAGCAAAATAAGTCTGTGTGCCAATAGTGTAGTGATTACAATCACAGTTTGTCCTTCTCCACTTAAAGCCCATCTGGAAGAACACCAAACGCAACTGTTAATGGGTTAGGATGGATTGTAAGACCAAGGCTGTCTGGAAGGCACTTAAAAATTTTGGCCCAAAATGATGTTAATTTGCTGCAGGCCCAAAACATGTGACCCAGTGAAGCTGGGACTTGATTGCAGCGTTCTCAGGTTGGATCTTGACCTGGGAACATTTTGGACAGTTTTAAGCGAGACAGATGTGCTGGATATATAATTTTGAGTTGAATAATTGTATGCTTTGCGCATATGGAGCTTGAGTGAATTTTCTTCATTGCTACCTTCCACTCCTTTTCTGATATATTGATTAAGAGAGTATTTTCCCATTGTCCTCTTGGATCTTTGAAAGGGAGGGACTGTAAAATAATTTTATATATTGCAGAGATGTTGTCTAAGTCCTTGAAATTGAGCAGTATTTTTTCCAGCCTGGAGGAGGGAGCAAGATGAGGAAAATTGGGGAGGTTCTGTTCCTAATTTGAAGATAGTGAAAGAAATGTGTAGCTGGAATGTTAAATTAGGAATGTAATTGTTCATAGGATGCAAAGATGTTGTCTATATAAAGATCTCTAAGCAATTTAATCCCAAATCTTTTCCAGATATTAAAACTGCATATGTTTGCGAGGGTTGAAAGAGGTGGTTCTCTTGCAGAGGTGCCACAGATAAAAGATTCTCCATCTTAAAATGCTTTCTACATTGGTTCCATATTCTGAGTGAGTGAAGCACTAATGGATTATTAGTAAAATGGTGATAACTTACATTTATTGGGGCACAGAGCAGGGAATATAAAGAAGTACTGCAGGATTTTACTTCTATTGCAGACCAAGCCTGTGTATGTTCATCTATTTGTGTCCAGGTTTTTATAGCTTGTATGTTTGCTGCCAAGTAATAAAACTGAAAGTTAGGTAGAGCCATGCCACCTTCTGCCTTAGATCTTTGTAGGTTTGCTCTTTGGATACGTGGATGTTTTGAGTTCCAAATAAATGAGGTTATTGTTGAATCTAATTGCTTAAAAAATGATTTATTGATGTATATTGGAATGTTTTGAAATAAAAAAGCTTAGGAAGAATACTCATCTTAACAATGTTAATTCTTCCAGCTAGAGTGAGATGAAGGGTTGACCATCTATGCAAGTCTTCCTTAATTTTTTCCATACAGATGGCAAAATTTTGTTGATAAAGAGCTTTGTGTTTACTTGTGATGTTAACCCCTAGGTATTTAAACTGATCTGCAATGAGAAATGGTAGGATGTCTAATCTAATATTATATTCTTGAGAATTCACTGGAAAAAGTGCACTTTTATTCAAATTAATTCTGAGACCAGAGATCTTTTGAAATTCTGTGAGTGCTGTTAAGACTGCAGGCACAGAATTTTGTGGGTCTGATATATACAGTACCATATCATCTGCATATAGAGAAATTTTCTGTTCCAGTCCCTCTCTGATAATCCCCTTTATCTGATAAGCATTTCGACAGTGAACCACCAGTGGTTCAATGGCGATTGCAAACAGCAGTGGTGACAAGGGGCATCCTTGTCTGGTACCTTGTTCTAGTTTAAAGTAGTCTGAACAAATGTTGTTAATACAAACTGAAGCTTCTGGATTGATATACAGTAGTTTGATCCATGCACAAATGTTCAGGCCAAACCCAAATTTCTCTAATGTAGTGAAAAGGTTTTTCCATTCAATCATGTCTGAATGCTTTTCTGCATCCAATGATAATAATATTTCTGGGGTGTTTGACTTTACTGGTGAGTACATTACATTAAACAGGCGTCGAAGATTTGAAGATAAGTGTCAACGCTTGATAAATCCAGTTTGATCTTGTGATATTACGAAGGCAGCACTCCATCCTTCTAGCTATGAATTCTGATAGTATTTTAACATCATTATTCAAAAGTGAAATTGGTCTGTATGATGCACATTGTAATAAGTCCTTATTTTGATGGGAAAGATGGTGATTAATGCTTGGCAAAAAGTTTAAGGTAAAATGTGATTGTCTCTAGCTTCTGTAAATGTTGCTAATAAAAGGGGAGCTAGCTGAGTGGAGAATTTCTTATAAAATTCTATAGGGTAGCCATCAGGGCCTGCTGCTTTCCTGCCTTGAAGTGACTTTATAGCATCTAGTATTTCTGATAACGAACGCCAAAGGTTTATCGAGTTCCTCTGCACTAAAAGTGTCTATTTGAGGTATCTGTAATGTATCCAGAAATGCATTAGATTGTGTGTTGTCTTCTTTAAACTCAGTAGAATATAAAGATTTATAGTAGTCTCTAAATGTGTACATTATGTTTTTATGGTCAATGATTTCATCTCCATTCGTGTTGGTGATTACTGGGATTGCATTGCGAACTTCTTGCTTATGGATTTGTTGAGCTAAAAGCTTATTAGCTTTCTCTCCGTGTTCATAGTAGTGATGATTTATAAATTAGTTGTTCAGTTTCTTTAGTTGTCAGGAGGTTGAGTTCTGAATGCAGAGCCTGCCTTTTCCTATATAGAGCTTCGCTTGGGTGCCTGGCATGTTCTTCATCTATTTTAGTAATTTCGCCTCTTAGCTCTGATACTTTCTTGGTTTCTAACTTATTTCTGTGGGAAAGAGATGAAATAATCTGTCCTCTTAAGAAGGCCTTAGAGTTTCCCAGAGTATTCCTGCAGACACCTCTGAGGATCTATTTGTCTCTAGGAAGAAACTGATTTGTTTGAATATGAATTCTGTACAGTTCTCGTCTGCCAATAGAAGTGGGTTAAGACACCATCTGTGAGGTGAGAGTGTTGGGCATAATGACTTTAGTTCCAAGATCAGAGGCGCATGGTCAGAGATAACAATAGTGTCGTACTTGCAAGATTTAATTGTAGGCAAGAAATTATTATCTATAAAGAAATAATTTTTGAGTAGCAATGATGTACTGGTGAGTAGAATGAATATGTTCTTGAGTTTTGGGTTTAGAAACCTCCAAGGGTCTGATAAGTTGTGGTCAATTACAAACTGTATAATTGTCTTAGCAGTGTTAGATGTCATCCCCCCTGTGACAGGAGTCCTATCTAAGAGTGGGTTTTAAACACAATTAAAGTCCCAGCCATTATAATTTTATGAGTGTTCACATTGGGAATGGATGCAAATACATTTTGCATGAATTCCTTATCATCGATATTAGGTGCATAAACATTTATCAAAATCACTTTACAATTAAATATGTTGCCCATGACAATCACATATCTCCCTTCAGGATCAGATACTACATCTGATGCTACAAATGAGACTGTTCTATGTATGAAAATTCCCACTCCTCTAGCTTTCTTTGTAAAGCTAGAATGGAACATTTGGCCAGTCCAGTGTTTTTGCAGCCAGAACTGATCCTTGCTTAGTAAGTGGGTCTCCTGTAAAAATACTATTTTAGCTTTTAAACCTGTTAGGTGAGAGAATACTTTCTTTCTCTTTAATTCGTGATTCAGGCCTTTAACATTCCAGCTCACAAAGTTAACTGTCCCATCATGGAGACATTGATTCTGAATTTTTGATGTCATTTTATAGTCTTAACTGGAAATGAGACAGCTTTAACCTTAATTTCCAATTTCCCCATGAGCTATTGCCATACAGCCTATTGTTACATTAATAGTTGTAATTATAAGGGTTACAAGGATAGATTAGATCAAGCCTGCTCTCTTTCTCTTCCTCCCTTATCCCCCCACCCCCCATTTTGCCTGCCGGTCCTCTCGCATACCTAGAGACAGAGCACGTCCAAAGCAAAACAAGCCCCCACGCAGTGGCGTTTTAGGATTAAAAAGTAGAGATATCTATTGCCAGTATAGTTTTAATACTATATGCCTAAATATAATCATTAACAAACTATAAGCATAAAATATAATCTTCATCAACTTTAAAGTATTAAGATAATAAAAACCCTAGGGAATGGTGTTAAAAAGTGGTCCAGAATAAGCATAGTAAATCTGAATGCAATAATAACAGTAAACCAAAGGTATGATGTTAAACAGTCTCCTTTAGGGCAGTAAAAAAAAAAGAATTAATTTCTTCCACACACACGTCTATAACTGTAAGTAAAACATAAACTGAAAGCGTCCAAGCAATGAAAAGAATATATAATTATAATATCCTTATCATTACAAGTGGATCAGACAGCAGGTGATATCTACAGTACTTACCATGCCATGACAGGATGTGACTCACTATTGTGTTTCAAAAAAGTGTAGGGATCAGCTTCCTTAATTCCTTTTCTGCTTCTTCCTTGCTGGCGAAGACATAGAATTGACCTTTCAATTCAACTTTCAGTTTGGCAGGATGGAAGAGGCTGTATTTGATATCGACTTGCCGTAACCGCTGTTTAAGCATGCAGCCTTCTACAACATTAAGCAGCTGTTGTCGGAGAGAAATCCGGGCAAATACGAATGTGGTTATTTTCAAATATAATCTCTTGCTTGTGTCTGAGACATGCTATCACATCTAGTTTAAATAATAATCTCTCAATGCGAACAATAAAAGACCTAGGTCTAAAGGTATTAGATCCACGTATGCGATAAGCTGCTGCTATATCAGTATCTATACTAATAAAAGGCAAAGCACTCGTTCACTCACTCACTCACTCACTCATCACTAATTCTCCAACTTCCCGTGTGGGTGGAAGGCTGAAATTTGGCAGGTTCATTCCTTACAGCTTCCTTACAAAAGTTGGGCAGGTTTCATTTCGAAATTCTACGCATAATGGTCATAACTGGAAGCTGTTTTTCCATTTACTGTAATGGAGATGAGCTTGAACGCCGTGGGGAGTTTCGTGTGACATCATCACGCCTCACACGTAATCACGCAGTACATAGAAAATCAGGAAGACCTCCAAAAAGCGCTGAAGAAAACATGCATTATATAATTGAGAAGGCAGCGAAACAATAAGAAGCGAGCGAGTGACATATACAACCATATTGATGAGTTCTGCTACTTCGGAAACAAAGCACGATGTAAACCTACACTTTAAATTAAGTTCATAGACAGGCTGCCGCTGGCGTTTGTAATTTAGTGCCTGCCCATATAAGGCCGTCCGTCAGCGGCAATCCAATAGCAAACTCCCACTAAATATTCACGGGTTAAGGACTGTGCTTATGCAGAGGAAGATGAGATGGTCAGGGTGGTGTTTGGTACAAACTCAGCGAAACTGCGAGAGAAAGTTTTAAGTGCCAGGACTAAGGTAACATTAAATACAGCCATGGACATAGCACGAGATGGCACCAGCACAGCTGGGAACCTTCGATGCATGTACACCGAGTGGCTCACGTGAACTGGCGCAGTGCACAGATAAAAGCAACAGTTCCAAAGAGCTGAACAAAACCGAATTACACAATTGAAAAGGCAGCAAAAAATATGAAGCGTCTGATACATACAAGCATATTCATAAATGCAGCTACTGTGGAAACAAAGCACACGGTGGAAAAAGTCAATGTCCCGCTAAAGGAAGACAGTGTAAAAAAAACCCGTGCATGCAGTGTGTCAGGTCTCAGATAAAGAAGAAGACGAGCTGTTTATTGATGCAGTAAGAAACGAATCGATGAATGAAACCTGTCATCTTTACAACGATTGACAAACACGGAATGTAACTTGAACACAACACATCCTACAAATACGAACCTGATTGAAAGAAATAATGATAATCAAATCATTGATGACAGCAACACTCAGTAACACTCACAAAACAAATACTGTATATTGACAGTCATGTTACGTTATTTTTAAAATGTTCCCTTTTCTTTTTCTAGCTTTTTTAACACACTACTTCTCAGCTGCGATACGCGGGTATATATATATATGTATATATATATATATCCCGCTCTACATACTCGAATAATGGATACTTTATTCGCCATCAATGATTGTTTTGGTAAAGCCATACTCAGTGTATTCATTAGATGAGCGGTAAAAAGTAAGATTGAGGGAGGATGACTTATTGAGGCATGCAGGCTGTAGTGCGCGTCAACTCTATCTGAATTGCGCGATCACATTTGAAAAATATATCTTTTCAAGTTCTATTTAGTCCATATGTGTCAAACTCAAGGGCGCGGGCCACATCCGCCCGGCGTGTAATTATATCCAACCGCGAGATCATTTTATATACTGTATTATTGTTATTAATGGCCCGGGTATATGAAGCGCTGGTAACACAATAAACTACAGATCCCATAATGCAGCGCTTCAGCTGCCTTGCCAACACTTACGCGTTAATCAAGTCTAGCTTATGATGCTGCAAGTTATTGCGAAGCTAGCTCTCACGATGCTGAAGAGAAAAGTTGATTCTGAAAATAGAGCCTTTAAAAACCGATGGGAGGCTGAGTATATGTTTACTGAACCCGTGTGTCTCATTTGTGGAGCTAATGTGGCTGTAATTACAGAATTTAATCTAAGACGGCACTATGAGACAAAACATCAGGGAGTTCTGTGTTGTGGAGATTCTCAGGATGGATTGCAGGTGCTCATCAGTGAGGCTGAAAGACCTGAATGCAATGCAGAAGATACAGAAAGCAGAAGAATTAAATAAGAATCTGACACTTCAGCGGACGTTTTACCCGTGCACAATCACAAAGTGATTTCAAGTGAAGTTGCTTTTATGGGAGACACAAATGCACCAGTGCAACTTTCCCTGTTGCCAAGTAATGTTAAACCAAGTCGTCACTACGGTGTTCCCAAATCGCACTTTGCTGATAAACCGAGCGCACTGAGTTTGCACGGCGCTTTGGTGACTTTGAAGAACAAAAAGTCCGTCTACATGCGGCTCGAACCTTGTGCATGTTTGGTAGCACATATCTGTGTGAGAAGCTCTTCTCAGTGATAAAGACTAACAAAACAGCACACAGGAGTCGCCTCACTGATGAGCACCTGCAATCCATCCTGAGAATCTCCACAACACAGAACCTCACACCAAACATAAACGAACCTGTTGCCAAAAAGATGCCAGGCGTCCAGCTCTAAAATGACATATGAGCAAAGACAACTTAATGATTTGATTTGTTATTGCTGAAAGGAACACATTTTATTTATATTTCCAGGTTTTGTTATGCAGCATGTTCATATTTGAATTTGTATAATTTTGAAAGGATATATTTTTATGGAGAGCAAAATCTTTTGGGATATTTAAAATCTAAGTTTATTTTTATATAAATTTACATAAGAGTAAAGAAATTTGAATGTTTGTTCTTTTAAGTTATTTAAGGTTTGAGTTGATTTATTCACGAATAATATTCCTGTCTGTTTTACCATTCCTACCAAAGATATTTCTGTCGACTAAATAAAAATTCCTTCTATTTAAAATTTAAATAGAACTTGAACAAATACGATAGTTCATAATATCCACGCAGACTTGCACGTAAGAGCGGGAGTTATCCGTTTTAACAAGCAGCGTATTGCATCTGATATATGTAATATAGCTATATATGTGTGTGTATATATGTAGATATGTATGTATATATATGTTTATATATGTGTGTGTATATGTATATATATATATATGTGTATATATATATTAATGTATGTATATATATATGTGTATATATATATATGTGTATATATATATATATATGTGTATATATGTATGTGTATATATGTGTATATATATATATGTATGTGTATATATGTGTATATATATATATATATATATATATATATATACACATATACATATGACAGCAACACTCTTCACTCACAACAGTGACAAAACAATTACATTGACAATCATGTTACGTTATTTTCAAAATGTTTCCTTTTCTTTTTCATTGCTTCTTCAACACACTACTTCTCCGCTGCGAAGCGCGGGTATTTTGCTAGTCTGATTTAAATTCTTCTTCAGTTATTTTAAAGAAAAGTTCAACTACGAATTTCACTGGGATTGGACTTTCACAATTCTCAGGAAGACCTTCGATTCTAATATTATTCCTTCTGCATCCATCTTCCAGAGAAGCAAGTCTGTCTCCGAATTTCTTGCATTCAGAATTCACAGCTGTAGCTTTTCCATCTGCATTAGATGCCAGTTGTTCCGCTGTTTCAATTTGGGTTGTGAATGTCTGCTTAACCTCATCCAGCTGTTCAGCAAGTTTCTTCGGTTTAGACGCATTTTCTTGGATGTGTTCCTCAATTTTCCCCAGCATACCTTTAAAGGTTGCATCAAAATGATTGTATAGACGCGTTTCCAGTTCTTTAATATCTTCATATTTTTATGAATGTCTTTCTTAAACTCACTTATGGCCGTGGCCAATGTTGTGATCATTTCCTTCAGTTCGGAGGAATTGTTTCGGCTTTTGTACTCCGCAAGTGGAGTGGCAACCCCAGTTACAGCCGAGGAATGAATGCAAGCACGGACGACAAGGCCATTTCTGGCTTCATGTGATCTACTAGAATCAGTGAGCTCTCGTGACCTGCATCACTTGCACCTTCGCTCCCATCCCCTCTCGACTGGAGAATTTGCCGTGGAGCAGGGTCCTGGGAAGTCTGTGCATTTGCCTGCCTGTTCCAGGTCAGTCTCTGAAAGGCCGCACCTCGCGCTTGGGCTTGATGTCTGTCTAATCTTGGATGTAGCTTTAAGTTTCTTTTCCAGTTCTTTCTGAACCCCTTTCTTGTTACTCATGTTTATATATTGTAGTGGAAACCCATCAGGTCGGGTAAATACAGCATACCTCAAAATAATAAGAAATAATTGAAAAAAATAAAGCCGCTGCTAACGGAGCTCCTCTTCAGACACCCATCTCCCGTAACGGACGAGACCAAACTCCCCTTCTATTCTTACGCTTAATTATATTGGACAAAAAATGCACAACAAATAAAAAATGAATTGGTGAAATTAAAGTGCCTTTAGAGTGTGTGTTTTGATTTTCGGTAGTATCAGAATAACATATCTGTATCCGTAAATTATTTTTCTTTTTTTGCTTCAGCAAGACATTTCAAAATGAAATAATTTGCATGGTTGTTGGGACCCATATAGGCAGTTAAGTGTTTTAAAATCAAGCCAAAAAAACTCAGGCAATCAATGTATGATGCTAATACCAGGGAAATGTTTTCAGTTTTTGGTTAAAATTTTCTGCTGCATTTTGGACAAGCTACAGCTGATTTGTTCCATCTCTTTGTAGCCCTATAGAAGGATTTACAATAATCTATCTGGTTAAAAACTGTGTTAATTCATCTGCATCTTTCAATTTCTAATATTAAATTTGTGCTATTTTTCTTAAATGAGAAAACCTAGTGTTAGGAATATGGTTAATATACTATTTAAAATTTAGGTCTGAATCCATAATGACACCTAAATTCTGTGTTTCTAACTTAACTGACCAAAAAACTTTCAGATTTTTTTCTTCCCTAAGAACCTCATAGCCAATTACTAATATTTTAGTGTTTCCCTTATTTAGGAAATTAATGCTTATTGTTCTGTAATACAGGTAAATATTTACACAGAGGGATCACAGTGTTGGGGTCATTTGGGACTATAGATATGTATAGCTGTTTGTTGTTTGCATAGTTGTGATATTTTACCTTGTATTTAGTAGTGATCTGGCCTCAATAAAATATCTATACCAGTAAAATAAAGATTTAAATGCAATGGAGATTGTTTTTTCTTTGTGAAATGGAGATAGTTGATAGCATTTTCCAAATTAAATGAATGTACTCTAGGCAGCCTTTCTTCCAAGCACACCAGGGACCTCATGTATAAACAGTGCATATGCGCAAAATGTTGTGTACGCCCATTTCCATGCTCGCGATGTATAAAAACTAAACTTGGCATAAAGCCACGCATATTTTCACACCAGCTCAATCCCTGACGTATGCAAGTTCTCCACTCGGTTTTCCAAACTGGCGGCACACAGTGTCAAAGCAGTGTGGTTTTCCTTTCTTTTTTAGATCCACATCCCTGACGAGGCTTTATCAAATATATTGAAATTAACCGCATATTGTTTTTTAGTTTAAGGCATCTGATTGTAACTTTTTTTTTTTTGGGCACTGTGCGACTTTGTGAGCTTGAACTTTCTAGTTTCTGTGACATTTTGCCACTCGATCCTCTTCCTTTTGTTGTTTATACCACTGTTTAAACCAACAAATAGTAAGTTTTTCCTTGCCTCCACTTGGTATTCTGTGAAATTTTTCTATATCACATGCATGCTTTTGTCATTGTCTTTTCACAGAACACTGAACTTAAGAGCTGTTTATATTGATTTGCATATTCAAAGAGGCATAATTCTGGGATAAGATGGGGCGGGACAGCAGGCGCATACATGTGCGTTACTTTTCACGCTGACTGGGATTTATGGAGTGGAAAAATGTGGAAGTTTGTGTACGCACAGATTTATGCATCTGGATTTTTTTTTGTGTGTACGCACATTTCCACTTTTGTCTGTACACCATCTTTTAGTGTGAATTCTATGCACGGTGTTATGCATGAGGCCCCAGATCATTTCTGGTAATCTTTTTTCCTGTTTGGTGTTTAATTTTTGGTAAATTAATATGATTCCTCCTATATGTGTCCAGTATGCTTTTATCTTTTCCCTGACTGTTTTCTTATAAAAGTTTTGTTTTGATTATGTTTTTGATTAGTTCAATATGAAAGCAGTTATTGTTCACACAAATAAATTCTACAATAAAAAGAAGTAATATTTAAAAAAAATTGACCATATCCATCTCTATACAGATTCCACATTTAGGCTGGAATTGTGGGGTGTTTTCATTTACCTTTTTGTTTTCATTTTGACAGAGATCTCAGTCTGCTTTCTCACTTGCAAGTGATGAACGTTTAGAGAGGCAATTGGACTCAAACTGGAGATCTGCAGTTGTTGATACTCAATGGCGAAGACAAGAAGGCTTTCCTAACTTGAAGAAGGAATCTAGACCATCTTCTATGCCTAGCTGGAGAAGCATGGATATGTTAGATAATTCTAGTAAGATATAACCGTGCTAACTATTATTAGAGAAAGCTTAAATGGATACCAGACATAAAATTTAGATAATATTTCTTTTTTTTTCAGATTAAGACTTCATCTAATCATTTTTACTGTTAATCTTGTTTAAGATAACAATGAAGCCAGTGAATAATCTGATGCAGATAGCCCAACTTAGTGCCTCTCGCCTCTTTTTATAATTACTCGTCCTTGGTATACGATTCATCATAAGACTACAAAAAAACTTTTGACCACCTTGTTCCAACTATGATCATATCTTTGACAATTTATAATAACACTGAAAACTGGTTTACTTTGAGATTCAGCTTTTCTATATTTTAATCACCAGTGTTCTTAATCCTTTCAATTATTGCAGTGTCCCAGTTTCATCTGTTGGAAACATAAAGCGTCTAGAAAAAAAGACGTAAACAAAATGCACAAATATATTTAGATTTATCAGCATTTGCTATTTCTTCTGCTCCTGATGCCAGAATATTCCAGTTGGTCACGGTCTGTGTAGAGTTTGCATGTTATTCTTGTTTTCCTTTAACGTCCCAAAGATTTTTATGATAATCAAAAAAAATCTAAGTTGGACCAGTATGAGACAGCAGGTGTGCAGTTTATTGTAATAGTGGAATAGACAGGTACCTGTTCAAAAGTTGATTTCTGTCTTAAGTCAATTATTGACAGAAGGTTGAAGAGAAATTAAAGCAAGATTAAAAAAAGCCAAGACGGCTGTCTTAAATGTACTTGCCACTCTAAAACAAAGTCCTGACCAGCAAGAAACAAGCTCAGAGAGTGATATGAAAAGCAAGATCATAATCTAGAACTAAAGATCAGGTAAAATTAAAATGTATATTTTTATATCTGTTAGGCCATAGCATTAAAAAATTGCAGAGAGCAAAAAAGAAACATATTAGAAAAGGTTACCTAAATCACAGAAAGGGGAAATTTTAGGAAGTCCGGCAAAGCAAAGGGGCAAATTTTAGAAAGTCCAGTAAAGAATTAAAATTGAGCACCATAACATGTTTGCATTTGGTAGACACATAGTATAAATGCAAAAGCATAATGTTTAAACATTTCCTGACTTGTTCTTCTTTTTTTGTAAATCCTACCCATAATATAACCACTGCCTCATTACTGTTGCCTAATAAATAATTTAGATTGGCAAAAGCAGGCAGTATGTAAAAGGTAGAATAGTATCTGACAAAAAATGCTATGCTGGTGTTTTACTCTAACAGATATTTCTTGAGACCATTTCTGCACAAAACTATGTTTTATATTTATTCTGATTTTTAGAAAAGTACAATGATTAAAAATGTATCAGTAATACAGGCTTCCCCCAAATGATGAAAAACTGCTTTACAATAATTTAATTATATGAAGAAAGTAATCTAGTGTCTTTTTTTTTTTGTTGTTTTATGAACTGAAATGTGGCTGAATTTTCTCAATTACAAAAATCAAGTCTGGGACAATTTTCAAATGCATGCTGCTCAGGCTAATACTAATTTCTATGATTACTCTACAGTCATGGCAATAACTAAGTAACTCAGGTAACAAAACATCAAAATTTTGGGTCCATGGCCAGGAAACTCCCCAGACATTCACAAGAGTCCGGTCGATTGCTCTTGAAACCAGTGTGCGACTTGTGGACATCTTTTCTTTAACCTTAACCTAAAAGTATCTTATATTTTAACACTAGTTTGATATAGTATATTTCAAATGTAGCAAGAATTGCAAAAAATGTCACTTGTCTAAACGAAAAATATGCTTCATCACCACAATCATATTGATTATTACAGCGTCTGTTTGCAACCATTTCCTTGGTTTTGCTGATCCTGTGTTGCAGACAATTCTCTTTGTAGAAACAAAGTTCTCCACCTGACTCTTATATTCTGTCTTATCCCCCTTATCAATATACCCCATAAGTACAGGTGCCGGTCATAATATTAGAATATCATGACAAAGTTGATTTATTTCAGTAATTCCATTCAAAAAGTGAAACTTGTATATTAGATTCATTCATTACACACAGACAGATGTATTTCAAATGTTTATTTCTTTTAATTTTGATGATAATAACTGACAACTAATGAAAGTCCCAAATTCAGTATCTCCCAATTTCCAGTATAAAATTAGAATATTAATTAAGACCAATGCAAAAAAAGGATTTTTAGAAATGTTAGCCAACTGAAAGGTATGAACATGAAAAGTATGAGCATGTACATCACTCAATATTTAGTTGGGGCTCCTTTGGCCTGGATTACTGCAGCAATGCGGCATGGCATAGAGTCGATCAGTCTGTGGCACTGCTCAGGTGTTATGAGAGCCCATGTTGCTCTGAGAGTGGCCTTCAGCTCTTCTGCATTGTTAGGTCTGGTGTATTGCATCTTCCTCTTCACAATACCCCATAGATTTTGCGAGTTTGCTGGCCAAGCAAGAACATGGATACCATGGTCCTTATACCAGGTACTGGTAGTTTTGGCACTTTGTGCAGGTGCCAGGTCCTGTTGGAAAATGAAATCTGCATCTCCATAAAGTTTGTCAGCAGCAGGAAGCATGAAGTGCTCTAAAACCTCCTGGTAGACGGCTGCGTTGACCTTGAACCTCAGAAAACACAATGGACCAACACCAGCAGATGACATGGCACCCCAAACCATCACTGACTGTGGAAACTTTACACTGGACCTCAAGCAACGTGGATTCTGTGCCTCTCCTCTCTTCCTCCAGACTCTGGAACCTTGATTTCCAAAGGAAATGCAAAATTTACTTTCATCAGAGAACATAACTTTGGACCACTCGGCAGCAGTTTTGTCTTTAGCCCAGGCGAGACGCTTCTGATGCTGTCTCTTGTTCAAGAGTGGCTTGACACAAGGAATGCGACAGCTGAAACCCATGTCTTGCATACGTCTGTGCGTGGTGGTTCATGAAGCACTGACTCCAGCTGCAGTCCACTCTTTGTGAATCTCCCCCACAGTTTTGAATGGGTTTTGTTTCACAATCCTCTCCAGGGTGCGGTTATCCCAATTGCTTGTACACTTTTTTCTACCACATCTCGTCCTTCCCTTCGCCTCTCTATTAATGTGCTTGGACACAGAGCTCTGTGAACAGCCAGCCTCTTTAGCAATGACCTTTTGTGTCTTGCCCTCCTTGTGCAAGGTGTCAATGGTCGTCTTTTAGACAACTGTCAAGTCAGCAGTCTTCCCCGTGATTGTGTAGCCTACAGAACTAGACTGAGAGACCATTTAAAGGCTTTTGCAGGTGTTTTGAGTTAATTAGCTGATTAGAGTGTGGCACCAGGTGTCTTCAATATTGAACCTTTTCACAATATTCTAATTTTCTGAGATAATGAATTTGGGACTTTCATTAGTTGTCAGTTATAATCATCAAAATTTAAAGAAATAAACATTTGAAATACATCAGTCTGTGTGTAATGAATGAATCTAATATACAAGTTTCACTTTTTGAATGGAATTACTGAAATAAATCAACTTTGTCATGATATTCTAATTTTATGACCGGCACCTGTACACAGTCATTTGGGAATTTCTGCAAATGACATGGCCTGGTGTTATATTTATAGTCCAAGGTGTACAGGGTGACGAGAAAAGGTGACAGAACTGCCCCTTGTGCTGCTTTAGTAGTGTTCATGTCCATATCAGTGGCACACTCCTTGAGTTTCACAAACTGCTGTCTGTGGAACAGATTGTCTGCTACACTATATTGCCAAAAATATTAGGACACCCCTCCAAATCATTGAATTCATGTGTTCCAATCACTTCTGTGGCTACAGGTGTATAACATGAAGCACCTAGGTATGCAGACTGTTTCTACAAACATTTGTGAAAGAATGGGTCACTCTCAGGAGCTCAATTGTGAAATTTTCTCACTAGTAAATATTCCACAATTAACTGTTAGTGGTATTATAACAAAGTGGTAGCAATTGGGTACAACAGTAACTCGGCCTTGAAGTAGTAGGCCACATAAAGTCACAGAGTGGTGACAGCACCTGCTGAGGTGCACAGTGTGCACAAGTCACCAACTTTCTGCAGAGGCAATAGGTACATACCTCCAAAAGCTCAACAACAGTGCATAGAGAACTTCATGGAATGGGTTTCCATTTCCAAGCAGCTGCCTCCAAGCCTTGAATCACGAAGTGCAATGCAAAGCATCAGATGCAGTGGTGTAAAGCACACTGCCACTGCACTCTAGAACAGTGGAGATGTGTCCTCTGGAGTGATGAATCATGCTTCTCTGTCTGGCAAGCTGATGGACCAGTCTGGGTTTGGTGGTTGCTAGGAGAACAGGACTTGCCTAACTACATTGTGCCAAGTGTAAAGTTTGGTGGAGTGGGGATTATGGTGTGGGGTTGATTTTCAGTGGTTGGGGTTGGCCCCTTAGTTCCAGTGAAAGCAACTCGTAATGCTTCAACATACAAAGCCATTTTGGATAATTTCATGTTACCAGCTTTGTGAGAACAGTTTGGGATTGGCATCCTCCTGTTCCAAGATGCCACCAGTGTACAAAGCAAGGTCTATAAAGAAATGGATGAGCGAGTTTGGTGTGTAGGAACTTGACTAGCCTGCACAGAGCCCTGACCTCAACCCAATAAAACACCTTTGGGATGAGAGCCAGGCCTTCTCGTCCAACATCAGTACCTGACCTCACAAATGCTCTCCTGGAAGAATGGTCAAAAATTCCCATAAACACACTCCTACACTTTGTGGAAAGCCTTCCCTAAGAGTTAAGCTGTTACAGCTGCAAAGAGTGTGCTAACTCCATATTAAAGCCTATGTATTATGTAGGCAGGCGTCCCAATACTTTTGGCAATATAGTGTATTTAGAACAGTGTTTCTCAACCTTTTTGGTTTTGCAACCCACTTTTTTCCACGCAAGCCTTTTCGTGACCCACCAAAGAAGAGTGTCATTCTTACTCAATGAATCGAACAAGATCGTTGGAGGACGTTCACCTTTCTTGCACTGAGCACAATTGTCCGACTTTCCCCCTTGCTGAAATGAACACTATCGTTGGCATGGTGGGCAACTGTGACAAGCTACAGTACAATCCCTCTTAACGGGCCTTGCATTAACCGGCCTGTTAAAATAAAATATATATATTTTTTTTTAATCCTGAGTTCTTCTTTATATGTAAGCACTTCCTTCTTTCCTGGAAGGTGAGAGGTATTTTAAAACCAGCAAACAACAAAACAGTGTTCAAATTAAATAAAGTGCAGTGTATCAAAAGTCTTCTTTAAATAAATAATCCATTAAAACGAGTGAATTAGTGGAGGTTAAAATCCATTAGTAAAAAAGCAAGTCCTTTAAAAACAACGCAAACGAGGTTTAAACAATGGCTGGAAGCAGTCTCTTAAAATTCAAATCATGGTGCCTTATTCTTTCTACCTGGCAGCTCCCCTACTTCTCCCATCGGGCTTCACAACAGAGGAGTCACCCTACCTGCAGGTGCAGCTGCCTTCCACACTGGTCCAGTAGCCCTCTGATCCCTGGCTATGTCGAGCTCCATTCGGACCAAGACTTGGGTTCTTTCCCTAGCGGCCAGAGCACTCACACTGGGGCTAAACCAGCCCAAAGCTACCACGACTGCCGCTGCCTTTCGACGGTCAGTCGCCTTCAATACAGGTCACTTCAGCTCCATGGTCGCTCAGCTGGAGTGACTGCTTTCTTCAGCCCCACTGAGTGTCAGCCAAACACTCCTCTGCAGGGGTTTACCTCCCAGCTGGGTCTGCCTTTGCTCCATCGAATCTGCTGTCTCTCACTCGTTGTCCTGCACCGGCTTTCCTCTACCTGCTTCCTTCTCCATTAACCTCCCATTCTTTCCTGTTCTCCCCCTAAATGCCTCGCACTTCATATTTATCAGGGGGACGTGGATCAGATTACACCCGGGAACAATTACAGATGCGGAAACCTGTGCACTTAAGCTAGGATTGCCTGCATCACGATTTCCCCGGGAACCAGCCGGCCACACATATCACGCCCCCTCGTTAAGCTGCGAGTGCGGTGATTATTTATTTAAAAAGTGGCCTTTTTGACTTGAGCTGTGGACCCACTACACCAACACTGTCCAGTCGTTGTACGAGTAAAAAACTCATGTGCGAAATCGTGGATTAAGCCTTGTGGATATGGTTTCTTCAGGAACGCCGAAGAGGTACAGTACATACCTTAGGAAATATTTTTCTACATGAAAATAGGTATGCATCAGATTAACCGGCCAAAACGGCAACCGGCCATGGGTCCAGTCCCGAGGTGGCCGGTTAAGAGGGATTATACTGTAATATTATAAACAGCAACTCGCAGCCCACTGCCCACCTAGAGGTTAAGAAGCACTGATCTACAGTAGGACACAATAAACACATATATCTGAGCCTACCCCTTAGCCGGAAAGGCACTATATATGTCAAAAACATCATCCTCACAGTGCTGCCTGCTTTGTCCAGACTAGAATAAGACTTTTGGAGCAAATAGATAATTTCATCTTTTACTTCCACTTTGGCTTATAGGCAAACTGGAATGGATCCAAGTGGTCTTTCACAAGAGAACTCTTGAAGATATTCATGATATGGGACGTAAATGCCACTGGTCTGTAATAATTAGGTGAAGAGGTGCCTGCTTTCTATGGAACTGGGATAACGCAGGAAGTGTTCCACAGCAGCATGTTCATCACAAGCCTTAAGAACTTCAGGACTGGCTCTATCTATTTGAATGATTGAAAATATTGTGCATTCAGTAGTGTTTTAATTTGTAGTTTCAACTCAGATTTCAGTCAGAAAATAGAAAGAGCCATTTACTTTATATATGAGAATCTTGTGGAGACTTAATACATTTTGAAGTAAAGAAGACTGTGTCATTAGATGTTTTGATTTCTCATCAACATGTTTATTAATTATTCGATAGTAAAGGAGAGTCTATATTAAAAGAACTGAAATTCTATCAAATTTCACCTTAACCTTATTTTTCCATGTTTACATTTAAGTTGCCTGCTTAGCAAAAAATGAATAAAGCTGAGGGAGTTAAGAGGACAAGCAGGCATGACATCATATCACCATTTGCTATTGATTCTTATAGCTAGGAAATTATAGTTATTTCTTATTTTTTCCAGTTTTAGTGACATGATGTCCACTACCTTCCCACCCCTGCATTTTTTTTTCTGCTTTTGATTTCCCTTTACAGATGACATGTACAGGATTGCAGAGCAGAACATGTAAGGTAGAGTTTTAATTTTTGACACAAGTGGTTTTGTGCTTATTTTTAAGTCTAATTTTTATACTGGTGTTAAGTAGTAACTAGAAAATGTTTAAGTGTTGTGTATCCATTCATTTATTGTTGTTTCCCACCATTTAGGTTCATCTTCTGTATTACAAAGTCCAGATGGTAACTGGATTGCTTTACAAAGTACAATACTTTCTCGCCCATGTTTACTCACCAAGCCAAAAAGCCAGCTCTATGCAGCTCTTGAAAAGGAGACGGACATTATTTCTGCATATGATGAAATGGGTACCGACACAGATGATGAATATGACTGGAACTATTCCCTAACTGAGCAAAAAAGATCACCACGGAGGCTGTCTGAAGAAAGCTGCTACACCGATTCCCAGCATGACCCAGAATGGACATATACAAAGCATTGGCCAGTTACCTCACCATCTTCAGGGCGGTTTACCAATACAGAGACTGTAGGTTCAGATTCTGAAACCTCATCTTTGCATTCTCTGAGGAATCACTCAACATATCTTCATAAAGAACCAATCCTGAAAAGGAAGAGCCCATGTCTTGCTGAATCTATGGACATTAATTTCAATCCACAAGTGAGGAATTTAGGAACTGCTGACAGCAGTGAAACTGAAGAGTTTCAAAGTGATTCTGTCCGCAAAGCACGTTGTAGAAGAAAAACTAAATCATCATCCAGACTGCACAGCTGTAGGAATGGAAGCTCATTAAAGATCCAACGCGTTCAGCCTTCTGCTTCGTTTCAGGTAGTCATATTCACTTTGCACATTTAATATAATGTGATTAAATAAATACCTGGACTATTTACCTCGAGTTTTTTTTTTAATTCTCCTTTTTTTATATCAATTAGTGGAAAAAATGTATACTTATTTATTGGGCATGATGACTACTTAATCTGATTCCTCTAACTATCCATTCATTCATTTAATCCACCTCATAACCTAGAAAAAAGCAAACAGAGAGACTTCTGTACATTGTACTTTTGTGATGTCTCCTCAAATATATATATATATTTTTTTTACCTGCAATTAATATATAAGCTTGTTTTTTTTAATTTTTTTTAAATAATAAAAGACAAAAGAAAGTGCAGTTAAACAATGCAGTTAGCTAGTGTTTAATTTTGTCAGTACTATGTGTGTAGTAGTTGGTGAATGAGTTAACGTGCATCATAATATGTAGGGAAAGACAGTGTTTATTAAGCAATAAATGTATTGGTCTTCAGGCTCAAAAACTTGTTTCCCCACAGTGAAGGGTTCTGATGCCTCAGTCATACTGGGGTTGGCGTTTTCCTATAATGGTACAGAGTCACTGGTTTCTCCAGAAAGCAGGGTTAAAGCAAATAAATATATCACATTGATTGTATAGAGAAGCACTTTGATTCTGATGCATGTGAAAACATTCAGAATGACTGTTTTCCATGATAAATGATTTGAAGGGGGATGACAGTGATCTGAATATTATAACATGGCCTTACCAGACTCCAGATCTTAATCTGATAGCCCTCTTGATATATATTGTAGGATAACATCAATGATTATTTCCACCACTATCCAAACACCAAATAATGGAGTTTCATATTGAAGGATGGTTTGACAAAACTCCAGAACAGTTACAAACACTTCTATTAATGGTGCTTTTGGAATACATTTGTCTTATACAAACAAAAAGCTGGTGAAACTGTATCTCATGCAAACTTTAGATGCCAGCGTGTAGAACCAATCATTGCCACACATCCACCGTCCACACTACTGCTAAAGAGACGTGGACGACCCAGCACATTGCAGATCAATCTAGAGTGTCTTATTGGAGACATTTTATTGATTATATACCTCCAACAGAAAAAGGCAGAATCCAACTGTAATTGTGCAGTTCGCTGTTCAAATACTGGTAAATCTGGAAAGAAAAACTGAAAAGAAACATGCTCTTATTGTCCCAACTGTGACATTGGATTGTGTCTGTCTTTCACTGTGCTTTAAGATTTACCACACAACGGATTCATTTTAGTAGTATTATTATTATGTTACTATTTTTGTTCAGTTCATATTTTGGTTTTTATTCATCTTAGCTATTATTGGTATCATTTATAAATTTGAGATTTATTAAAAATGTAAGTTTTCATTCCAAAAAATGCAATGCTTTTTGCATTTTTTTTTAAATAAAATGCAGTTCTCCGGATAAGCACACATTATTCTGTTGTTACAAGTCATGGCAGAACATAACCATTAAAGAAACATAATTGCAGAAGCAAAAATAAGCATAATACAGCTTAGTCAAGGAGCAGTGTTTTGGGTATAAGAGGAGTGCTGTCATAACTCAGCTCATGATGATGACTGGCAACAGAGAAATGAACAGAAAATGTATTCTTAACTCATGTAAAATGGGAACTGTAATTATGAAAAGGAAATTAGAAATAAATTTATCACATGGGTGGGCTCATAAACCTGGAAGGCAAGTTTTCTTAAAACCTTTTCTGCTGCTTCAAAGTGGAAAGTTTTCAGGGTTTTTCATTCAGTTATGGACCTGTGTCTCCCATTAGCCCTATTTTAAGCTTCAAGAACAGACAGCATAATTTTTGAATTTATAAAAAAGCTCTACTTTAGAACATAATTTTATATGACAAATTACTGTTTACCTTGACTGATTGTGTTACCTGGCTGTGCTTGGGAAAATTTCTAAGTCAAAGGGCTCAGTTATAGTGCCATTAGTTAATCGGATGTATAGATTTTTGTTTTTTAGCTATATGGGAACTATTGTATTTGTTGATGAGTGATTGAGTGAATAGGTCAGATAACTATACATTATATATAGATTGTAAAGAAATAATTTAAGCTTGAAAATTACCAAACTAATCCTTTAACTAAAAAAACTATTTAAAAATTACATTTCCCCACACTTGTTTTTCTATTAGGTTATTCTTCAAAATAGTGTTCCCAAGTAAGCTTGTGGCTGCAAACTTTTGGTTACTGAAACTGCCTTCCATTACATATGTTCTGTAAACAACATTTTACTAAATTCCATCTTTTTTGACATTTTTCTATTTTTGTAATTGTCACAACTCAAAAAATACTTCAGGTTTTCCTTTAAGAGAAGGTAATCAAAAAATTCTTTAGTCTGCTACTTTCATGACTCGGCCTTACATCTATTTTCTAAATTAGCTTTATCCTGCTATTTGGTAAAATTGTGCACCAAATTTAATTTTGCCATTATAGTAATATTAAAAGTCTCAAAGAAAAAAAAGTAAATATGCCAGAAGGTGGCAGTATTCGACTGTAACAATCAAAACCTGCTCTAAAATGTTGTCTTGTGCCTATAGTATGTCCTAACATAGCCTGTAAATGCCTATTTAGTACAGTTTGTGTACATATAAAGTGACAGCCTTTTCTGTTTCCAATGTGAAATGATTTTCATAACCTGCTTATTTGGTTTAAAATTGGTGTTTTAGACTTAATACTGGTTTTAGCTTAATGTAAATAAATTTTAGACTGCTTTTGTTTTTAATTAAGTTTAATTAGGTATGTGCACTCTTTTACATGTTAAAATTAACTATGTATCAAAGATGCCACACAGCTATTGTGTCCTACATTTGGCTCCATTGTTATGGTGTTTTTGCAGGTTTTTTTTTGTTTGTTTGTTTTTAATAAACATGGTCTTCTGCTGGTGTTCAGACAATGTTTGTATGTTTGGGACCTTATTCTAAGTTTGCAGCAGCCAAGATTTCAATTAGTAGCTTCAAGGCTGGTTTACAGTGCCCTCCTATGCATATTTAGTTTTCAGTACCTTATTGATTGAAAAATGTTTGCTCCTTCTAATCACGGGATTTGTTGCATCAACTAGCTAGAATGGTTTCCTCTAAACAGTTGCATTTTAACTCTAAAGTTTCTTTGGTATTTTTAGAAATGTAAGCTGTCTGTAAAAGTAGCAGCAAACAGTGATACCTTTTAAGAAACTCATTAAATCGTTCATTCTGGGTCATTACCTCTTTTTATTTAATACAAGAATTGGCACTGTCTTGAATACAACATCAACCTAAAACAAATTTTAAAAAGCAAAATCGATTTTTGCTTTATGTCAGAACATTTGAATTGCATTTCTAACTATCCCAATTAAATAAAAAGCTTTTTAAAAGATCTGTGGTATGTATTAATTTGGGAAGCTTTTAACATATAATGTTATCAGGATATGCTTTGGATTAAAATATCAAGTTACATAGCCACCCAAAGAGTTATTCATATTCTACTAAATGTGTCCACATTTTTGTTATTTCCATAAAAATTTATGACTTTAGTTGTTTTGGGTGCTTAGGAGCTGAACACTTGTAAGCATTTTAAATCTTAAGGCAAAAAACTTTACCACAACAGATCATTAGTACAATACATACTTTACACATTTACATGCACTTTTGCATTTGGGATTTTAAGATATTGTAATTAAGCCCATAACACTATTATTCATATATTTAATTAAAATAAATACTGCAGTTTTGCTATGAGCAGCTTTTTAACATTGTTGAATTTTCTTGATTGAAGTTTTGTACTTGTACGTCAATTATAGAGGCCACCTACTGATTCCGTCTCTCCCTGATGACCCCTTGCCAGCCAGGTGCTCACTCACAGGATATTTAGCACAGGACATTACTATTCTAAGGATAATTTTACATAGTTGGTTGAGTAAATGTTTTGGACATTCATGTTACAGTTAATGGTTTGTTTTACAACTTATATTGTGCAAAAATGTGTTATACAAATGTTTTCTGATTTTATGAAGACATTGACAGTAAAGCAATTGAAAAATGGTTGTAATGTCATATTGAAATGATACTTTTGATTAAATACTAAGATATTGTATATTCATGTTTGCAGCATTTCTAAAATATATTTAAACTAGCAAAATACCCGCGCTTCGCAGCGGAGAAGTAGTGTGTTAAAGAAGTTATGAAAAATAAAAGGAAACATTTTAAAAATAACGTAACATGATTGTCAATGTAATTGTTTTGTCACTGTTATGAGTGTTGCTGTCATATATATTACACACACACACACACACACACACACACACATATATATACATATACACATATCTACACATACACATATATATATGTATGTATATATATATATATATATATATATATATATATATCTATATCTATATATATCTATATATATCTATATATATATATCTATATATCTATATCTATATCTATATCTATATCTATATATATCTATATATCTATATATATCTATATATCTATATATATCTATATATATATATATATATCAATATATATATATATATATATATATATATATATATATCAACATATATATATATATATATCAACATATATATATATATATCAACATATATATATATATATATATATCAACATATATAAACTGCTCAAAAAAATTAAAGGAACACTTTGAAAACACATCAGATCTCAATGGGAAAAAGAAATCCTCCTGGATATCTATACTGGTATAGACTGGGTAATGTGTTAGGAACGAAAGGATGCCACATTGTTTGATGGAAATGAAAATGATCAACCTACAGAGCCCTGAATTCAAAGACGCCCCAAAAATCAGAGTGAAAAAATTATCTGGCAGGCTAGTCCATTTTGCCAAAATTTAATTGCAGCAGCTCAAAATTGTACGCAGCACTTTGTATGGCCCCTGTGTTCTTGTATACATGCCTGACAACATCGGTGCATGCTTCTAATGAGATGACAGATGGTGTTGTGGGATCTCCTCCCAGATCTGGACCAGGGCATCACTGAGCTCCTGGACAGTCTGAGGTGCAGCCTGGTGGCATTGGATGGACCAAAACATAATGTCCCAGAGGTGTTCTATTGGATTTAGGTCAGAAAAGTGTGGTGGCCAGTCAATGGTATCAATTCCTTCATCCTCCAGGAACTGCCTGAATACTCTCACCACATGAGGCCAGGAATTGTCGTGCACCAGGAGCCACTGTACCATCATAGGGTCTGACAAAGGGTCCAAGGATTTCATCCTGATACCTAATGGCAGCCAAGGTGCTTGGTCAAGCCTGTACCGGTCTGTGTGACCATCCATGGATATGCCTCCCCAGACAATCATTAACCCACCACCAAACTGCTCATGCTGAATGATGTTACAGGCAGCAAAATGTTCTCCATGGCTTCTCCAGACCCTTTCACTTCTGTCACGTGCTCAGGGTGAACCTGCTCTCATCTGTAAAGCACAGGGCACCAGTGGTGCATCTGCCAATTCTGGTATTCTATGGCGAATGCCAATCGAGCTGCATGCTGCTGGGCAGTGAGCTCAGGGCCCATTAGAGGACATGGGGCCCTTGGATCACCCTCATGAAGTCTTTCTGGTTGTTTGGTCAGAGACATTCACACCAGTGGCCTGCTGGAGGTCATTTTGTAGGGCTCTGGCAGTGCTCAACCTGTTCCTCCTTGCCCAAAGGAGCAGATACTGGTCCTGCTGATGGGTTATGGACCTTCTATGGCCCTCTCCAGCTCTCCTAGAGTAACTGCTTGTCTCCTAGAATCTCCTCCATGCCCTTGAGACTGTGCAGCGAGACACAGCAAACCTTCTGGCAATGACACGTATTGATGTGCCATCCTGGAGAAGTTGGACTACCTGTGCAACCTCTGTAGGGTCCAGGTATGGCCTCATGCTACCAGTAGTGACACTGACTGTAGCCAAATGTGAAACTAGTGAAGAAACAGTCAGAAAAGATGAGGAGGGAAAAATGTCAGTGGCCTCCACCTGTTAAACCATTCCTGTTTTGGGGGTCATCTCATTGTTGCCCCTCTAGTGCACCTGTTGTTAATTTCATTCAGACCACAGCAGCTGAAACTGATTAACAACCCCCTCTGCTACTTAACTGACCAGATTAATATGCCATAAGTTTCATTGACTTTATGCTATAGTCTGATTAAAAAGTGTTCCTTTAATTCTTTTGAGCAGTATATATATATATATATATATATATATATATATATATATATATATATATATATATATATATATATATATATATATATATATATATATATATATATATATATATATATATATATATATATATATATATATATATCAACATATATATATATATATATATATATATATATATATCATATATAATATATATATATATATATATATATACATATATATGTATATATATATATATATATACTGTATACTATATGTATATATATGTTTATGTATATGTATGTATATGTATATGTGTATGTATATATATCTGTATATATCTGTGTATATGTGTATATATATATGTATATATGTATATGTATATATGTATATGTATATATGTATATGTATATATGTATATGTATATATATATATGTGTATATATGTATATATGTATATGTATATATATGTATATGTGTGTATATATATATATACTGTATATAGCAAAATCCCCACATATACCACATTGTCAGTTCAGCAGTCCGGTTTTAATATGACCAAGCTGTGCAGTGAGATTACTTTTGAGAATGCAACGTCTAGTTTTGTCCAGGAGGAAAGCAATGTTGCCTCAAATAAATGGCAACCTTTTGTTGGGTGTGTCCCTGAGACTTCTTAATTGTCATCGTGAAGCAGAGCCTTACTGGAAATTTGAGGCATTTGAATTGAAATGGGAGATCAGAGGGTATAACAGTGATGCCAGGAATACATTCAGAGTGTGGCGCTCTGCTGTTTTTTTGTGTAGCTGCCTTCACACAGCTTCTCCGCTGCTTTATAAACGAACGCAATATAAGGCCATTGTTTCTCCTTGCTTCGCGGTTCTGTACTGTTTTATTGTTTGTTTAGGATTCTTATAGCTATTGTGTAGCTGAACAGACTTACTGTACTGTTCAGGTACCCATTTCCTTTTTTTAATCCGCGGCTTGTACTCTATTTTTTGTTCGTTTATCACGATTAGAGATATTTATTGATTCCCTTCTTTAGCTGACTGCCTGCTCATATAAGGCGCTCCGTTGGCTTTTTGTGAAGCAGCCTTTACACAGCTTTTCCGTTGTTTTATAAACAAACGACATATAAAGCCATACTCTTTCCTTGCTTTGCCAAGAAAGCTGCCTTTTTGTTTAATCCACGGGTTCTCCACTGTTTTATTGTTCATTTATTACGATTATTATAGTTCTCTTTATATATCACGTTGTCAGTTCAGCACTCTGGTTGTAATATGACGAAGCTGCGCAAGCTCACTCTTGAGAATGCAACATTTAGTTGTCCAGGAGAAAAGCAATCTTGCCTCAAATCAATGGTAACCTTTTGTAGGGTCTGTCCCTGAGACTTATTACTTCTCATCACGAAGCAGAGCCTTACTGGAAATTGGAGGCATCTGAATTGAAATGGGAGATCAGAGGGTATAACAGGGGTGCGAGGAATACATTGAGTGTGGAGAAACTCTAGAGACAGCGTGTGTATTAACTTGTGGATTTTTCTGTGAGTATTTGGTGGCAGCGTGACGAAGTTGCTTCCACAAGACCGCATTAGCTGTGGAGCTCAGCTCGGAGCATATTCTTTTCCCACCTTGTCAATTGTGTAATGCGTTTTTTGAACAGGATTGATACATGGAAGTGATCACTCTTACTGCGGTCAGTCAGTTCACGTGAGCTGCTCTCTTGTGTGATGTTGCGATGTCCACGGCTTTATTTAATGTTAGCTAAGACCCGGCACTTAAAAGTTTCTCGCTACAGCAATTTTAACTCCGTTATAAAGTTATCCAAAGTCTTGTTTATACCTTGTGACTTCTCATTAGACATGTATCTGGGGAATAAAGCGTTTTTCTTCAGCGCTTTGGGAGCTCTTCCTCCTTTTCCACGTACTGCGGTCACAGTCAGTTCACGTGATTACGTGGGAGGCGTGATGTCACACGCAGCTCCGCCCCCCACCCACGTCAATCGAGCGAACGTCCATTACAGTATATAGATAAAAATAGGTTCCAGTTATGACCATTACGCGTAGAATTTTCGAAATGAAACCTGCCCAACTTTTGTGAGGAAGCTGTAAGGAATGAGCCTGCCAAATTTCAGCCTTCTACCTACACGGGAAGTTGGAGAATTAGTGATGAGTGAGTCAGTGAGGGCTTTGCCTTTTATTAGTATAGTAATGCGAGACTTGACAGCAAATCCTTTGATAATGTTTTATCAAGTCAGAGTTTTCTGGCAACAAAGTATGAAAGTTGCAAAATAAACAAAAGTTCTACAAATGATCAGACTGGTTTAGCCTATTTAAATTTTAAGGATGTTTAAGATAGAAATAGAATTATATTGTTACTGGTTTATCAATAAAAGCAGTACTTGATTAAAGTACAAAATGAGAGAAACCTATCAATTTTACTAACCCACTGTTCTTTAATGAAAGTGGGGAAAGTCTTGCTTCATTAGTAAACTCAGTATTATTACTTTCATTTGATATTCACTGGTTAATGTGATGTCTTTAGATGAGACATTTGGGTAGGGCATGGAGTGGTGACCTTTCAAGCAGAAAGGTGTTCAAATTTGTTTTGCATATGAAAGGTTTCCTCAGTAGGCAGAATGACTAAAAAAATGCATAAGACCTGAGGAATGGATTGGTATTTCATTATAGTGTAAAGGAGGGGAAAAAAGAACAACCTTTCAAATTGTTTTGAAATGATACCCGTTTTCTCACACTGGTTTTTGAGTTTAGAGAACTAAGGGTAAACGGTATATTGCCAAGCATAAAACTAATGCTGAAAGAAATGAGTGCAAGTAGAAGCAATTGGGATCATGTTGTGATAATTGATCAAAATGTACAGTACATTAGCTTACTGACCAAGAGAGTGGAAACATGACACTTTTATTAAACTCTTTGTGAATTTTTAGCTGTAAGACAGAAAAGTCAAAGTTTTTTTGTTTGCTGTTCCTTAACTGTTGTTGTTATTGTGAACTAAAGACAAGGCTTAAGATACATTGTTCTGTGACAATTCTTAGTTTAATGCATTGTATTAAACAGTATTAAAATGATGTTTTACATTTACAGGCAGTATAGTCCACTTGGCCTGAAATTTCCTAATATAATTGCATCATCAAGTTTGAATTGTGTTATCCTTTGTAATCATCCTTTTTATTACATTACAGCTGCAAGTGGTGGTGTTATTAACTGATGCCTTAACAGAAAAGAGGCATTCCTAATAAATTTGATTGTTGCAATAGACAAACGTTTTTGCTGTACTGTATACTAATTATTTTGGATTTTTTTTTGTTGTTGTTTTCATATGAAGCACTTTTCTGATGGATCACTAGGGTCAGATCACTTTGATGAGGAACGCCCTATGCAAAGTGATACAGATGCCATAGAGCTGGAGCTAAAATCGAAACTGTCAAGAATAGCTGCTAAGATAAGTGATAAGGACTCCTCTTCTGAGGATGAAACAGAATGGAATGTTCTCACTTCACCAGTGAAAGTGCCAGAGGAGAGCTCATCATGTGAGGATGCTGACAGAAAAGTATATGAGGATGACTTCAAGGTAAGGCTAGAATTAATAATGATGTGCTGCTTTCAGTTTTTTTTTTATCTTTTTCTGGAAAGCAGTTGTTATGAATAAAAGTATGCACCAAGGATTGTTGTCTTGGAGCTGGAGGAAATAATGGCTTGTTGTTCTCCGTAAAAAGGGTGGCCTATTTGAGATCAAGAACTGCAGCCTATGGCTTTGCTCTGCATAGACTAAAGTGCTGGTGCAATGAATTGTAATTAAATGCATTATTCACCCACATCAGAGTTATTCAGTGCATTTACATATACTTTAACCTTATTATTCACAAAACATGGTTTGTAAAATGCCATGTAAACTCTTATTCCAGTAAAACCAGGATACTGGTCTCTGAGAAACCAGATTAACACATGTAGGTTTCTCTGTGAGTGACCCAGTTGTTTGGCTATGTAAACCCGTAAATGGGTTACACTTAAGGATTTTGTAGTTTGCACATGTCTGTTATACTCTGCTAGCTTGTGCATGCTTTGCACTTTCTTCCAGCAGCCACGGATAGATAGAAAACAGTGGAAGTGTTCTTGAGGAAGATGCTCAGGTGATCTCAATATTCCTTCTCCTGGCTGAAATATTGTCTCTTAATATTTCAGGAATCACTAAATATATTTTGATGAGCTGAGCATACAGTGCTAAGCTCATCAGTACAATCTTGAGATTAGTAGGCTTTACTTGTTAAAAGTAATGTGTATTACATTGTCCGATTGGTTTGTAAAGTAACAAGTAACCTAAAACAATACTTGCTTATAAAAATACTTCCATTATTATTATCCCATCAGTACTAGGTGTAAGTCAAGGCTCAGATTTACCAGTACACCACTCCTTAGCTCAGTCATACAGCCAAGTAGAAGTAGAGTGTGCTGCATGCTATCAAGTGATACAAACCTATAAGTAAAGTGTCAATTTAGGTTTAATCCAGCTACCATATACACTCGCGTTTAAGTTCTCCCGCGGATAGTCGGGGCATGATTTGACCGTATAATTTCTGGTATTTTATAATGTTGGTTTTGTAAGTTGAATGCAGAAAACTCACACTATTGGTCCAAGAGATTGATATGCTAACGCTCATCTGAAAGAGTAACCACAGAACATGCTGCCTTTTTTTATTTATTTATTTTTTTTTTATGTATTGTGCCTATGTGAACACATGGTAAAACCCAAACTATTCTGAAGTGACGTTGGCACTGTTTAGTGTTTTTTGTATCTCACACCCTCATACACGTAAGAGCATTCCTTATCTACGATGGAGTATTCGATCAGAAGAAACTATGAAGCTGGTTTTAAGCTAAAAGTTATTGAAGTGGCAAAAGAAATTGGTAACTGCGCTTGTGCAACAGAATTTAATGTGTCTGAGTAACTGGTGCAAGATTGGAGGAAGCAAGAAAATGTAAAAAAAAAAAATACAATGAACTATTGTTGGCTTAGGTCATAGATGTAAAAAGGTGCTGAATGAAATTTAATTCACAGCAAATGTATTTATTAAACACAGCAAAATGATCACTTTCGGCTGTGTTTATGGTCAGATTCATATATTTGCTTAGGACTTAATAACAAATGCTGGCCAGTGAAATGTTCTTTTTTTTTTTTATACAAAAGAAGACAAAGTAACACAAAAGTAATGCATTGCTTGTAATGCATTATATTTTATCATTAGTAACTATATATTTAGGTAACTGTTACTTTTAAAAGTAACATTCCCCACACCGCTCGGTTGATGCATGCTCTCAAATTCATGATTGATGATTGTTGACAAAGTTTACCTTATTTTTACAGCAGCAACACAGAAGATATCCTAGTGGTAGTATAAGATCTTTTACACTCCATCTAGGGACAAACTTTGGGTTTGGTTAGTGAAACGATCCCAATTTAGGCAGGTTTCTATAGGCCTCCATTGTACAGGGTGGTCCAGATCTAATTATGCAATTATGAAAGGGTGAACACACCGCACCCGCTGTTCAACTGACAATCATCTCCCCGCCATTTTGGAATGCAGGGCAGGTGCTGCCAGCTATCGGCAACAAAAATAATTTTTTGTGAATTCTCTATGTAATAAACTTAAATTATAGCATAATGGAAATCAAAATCACACCAAAAGTGAACTCTGATTTTTAAAATCTGGTAAAAGCCAGAAATTACGTGGAATAAGATATTTTTTTCTATAAAGAATGACTTGAATATGGATATTTTGTTAAAGAGTGCTACATCAATGAGGCACTTTCTGCAAGAAATAGAAAGGGGCTATTGGAATATGAAATTAAATTTGTATTTATGGTTGTCTGGTTTTGTTTATCATAGAATATGTTTACTTGATTTTTGATTAATATAATACATTTTTTTACACTTTTTTTTTCTTTTTGTCTTTCTATCTTTTCCATCTCTGGATTCCAGTACACACAAACTCCTTTTTATACATTACTGCTGTAAATAAACAAAATTAAATTGAGAGATCTCAGATCTCTATCAAGTATATCTGAGGTAAAATAAGTCGGAAATGTTTTAACTGTGAGTTTGGCTTCATCATACATATTGCAGTAACTCATGTATGGCTCCTTCTTGGATCCAGCATCCTGGGTTCAAGAAGTAATCTGTGGAAATAAAGAACCAACACTTTTATATGTATGTTAGAATTAGATACATGTATACATTTGCATATGACTTACACCTCAGTTTCCACGTTTCCAAGTTTTTGGTTTGAATATAGAAACCTTAGTAGTTTTTTTGTGCATTTAGTTTGTATATGCAAGCTTTGACTAACCCTTTGGTCGGGTGGCATGATAATTATTTCATATGCGCTATAGAACAGGCTGACATTATTAATTTTGATATGGCTAGAACACAAGTCCTTGGCTTAAAAAGCCCGGAGCCATACACTCTTAATATCAGCTTCTTCTTTACTGGGCCTCTCTTTGGAATGTAGCTTCTGTGCCTTATCTGATAAAATGATCAATCACATGGGGTTTTTTTATACAATGTAAGATTTTACACTGTACATTCTGTTTCTCCAGCCCAAAAAAAGTAATGTGTTGGTGCATCTATCTCTGTTAATTCCTAAAAGCGGGCTCTCACTACAGCCCCCAGAGCTTTTGTCTCTATCAGGTTGGACAGCCCCAGCTTTGCATTGGTCACATTTGCCTGGGGCAAATGTGCTCATTTGGACAATTTTCTAACAGTTGTTGAATTTCAGTTATTTGACCCTCTAATGCTGCCATTCCTGTCTGTAATTCTTTGGTGACATTTCTGATATACTGCATAAGGCCCAAATCTGACTCTTTCCAACTATTCCCTAGTCTTTGAGCATCTTTTTAACCCTCCACACAGACATATATTGTGTGTGTGTGTGTGTATATTTATATATATATATATATATATTCATTCATATATATATATATATATACACACACACACACAGAGATATCTATGGGAACTGGAGTTCTTTAACTCAGCCCTGTTGGGTTCCAAGGTTGTCACCAGGGGTGTGCTGTGGGTACTAACAAGACCTACTTCATTAGGCTCCCGCATTACCCAGAAGTGTTCCCATGCCAAGCCATTGGGACACCGGAAATACTTCAGCGATTACTCAAAAGGAGCTGCCTAATACAACCCTGGGAGCCAGACTCTGAAAGAAGGAGACAAAGCATACTAGAAAGAGCAGAGGAGGCAGTGTGAGAGAGAGAGAGAGAGAGAGAGAGAGAGAGAGAGAGAGAAGGGTTTCCAACAATAAAAACTTGTGTTTCCTGTGATTTATGTCCAGAGCCTTGTTGTGCCCGGTGTTTTGTGGAGCTGGAGCTCCCCCTGTTGGCCACTATATGTATGTTTGCATATTTGTAGCGGGAAATTCACAAAGGGAGAAAAGGATTTGTGTACGTTAAAATAATTTTTTATGCCTAAGCTTTAAGCTCCTATCGGGAGTCATCATCCGAGGAAAATAATTAGACTTAAGGGAAACTAAGGCAATGTATAGCAAATAAGGTGGGAAGAGTACCGTAGGTGAATATTGGGGGGAGATTAATGAGGTGGGGCTTGGAGGGTGTTGATCATAAAGTCTTATTTATTATGTGCATGTTCTTCTTTTCAACACTGAATTTGCTCGTTCATGTTCAAATGTCTGTTAATGGATACATGATTTATTATCTCCTCTGGATTTCCCGCTACAAATATATGCAAATATGTGTTCATATACTATATATATTTGTCCCCTCAGAGTAGAGCCGCTGCTCCTCCGCATTGAGAGGAGTCAGATGAGGTGGCTCGGGCATCTGATCAGAATGCCTCCTGGACGCCTCCCTGGTGAGGTGTTCCGGGCACGTCTAACCGGGAGGAGGCCCCGGGGAAGATCCAGGACACGCTGGAGGGACTATGTCTCCCGGCTGGCCTGGGAACGCCTCGGGATTCCCCCGGAAGAGCTAGAAGTGGTGGCGGGGGAGAGGGAAGTCTGGGAATCTCTGCTCAAGCTGCTGCCCCTGCGACCCAATCTTGGATAAGCGGAAGAGGATGGATGAATGTATATATGTATATGTATGTATGTGTATATATGTATATGTGTATGTGTATATATGGATATGTATATATGTATAGACTCGAGTAACAGATTGTTTGAGGCTGTTTTAAAATCAGTGTTGATACAGTTATACTCAAAAAAGTAATATCTTTCCCAAATAATATAATCAGAATGTCAGAGTATAAAAGATTGCATGAGGAGATAAAGTTAACTTTTTCAAAAGGAAGAAGTTTGAGAAGAGAATATAAACACCAAGGGAAGCAAGGAAATGTTATAAGGTAAAAGAAAAATTAAGGACCATTTAAAAGGGAATCTAAGTTATGACATTCTATAAAAATTACTGATATGAATTCTGTCAATAAATGAAACTGATTTGTGATGTATGATTAGAAATTAATTTCATTTTATAAACATTTCGATACATGCAATTTTATGCAAAATATCAGACTGTCGTATCAGTATTTTTTTTAATGGTTATTGATCCTTTTTTTTTTTACGGAATGCAGCAGTAGGCGTAGGTGGTATTTCTGGCTTTTTGTTATTAAAAAATATGTTCTTTAGTGCCCTATTCTTCAGAGTTCTGTAAATTGTCATTCTGAAAAAATTCTAGTTATTTTATCAGCATCAAAGAAATCTGCTTCACTGAAAAACGATTGTAGACCAACTGCCTTAGCATCTGTTTTTATGATGTACTAGCAGAATACCCGCGCTTCGCAGCAGACAAGTAGTGTGTTAAAGAAGTTATGAAAAAGAAAAGGAAAAATTTTACAAATAACGTAACATGATTGTTAATGTAATTGTTTTGTCATTGATATGAGTTTTGTTCATATATATATATATATATATATATATCAATATCTATATATATATATATATATATATATATATATATATATATATATATATATATACAGTATCTATATTTCAAAATACCCGCACTTGGCAGCGGAGAAGTAAAAGGAAAAGGAAACATTTTAATAATAACGTAACATGATTGTTAATGTAATTGTTTTGTCATTGATATGAGTTTTGTTCTCATATCTATATATCTATATATATATATATCTATATATATATATATATCTATATATCTATATATATATCTATATATATATATATATATATATATATATATATATATATATATATATATATATATTTATATATATACAGTATCTATATTTCAAAATATCCGCACTTGGCAGCGGAGAAGTAAAAGGAAACATTTTAATAATAACGTAACATGATTGACAATGTAATTGTTTTGTCATTGTTATGAGTGTTGCTGGCATATATATACCCGAACTTCGCAGCGGAGAAGTAGTGTGTTAATGATGTGTGTGTGTGTATATATATGTATGTATATATATATATATATATATATATATATATATATATATATATATATCTACATAGGGGTGTGTGTGTATATATATGTATGTGTCTATATGTGTGTGTATAGCTTTGGTCACTGAGTGCAAGGGAAAAATAATAAAATATAGTCTATAAGTTATTAACAGTAAAACATTAACATTTTAAGAAGTACAGGTACATTGAGCACTACTGAAGTGGTTGCGGGTAAGCTACATTTTAAAGACTGTGTAACACAACAGGTAAGTAGTACTAACAGCAGCTAAAATGTATATGGATCATCTCTCGGTAGTTGATCCCTTTTGAAAGGCGCTACACGACGGCTGTGGTATAGAAATTACATTTTCTATGTGAACGTTCAAATTTCTGCCTCTGGTAATGTGCCTTACCAGCATTACCAGCAATTAAAGAAAATTAGTTTTGTGTCCTCTGCAGTGTTGAGAGAGAGACTTTGGTTTGGGATAAAAGGAAAAAAGGTGTAAAGAAAGGAAAGTTTCCTTTTTCTTTTATATAGTATAGATAGATGTGTCCGCTGACGTTATGATCGCCTTTTGGGGACAGTCGCGGTGGGTCTTGTGTAGACTGGTGAGACGTCCCTGCCATTAATCGGTTGTGATGGCACTGTCAGTCCTCCACTCGTGTGCGTGTCTTCATAATCCGAGGTGATGACCTCATAATCGTATGCGTGCAAAATAGAAAGTGCGAATCGACTTAATATTAGTTTGCCGCGGTGTAGAAAAGGGGTCCCGTGTTTGCATTTGTCTGGGCTATAGCTCAGGGGGAGGATGAAAAAAATTAAAAGTGCTCACTTTGACTTAAGGCAGAAGCGCAGTCAGCGTCTCAAACGCCAGCACAGCTATGCGCGCGCGCCGGATGCTCGACTTTTGCTGGGCAGGAGACCCCAGTTTTTGCAGACACGTTTTCTTTGGAGGTCATTCATATATATCTATCTATATATATATATATATATATATATATATATATATATATATATATATATATATATATATATATATATATATCAAAATACCCACGCCTCGCAGCAGAGAAGTAATGAAAAAGAAAAGGAAACATTTTAATAATAACGTAACATGATTGACATTGTCATATGTGTTTTGCTGTCATATATATGCCTGCCTAAATAAGTCACCCTCGCTTCGCTCTTACTTTTTTACCGTTCATTTAATCATGGCTAGTGGCGGAAAAATTATAAAATGGAAGGAGGATTACACTGAGTATGGCTTTACCAAAACAATTATTGATGGCGAATCGATTATTCATAAAGCTTGAATTGGTGATCTGTTTTTCTGTGTTAACCTCATATTTTTTCATACTTCTTCTCAAACCAAGGTGGTGCGAGGGTAAAACGAATCGGGATGCGCTGATCAATGTAATCGGTGTACCAGGAAATCATGCATTGACAAAAGTTCCCCTTTGCTTGTAATGCAAAGTGTGATTAAATGCATTATTTTTTAACGCGTTATGGAGCACATGCATCAAAGCTTCTCAGCTGTGCTTGTGCTAAGATAAGGAAAGATTTTAAAAATAACGTAACACGATTGTCAATGTAACCTTTTGTAAGTAGTGCCTGGTGGATTCAGTGTAGAGAAACTTTAGAGACAGCGTGTGTATTAACTTGTGGATTTTTCTGTGAGTATTTGGTGGCAGTGTTACGAAGTTGCTTCGAAAGACGGCGTTAGCCATGGAGCTCAGCTCAGAGTGAAATGAGGTAAATGGGAGGGGAGATGATGACGTGACTCCCCACCCGCCTTAACTGTCAATCCCCCACAAACACAGTCTCTCAGAATTTGCATAAGTACACCCCTTCACCTGCAATTTTAACTTAGTTACAAAGTGATCAAAACTCTCGTTTATATCCTGCGTCCTCTCATTAAACTTGTATCCTGCATTACCCATGGGCATGAGAAACGCCAGCGCAGCCTGTCTATGAACTTAATTTAAAGTTTAGGTTTACACCTTGCTTTCTTTCCGGGTAGCAGCAATCATGAATATGGTAGTATATGTCACTCGCTCGCTTCTTATTGTTTCGCTGCCTTCTCAATTATATAATGCATGTTTTATTCAGCGCTTTTTGGAGGTCTTCCTGGTTTTCTACGCACTGCGTTGACGGTCAGTTCACGTGATTACGTAGGAGGTGTTATGATGTCACACGAAACTCCGCCCCCCACGGCTTTCGGGCTCAACTCCATTACAGTAAATGAAGAAAAATACCTTCCAGTTATGACCATTACGCGTAGAATTTCGAAATGAAACCTGCCCAACTTTTGTAAGTAAGCTGAAAGGAATGAGCCTGCCAAATTGCAGGCTTCTACCAACACGGGAACTTGGAGAATTAGTGATGAGTCAGTCAGTGAGGGCTTTGCCTTTTATTAGCATAGATATAAAAAGATTGAGGTGAACTTGCTTTTCTCTAAGATGTAAAGACTTTAATCTTACTCAGTTTGCTTAAGGATACCAAAGTAATATTGCCATCATGATTCATTTTAATATATATATATATAATTCACTAAGGCGAGACAACCATGAAAAGAGGATTCACTAAGCCGCCGACAAGTGAGACACCTATGGCGCACACAGGAAGCAGCCACGCCCACCAACTCCAAGACCATTGGATGAGATGACAACTCGCAGGGCCACGCCCACCAACTCGGAGACGACGGCACAGAAAAAAAGGCGTCATTTATGTTCGTCTGTTGTAGAGGCCACATGCAGTGCAGGTCAGGTTAATGTCATGTACCTCCGAGCTACGTTGACTGTTCATAGAGGCATGTTTCTCGTGGAGGTGAATCGCCATATGCAGCGTGTGAAACGGTTTGCGAGGGGTAACCCATGGGATCCTTAAAACAATCCTTTAAAACTGAGGTTAAAGCACAATGAAGGAATCAGTCTTTAAAAACCAATAAGCCCTGTGCCTCAATTTCATTACCGTCTCACCTGCTTCACCAATGCAGGCCCTGCAACAGTCGAGACGCTCTGTCAGCAGCTGACCTTCTCTGTGCCTGAATGATTCACACAGAGGCAGCACAAGAGAAAGCCGCGCCAGACACCGACAGAGGCACACACACACGCAGCTGGTGGGCGGCTCTCCGTGAGTTTCTCTTGCGAGCGGACACATAACCAGGCGGTATATATGCTTCGAGAACGAAGCTGGACACGGCTTGCGACCGGGCACATGAGCAGGCAGTGTGTATGCTTCGAGTGCGAGGGGTGGACGCGACAGGACTATCTAGGAAAAATCATGTCGCGGATGTGATTCGCTCTATGCAGTGTGTAGAACAGTTTGCAAGGGGTGTCCCTGTTTCTTTCCAGAAGTGTTCAACCATCAATAAATAATTGTGGTGTTTGTTATGCCGCGGGTTCACTATTGTCTTGTATTTTGCTCTCTCCAGAGTTCCATCTTTTCATTCACTTACTGTTGTATTCTCACACTAACCTGTTTTAGACAACGTGTCTTTCCAGAAGTGTTTACCATTCAATAAATAATTATGCATGAGATTGAGCGTGTGTCTAGGCGTGGGTAAGCCGTTGAACCCCATTCGGGCTGCAAACCGTGGAATTGCCACTAAGTGCGACTCATACGCTCCCACTGTTTTCGTCCCTACCCTTTGTACACACCCCCCTCCCATACATTGACTGTTAATAGAGGCATGTTTAAAACATTCCTTTACAACTGAGGTTAAAACACAATTGTGAGCAGTCTTTAAAAAACGAGTTTTCGGTTACGATGCATTACCATGCAGCATAGCAAAGTGTTGTACATGCTACATACAGCAATTCGCATCCGTGAAAAACATGCGTCTTCTTTGATGCTCCTGCACTTTGTACACACACCCCTCCCACCTCGCTATGCCGCACGGACGATTGTGTGTTGGTTTGTTCCATGCATTGTTACAATGTTGCTTTTCTTGCTGATTTATTACATTACCGATTTTGCAAATGTTAAATTTTCTCCCTGTGCTTAAAAATTATTAAAAAACCGGCCTGATTATGCGGCGTATGGTACGCCGCGGGTTGGCTAGTAATAATAACAATACTAACACATCTGGACATTCCTTAGATTTATGCTGTATTATTTTTATATTTTCTTTAAAATCTTTTAATAATTTATGGCCAAGTGTTATTCTTTGTCTATTGTATCTGCTGAAGATCAGTCCATTTACTGTGTTATAAAGTGGTAATATTCACTTTTGACAGAGAGCTAAAAGTAATTCAGACTTTATCTAAATCTCTGGTTGTCAATACCATTGTCTCACGATGGTGTGTAAGCTCACCAGCTCTATTTCCATTGTAAACAATTGAATGCATTACCAGCACTATAAACTGTTGTATCTGTAAGATTTGTTTTGATATGGCAATTTTTAGTCTACTTGAAACACACACAGAAGTAATTCATACAAAACAGCATTTCAGAGTACTGTATATGCTCCAATAAACGCAGAGTCTCTTAGTGTCGCCGGTCTCTAATAAGCGCCGGGCTTCAGAGGGGACGCGGCCAAATAGTAGCCGGTCTCTAACAGTAGACGGGTCTTTGATATTTGCCTACTAGTGTACCTTTTAAGCATCTGTATCTTTATAGATGTGTGTAATACATGTTCATGTCAGCACGTTGCATATATAAGAAATACGGATATACCGGTTTCTAAAACTGCTTCATTTTCGTGTCGGGTTGACCAAAATACGGACAAACCTGGAAGAAGAGGAAGACGATAGTGAACTGGACAACAACAAAGCCGTCATTTCGGATTCAGACGATTAATAGCAGCGAAAGGTACAGAAAGACATTACCGTTTATCTCGAACAGTCATATGCAGCATCTGAAATTCAAATAAAGTAGCTGTTTGTAATATTAGCTAATATTTTTGTGTACCTACCTATACCAACACGTGCAAAATAAATATTGCATTCTGGTTTTGTTAATAATGTCCTGTCTCTATTAAGCACTGGGAGCCGAGGCTAGTTTTGCAAATAAACGCCAGGGGCCTCTATTGGAGCATATACGGTATTCCCTATGGGAGGGGCCAAGGAGGTTGGGTGCAGTGTGAGTTGGGTGGTGGCCGAAGGCGGGGACCTTGGCGGTCTGATCCTCGGCTACAGAAACTGGCTCTTGGGACGTGGAATGTCGCCTCTGAAGGGGAAGGAGCCTGAGCTAGTGTGCAAGGTCGAGAGGATGGCCCGGGAAGACCCAGGACACGGTGGAGGGACTATGTCTCTCGGCTGGCCTGGGAACGCCTTGGGATTGTCCCGGAAGAGCTGGAAGAAGTGGCGGGGAGAGGGAAGTCTGGGCCTCTCTGCTTAAGCTGCTGCCCCCGCGACCCGACCTCGGATAAGCGGAAGAGGATGGATGGATGGATGGATGGATGGACGGTATTCACAGATGTATAAATCCCTTCCTTAGTAGGAATTCTTGGTATTAGAAAAACTGAGGTAATGTTGTTTAACCTATTTGTGATCACCTTCTATTACTTGTACGTGATTGCAGCATATCACAGATTAAAATATATTGAAGTTAAGAAATTATATAGATGCTATATCAGGGGTAGGCAATGTTGGTCCTGGAGGGCCACAGTGGCTGCAGGTTTTGTTCCAAACCAATTGCTTAATTAGAATCCAGTGATTGCCAATCTCAGACCTAATTTCATTTTATGTCTGGTTAGTCTGCAATGTTAGGTTCTTATATTGTAGATTTTTTCCTTTCCTGGTATATCGTCCAAATTATTTTAAGCATAAAACTAGTAATTTTTAGTCTGTCTGTCTATTAAGCTTTTTATTAAACCAAATAGTGCATGATAAATACACATAGTTGTACATGGAAACAAGTTAGATGGAGAACTGCTTGCTTCTTTGTCATTTGCATCTTAATGCTAATACGGAGCTATTAAAAACAGTGAATACAACTGTTTAAGACTAAAATAAGCAATTAAGGGTTAACTTAATAAGCAAGACCACTAAAATGAAACATAAAAATATCACTTGAGCAATAATTGACTCCTCTTTAAGAAACTGGGTTGGAAAAAAAAACAACTTCTAGGACCAACATTGGCCACTCTTGTGCTAAATTAATAGGGATAGTACAGCTACATAGTGTGTTTAAGAGAAAAACAACAATGTCTGTTATTTATTTGCAGGCGGAGTTTATTGTGCTTGAAAAAAATAACAGTTCCCAATTACCACACAGTATTGTATCATAACATCTCACCCTGTTTTAAAAGTCCAAAATAACTTAATTTGTTCTCCTTATATGAATAATCATGAACATTGAGAAAGCATGGTTGAAACATTCTTTGCTGGCAATACACCATATAAGTAAACTATCCTTGAGCAAGCTGCAAAAATCATCTCAAATTACTGTCAGGCCAATACACATTTTAGCTTCACTCATCATTTATAGCCCAAGCAGTTATAAAGCATTCTTTTGGGTTAAAACCCTTAACATTGCAAATTACAGGGAATGTAAGATGAAATTCATGGCCTTGTGAGTTTACTTATGAGTCATATGTTTATTAGATTTTTTTTTTTTTTTTAATATATACGAGTTTTCTAACTTTCTGTTTTGTATGTTGATCATCATATGTCATGTTGATGGAGAGGACAGTGTATTTCCAAAGAGAATTATCCCTGTTGGGAACACTTTTTTTTTTCTTTTTTTAAACAAATGACACCCTATCACAGTGTTCAAGGTGTTTACAGTGGTACCACAACATTGTCTATCACCTTCAATAGTAATTCTAAAAGGCAGAAGTGCTACTGTTTTCAGAGACCTTAATATGCCCATCTGTTTTTGTTTAATGTTTAGACATACTGGCATCTGTCATTGTCAATTTTGCATCATCAATGTTGTTTTTCGGTTGTTCAATCATGTCTTAATTTAATATCGAAAATCCTCAGTTTTATCTTTGCACTCCATTTACTTTTAGAAATTCAACTGGCAGAGTCTGCTTACACTGGGTCAGAATTTAAATTATTTGGTTGCTTTTTACCTTTGTTTTTGCTTTTGCCTTTTGTTAATTCATTTAGATTAGTTTTCATTTAGTGTTGACTGCAATTTAAAAACCTTCACTACTTTAACATTTTATTTTGCATAATTATTAACTGTCTTTTTTCATCCAACTGCCAGTATTTATAGACATGCCCTAAAATTTAATTTGAGAAGGAAATGTGTTGCAGACATCTACTAATGCATTTTTGCTGTCTTTGTTGTTTCCTTCTCCTCATTAAGTTCGCTTCCCTGCAGACCTGTTGCTCTCTGTGCTTTTTGCTTGATTAATACTTGCTTCTGTTTCTCTTTCTCTGTCTGTTAATATGCTGAACAGGAAGATTTCAATTCTTTAGAACTCCATCACCGACTGCAGGTCTTCTCCTCGGTCTTACAGCAGGTGAGGTGCCTAAATATTAAGATTGCATAAAGCATTTTCATTGAATGATGACTGTTTTTCTTCTTTTATGATTAGTAATACATTTTGCCCTTGGAAGTTTTGAAAGAGAACCTTATCGCTAAGGATTAATTAGGCTTTTTGCAGCTTTTTATACTTGTATGGCTCTTGACCTATTTAATTCACTTTACAAATAAAGTAATTTTAAGGTAACTAAGAGGATAATGGTAAATGGAGCAAGGGTGCTATTTAGTTAACTGAAAGTTGAGATGGAAGTTTGAGTTTGTACTGGTTTGACAGGGATCCAGTGCAGACTTACAGGCCTTTATTACAACATGTGTAAATGGATTATACTTGACCGTAGTTGTCATCCCAGTTATTTTCACCTCTGTGTGCTTGATATAAAAATCATTAGCTTCTTTCTCCAGCAGAGGGCACTGACACCTTGGATGGATGAAATTCAGTGCTAGGAATCGCAGTGTAAGAAGACTTTAGTCAAAATATCAAATAAACATGTCCGCTTTTATTCAAGCATATAACGATAGAAAAAAAAAAAAAAGCATTTGATTTACATATGGCTGTCAATGAGTTAAATGAGCAGGTTGGGCCAGAACACCACCCTCTGCAATTGGATCCTGGACTTCTTGACAGAGTGACCCCAGTCAGTTCAGATGGGCTGCAACATTTCCAGCAACATCACACTGAGCACTGGAGCGCCGCAGGGCTGCGTGCCTAATCCACTGCTCTTCACCCTGCTGACTCGCAACTACACAGCCATGCACAACACCAACCACATCATCAAGTTTGCGGATGATATGACAGTGCTGAGACTGATAAGCAGGGATGATGAAACAGCATACAGAGATGAGGTAGAACGGCTGTCCGCATGGTGTGAAGACAACAATCTATCTCTCAATGTCAACAAGACAAAAGAGATAATTGTGGGCTTCAAAAAATCACATCCTCCCACATTCCCACTCAGCAGCAATGGTTTAGATGTGGAGACTGTTAGGAGTACCAAGTTCCTCAGTGTGCACATAACTGAGGAACTTATGTGGACGCATAACACCTCATCACTAATCAAGAAAGCCCAGCAGAGACTACACTTCCTGAGGCGGCTGAAGCTAGCAAGTCTTCCCCCTTCCAACCTCACCATGTTTTACAGAGGCACCATTGCGAGTGTTCTGACCAGCTACATCACTGTCTGGTATGGCAACTGCGACATATCCAACCACAAGCACCTGCAAAGGATAGTGAAGACAGCAGAGAACATTATTGGGGTGTCTCTCCCTTAGAGGCAGAAGAGATGTCCTCCTGGCAGGTGCAATCAACCCTCATCCCTCTTTTTTTTACTTTGATTTTGGAAATAAATAATAACTTTAAGAGATCATAGTTAGGCTTTGTGAATATGGCTCCCTTCTAAGCCCAGAAGGGTTATGCAATTTTATTTTAATTTGTTTTATTGAGGTACTTTATTTTTTGTTATGCAAGTACATTTGTAATGTTTAAATTAGTTTGTCATATTTTGAATACAAATTTTTTCTTCTCTTGTGCCTATACCCTTCTGACTTTATATATTTTATGCACGCTGAAAATTAAACATAAACATGTGTTTGAATTCCAACTTTACTACAAATATATATATTTTTCTTGCTACATTCAATGAGCAAACTTTGTTTTATTTCCAAATGTGATTAAGAGCGGAAAGTGCCCAGTTAAGTGACACAAATGTGATAACAGTATACTGTACATTGTAATCTCATTGACAATGCTGTCATCCTGTGAACGAAAGACAGTATAGATCTATTCATTGCAGTGTTTATTTTTACACTGTAATAATTTTATAGACATTAAAATGGCTTATTTTTTTCTTAGTTTTATTTATAATTCTTGGACTTAACTCATTTAATTTCAGTCTTTTTCAGGAGTGTTAACTTATCTTCCTACATCGTAAAGTCACAAGTAGACTGCAAAGTTTCTCCTCGCTAGTGTTTAAATCTAGCAGTGCCATGCTGATATTTCAGTATGCTGAGAATGCATTCAGACTTCTCTTTCTGGGCATACACACAGTCAGATCTAAAAACCAGGCTTTATTAGTCAGTCCAAGCTGATATTGGACCAGCAGCCTCACACATATTCCAGTAATCGAACTAAGATAGCATTTATTATATAAACATCCCTGTACTCAGAATATGCATAAGCTATTCATTTGAAGAATGCCTAGAGTAAATTAGGTGCAGACAAGACCATTTGCCTATTAGGGAATTCAGAAGCTACTTTTTAGTGAAGTTATTTTATAATGGGCTTTCAGATAAAAAAAAAAAATAGTGAGTTATTCAAATGCAATGTGGAGGTAACATTAGATGAGGTGTTAGTACTGACTCAAAACATTTAAAGTGATAAGAGACAGTTGAAAAAAAAAAAGCACTAGAACATTTATGTTTTAAGAAGTCAAAAAAAAAACAAAACAATGCTTATGCAGGGCTTTGTTTTTATTATGGAAAAACTGGGCCTTTAGTGGCTAAACGTCCAAAGTTACAGGAAAATTATTACCTAAAACCTGAACTTATTGCTTAGGACCAAACTGTTTTCCCCTTGTTTATGAATGCCTTTACATCAGTCGTCTTGTTGTTCTCAGGTCTCCACATTACCACCTATTGTATGTATTCTGAGTTTTCAAGATCTTTCGCTATTGACCTTTTGCCAGGGGTAACTTTGCACAAGGAATGTATGTACACATTGTCTTGTACTTAAACTAAGATTATGGACAGTTACATTGCTGAAAATATGGTAATAGGATTTAGTGTCCATTCTGATAGTGCTATTGCAGCAGGATTTTTTTTTTTTTATTTAATTTATAAATATATATATATGTGTGTGTGTGTGTGTATATATATATATATATATTGATTGATTTTCATCATCGCTACAACCTCATTCATATCATGGATGGTGATGAGAGGCAGACTGCATTTATTACTGTTTCTGTCATTATGCATTCCTCATGATGCTGTATGGTTTAGCCAAATGCTCCAAATGTTTTTCAGTCATTTGTAAACAACATTGTTTGTACTTTTACTCATACATTTATCTCATATTGGGGTAATCTCATATTATCCACGTTAAAGAAGTGTTATCCCCTTAGTAGAACATGCTTTTGCTAATTTAGAGAAATTAGATTTTTAACAGTCTCCCGTTTTGTTTCTCAGTTATTGTATGAACTGTACAGGTTTTGAGGTGGACCTAAGGAAAGTCTCAGCTATTATGTCCTGGAAGCTTCCTGAATGTCTCAAGAAAGCTTAAGCTTTTTGGGGTTTGCAAATCACTATAGATGATTTATTACATTTTTTTTTTTTGTTCATTGATTACTTCAATATTGAGTCTTACCAAAAAGGGTGTGAGAAATTTCATTTAGACTTCTGAATCCCAGTCTTGCTTTTGAAGTTATTATGAGTAAACTTGCATCTGCTCTCTGATGTCTCACTCTCTCTGCAAGTGTAAGTAGATGTGTCAAGTATCAGGGTTGGGGTGGAGATTTCCTAACACATTCCCGATGTGGATAAAGTGTATCACCTGTGCACATGTTCTTCTAAAAACTAAAAAAAAAAAAAAATTGTGGGTCTCGCAAAAAAAAATTGATGATTATGATGTGGGTTCTAAGGAATTATTGGCTGTGAACTACACACTGGAAGACTAGTACCATTAACTGGAGGATGCAGCTCAGTTCTTTGTCATTTGTACTGATGACAACAGTACTTTAAAAACTGCAAGTCATTTGATTTTTATTTTTTTTTTTTAAATCTCTTTAAGCTTTGACATCACTTATCACCCTGGTAAATACTGTATAACTTAAAGTCAGAGGCTTTGTCTAGAATTTTAAAACTAGATGGAGTTATATCTGAATTTGAAAATAATATTCCTTTGTATCATTTTTTGGTTTCATTAATCCCTTCTGGAGGCTTGGGCATAGTGTCCTGTCCATGCTAACATTCCAGAAGGTAATTTGCTCATCTCTGATCAGGCTGTGAGGCAAGGCCTGAATCTGGATCATAGTCTTTCCTTTTTTTAGTCATCTGTGAATTATCAAAACCCAAAATTATTAAAGCGATTTTTAGTTGGACTATTGGGACAATAAGTTTCATTGTAAGGTTAAGTCTCAGTCAGGTGTTTGTTTAGTAATTTTGCAGCCTATCCCTCCTCCCTGGGGAGGAAGTCAGTCAACTTAATAACTGATCCGCTCCCTTCTGAGAGTCATTGTCTATTTGAAGACCACCCATTTTTGCCTTTAAAATCTATTTATTCTGCCAAGTGGTTGTTAGTTTTTTGTTCCTCGTTATGAATGAATTCAAAATCCAAAGCATTTTAGATTTCAGAGAGGGAAGTACTATAATGTACTAATACTTCAAAGGTTTATGGTCCAGAGACCGCTCCTAAATTGCAACATGTAATTTACCATACATGATCCACGTGTTTTGTGATATATTTTATAAATGCTTCCTTTATGAGGGTGGTCATGTAGAATACATGCAATCTTATGCATTGAAGGTTTTTATATAAATGGAATCAAATTTGTTTTTTATGAAAATTTTGAATGGAAGAGAATAAAATCATTATTTTTATCAAAATTTTTATATTTATGTAACATCTTAGTACTAGTCCCATAATCATGTCATCAGAGAGAGAGAGAGAGTATGCATACTATAAAAAAGGAATGCTTCAAGAATCATTACTAGTGGTCATTGTTCTCTGAATCAAATTAGAGTTGTTTCTGTGAATTTCTGTGAATATTACAATTTCAAATAAATATCAAGTTTAGTAAACATTTAAATATTTGTTTTCTAGCTTGGTATTAAACATACATGGCAGGAACCATATTTGAAAAGAAGCCAGTCAACAGAGTGCCACACTTATGCAGATGCAAGTACACCTTACAATGAACTATTTTTTGTTGTAATGTAACCGGATGTTATGCCTCTAGACTGTAAAAGGCATTTTGCATACTCCTTAGACCCAAATTGAATGTGGCTGGTGTTCTTATTACATAAGGTCACATTTATTTAAACATGTATTTTTTGGGAGAACAACTGCCTGACTAACTGGAAGATTTTCACACTTTGAAATGTTTTAAATGTATTTATTAATTTTTCCTTTATCTAGAAGGCATATATTCAATCAGGCAACACCTGAAAAAAATGGAAAATGTCCTGTTTCTTTAAATGGAACATTATTTTTTGTAAATTTTTTTATTTTTTTTTTTAATACAAGGGTGTGATGTACATTTTAATAAAATTTAACTAACTAAATTTGAGCCCATCCACCTGCAGTAGGGATGATTTTATATCTAGATATTTTCAGTTCGTAATTTGTTACACTACAATCCCACTGTCACTGCATTATTTCACTTGGGATAAAGGAAAAAACAATATTTTTAAAATCCCATTATTAAATATACAGCTTCAGCTAATGAAGAGAGGAGAAAGAAAGTCTCTGCTTAGATGTGAAGTATACTGTGAGAGGTATTGATTTTGTTCCTGTTGCAGTATTGAACTTTTTCCCCATCTAATTGCTGCTTACAGGTTTCTTAATGCAGTTGGGGCTGTTGACAGGAGTTATTTCTGCTCTCCCTCTATTGTTAAAGCTCTTTTAAGGGCAATGGTTTCACGGCTTGTTACTGGGGAATCAATGTGCTTATCCGTATAAGATCAAAGCCCATATTCTGCTTTTTTGCGTCATTTGCCTAATTTCTCATCCATGGAATACATCCTCCACTAAGAGAAGAAATCTGTAGCTAATGAATTAATTAACTTTGGCCTCTCAATAATATATGTGCCAATATAACATCCATGTCTTTTAAATTAAATGTTCAAGACACTTTGTATTTTGTGTGAATTTTCATGATTTAAAATATATTTATTATAATTAAGTTCAGCTGGGTTTATTCTTGCTAAGTGATCTTTTATTTAAAAGCCCAGTGTGCTACATAATAATTACATGTACAGTGTACAAAATTAAAAATATGTGAAACATATACTATGTGTGGTTCCTGAGTTAAAAAAGGTATACTGATCAGAACACAAAATTTTATGGAATGACAAAACTATACTTTTAGCTTCTGTGCTTTCACAGAATGTTGTGAATTTGTTTTAGACTATAAGATGGGAAATAATCTTGTGTAGTGGGGATTAAGTCACTTCACTATGTACCAGCTACATGCAAAGTTTCAGCAGCTTAGTAGAGTTGATCATCCTAGATCTGCTCAGGCTTTACAGTCCAGAATATGACCTGCACATTAGACTGGTCCATCTAGTAAAACATCTAAGCGACATTCTAAAATCATTACACAGGTAAACAATAGCAGTTACATTTGGATAAAAGACATCAAAAAACCTATCCATCATTAATAATGATAATACATTTCATTTATATAACACCTTTCTTAGGCTAAAAGTGCTTCAGAAATATTTAAAAGGTTATAATAGGAATAAAAAAAATGTAGAAAAGACCAAATAAACAATATTGGACTCAACCTAATGTCAAACTACGTTGTATAAACACCAAATAAAATATAAAAGATTGATGCAGGGTACACACAGTTATGAATTAGAATATGAATCCATAAATGGGAATCCAAAGGCAAAATACTAGCAGAAAAACATGAACATAAAACATAATGTGTGATATGCTGTATTTTTATAAACACCTGTTTAGAGGGGTTGAACTCACAGAAACTTAAGAATGAGAATAGAAGTTAAATGCCTTCCTGAATAAATTTGCTTTTAAGTTTCCTTTAAAAAAAAAAAAAAAAAAGTCGGCAGATTGTTTTATTTTAGGGAGGTTATTCCCAAGTTTGGGCTTATTACATCTGTCAGCCATAGAGCACAAGTTAACTTGGGGCATAACACGATTTCCAGCACCTGTAACACAAGAATAGCCACACAGAACTGTAGTGCTCCAGGAGGTTACTGATGTAGTCCAGTGCAAGGATTATTTTAAAACTTTATAGGTTAACAGTAGAAACATGGATTCACTTCCATAACACACATGAAGTCAGTGAAGGTGAAACAGAATAGGTGTTATGTGCTTAATGTGGGTCTGAGTAGGGACATTTGCTGCAGAGATTTGATCCAGTCAGGCGAAGATATTCAGATGAGAAAGTGCAGTTTCTAACAGAGTGTTACAGTACTCTGTACAGGAAATGATAAAGCGTATGCAATCTTAAAAGTATCAAAAAAGGATAGGAATGAGGGAACATGGAATATGTTGCACAGGTGTAAGAAATAACCTCCTTAAAGGATTTATTTGGCATTTTTTTAGTAAGGATTATTTCTTTACAATCATGGTACGTATTAATTTGCCAACTGATATCCATCCATTTTCCAACCTGCTGAATCTGAACACAGGGTCACGGGGGTCTGCTGGAGCCGATCCCAGCCAACACCGGGCACAAGGCAGGAACCAATCCCGGGCAAGGTGCCAACCCACTACAGGACACACACAAACACACCCACACACCAAGCACACACTAGGGCAAATTTAGAATCGCCAATCCACCTAACCTGCATGTCTTTGGACTGTGGGAGTAAACCAGAGTGCCCGGAGGAAACCCACGCAGACACGGGGAGAACATGCAAACTCCACGCAGGGAGGACCCGGGAAGCGAACCTGGGTCTTTCTAACTGATATTTTGCAGTGTGAAAGTGAAAGCATTTTTTATAAATTTTAAAAGATATCTAACCTGCACTTTAAGGGTACTTACTAAATATGTCAGTTTTTTCAAGCCCCAGGAGTGTTACTGAGTATTGCTCCATATCTTGAGATTGTGCGCACATGTTGTAAAATAGCATATCCATGTGTGGGCAGATACTGAGGCTAGGAATCTGCGCAGGCAATCGGAAGGTTGCAAGTTCAATTCCCATAAACAGCAGAAATAATTCTACCCTGTTGGGCCCTTGAGCATGGCCCTTAACCCGTTATTGTTTTGTCCTGGTTATGATGTTAATCTGCATCCAGCCCTGCAAGCAGCTTCTTGGGGGTGGTGGCAGGATTGGCACTCCAGCCACAGTGTTTATATATTGAAAAAATGAAATCTTGTTTTCAGTGTGATGCTGAGATGTCACCACACTGGGCGGTTCATCGTTTGGTAGGTGCAGCAATTTCCTGTAATCAGAGCTTGCTCTTAACCCCTATGCCTCTGTATCCATGTAGAAGAATCCAAGAAGCAAAACATTTTTGTGAAGTTCAACCATTTAAACAAGAGACCGACTGTGCATTTCCCCTTACTGTTTTGGAGTCGTCTGTGACACCTTTCAGTCTCAAGTGTGTGGTTTCTCCAGTGTATCCATTTCACCTGGTAGAGCCACCTCCTCATAGTGCTGTGCAGTATATTGCCTATACCAGTAGTGGTTTTACACAATAATAAGGATTTTTTTGAAGCTTCAGGAATTTTGTCAAAAGTCCGCCCACATTGTCTACAGTAAGAAGCTTATCCTTACCTCAAGAGAGCAGTGCCAGAAATCTATGATAAAATAGAAACTTGTCACAAGCATATGACTCAAACACAGAAGGCTTGTTTTCTTAAAGTAAAACTTTTGCTGCTTTAAAGTGAGTATATTCAGTAAGCTTTAAGGTGTTTCCTTTCATTATCCCAGTACTCTTAACCTCCATTATAAAAACAAGACCAAGAGAGTTTTTCTCATCCCTTGTGAGAGATGGACATCTAGAACAGAGCTCCACTGGTAGCTGCCTTCCTTTTTTATATATACTATCATGCAGAGGTATGCTGTTTTTAGTCAACCCAAGAGGATTTAATTACAAGTATTCACAAGTATATACAAGCATGAGCAGCAGACCAAGGGTTCAGAAAGAGAAGGAAAAGATCAGGCTTCATCAGAGGGTAAACTGAGCTCAAGTTCATGATATAGCCTGCCAGAGACAGGTGAAGGAACGGATCTGTTGGCACCTCGCGCTGCAGCATCACCTCCAATCAAGAGCAAAACTGCAAGTAAGGCGGACAGTGAGAATTCAACGATTTTGGGCAGATTATCAGACCTGAGCATAGCCTCTCTGTCCCTCCTGTCAACTACAATCAGACGTGAGTCAACAGCAACAACTCCAACCAAATTCACAGCTCCATTATTGGAGTGTAGAGAAAGATGGAATTGAACTGTTTAAGCTGAAGTAATAAATAATGTACTCCGGGGGGAATATAAATTATATCAAGTATGAAATAAAGAAGGATGTACACAAGAGAAATGACAAACTGCTTAAGGATATTAAAGACCAAGAGATACATTTACATAATAACTAATAAAGACATTCTAGCAAGAATTGACAAAAAAATACAGCAGATTGAGTATGTTTCGGAATAAAATTAGTGTACCTGGTGCTCAGCTTGAAGAAGTTAAGCAAATATTTACAATTTATATTGAAGAAGTTAAAGAATTGACAAAAAAGCAACTACTGTAGAATCCAAATGCAAAATGCTCGACAATAAACTAAATGCACTGGAAGATATGTAAGGAATAACAACAGAATCGAAGGTCTTCCTGAACACTATGAAAGTCCAATCCCAGTGTAATTCATAGCTGAAACATTCTTTCAAATAATTGGAAATCTTACTGCAAATGGGACTGTTTTATGTATTATCAGATGTAGTATCTGATCCTGAAGGGCAATATGTCATGATGATGGGTAGTTTATTTCGATCTATAGTAATTTTGATAAAATATCTACACATCTAATGTAGATGATAGAGATTTCATCCAAAATGTATTTGCATCTATTTCTAATGTGAACACTCAAAATTATAATGGCTTTGTGTTTTAAATCCTAACATGGATAGGTCTTCAACTACAGTGGACATGACATCTAACACTATAAAAATAACTGTTTGTAATAGATCATAACTTATCAGACCCATGGAGATTTTAAAATTCCAACTCAAGATCATATACCACCTTCTCACCAGTACATCCTAGTTACTCATTGCTCTTTACAGTTGCCAATGGCCATTCACTTTTGAAATGTATCAGAGATAAAAGGAATTACCAGAGAAGGACTTAAGCAGAAAATATCACTATATGTAGATGATCTGGTACTGGATATTTCAAACCCACAAGCTTCTGTACCAGCAGTCCTTAATTTTTAAAAAATATCTAGACTCAAAATTAATTTGAACAAAAATGTGCTTTTTCCCAGTAAACTAGCACACAATATTAGACTGGACACCTTCCCATTGATTTTAGCAGATCAGTTCTAATACCCTGGGAGTTAAATATCACACACAAATATAAAGATCTTTTTGAACAAAAGTTTGCTATCTGTATGGAAAATATTAAATAAGATGTGAACAGATGGTGTGGTGTACCCTCCTGTGGTATAGCGGGTCCACAGCTTCAAAAAAATGGCCATTTTTTAATAAATCCAGATAGCTGTGTCAGTCTCTGTGAGTGCCATTGCACGACTGCAGGGAGCTAATGAGGTAATTGAGGCGAGTGTTCTCAAATTGCTTCATCAGCTTCCTGCAGTGTGTGATTCAGGAGCTGCGCCCATGGAGCCAGAGAAGTACGTCCGGCACAAGGAGATCGAGGATTGAAGTTTGGGAAAGAGAATTGAGGTTAGAAGACTGAAGAAGCAATCTCGGGAGGACAATCTGGCAGCCTGGAAGGGGAAGGAAGCACGAGCTGGGGCCCTGTGAAGGAGCGTAGGCTGTGGCGCTCTAGGGGCTAGATCGTCCCACTGAATAATGGTGTCGAGTGGGGCGAGCAGGACAGATGACCTCCCTGTGTATCCGAGGTACAACTGCGGGAGCGCAAAGGAAGACTGGAGGAGAGGTGACCTTGGACAGTCTGGCTGCGCATTTTGGAGGCAGGAGTTTGTGGCTACTGAGTCTCCGCCGGCTACATGAGTAATGGGTGAGCTAGGGAGACAAAGGAGGAGGTGGGCTGAAATTGTGAGAAGCTAAGGACTGCATTTTAACCTCTGCTTTTATTGGATTTATTTATTAAAGATTTTTATCTTCACTTTTCACTTGGTTTTTGTGGATTTATTTATGTACTGTTTGTAGAACACTGCACAGTGGACACTTTTGGTTTTGTTTTTGACTGTTTTTAATAAAAAGCACTTTCCACCATCCCCTTGCTCCATCATTTGCCACCCATTTGTCAGCTCATCTCGGTCATGATTGTTGGGTTCTAGAGGCTCCCATATGTGAAACAGGAATCTGGTGGGGACCCGCACCGTAACACCTCCATTTCACTATTTCAGAGCATCCCCATATACATTAACAAATTGTTCTTTAAGAAATTAGATTCAATCATAAACTCATTTATTTGGAATTCGAAACATCCACACATCCAAAGGGTAACTCTACAACAAGCTATAGCAAATGGTGGCATGGCACAGAAAACTAACCTTAAAAAAGAAGAAAGCTATTTTGAACCAGAAAGGAGGCTTTTTGGGGGCTCTTTTTAGTGTCGCCCTGCCATTCATATCCAGCTTATTAGCTTCTAGAGCATAAACATGGAATACACTCAAAAAATGTATTCAGTACTACAGCAACTAATGTCTCTTTTTCAGCAAAAGAGTGTTAACCCGAATGATCTCGAGCGTCGCAGAAACTGAACTGGACAAGGAAATGAGAAACGTCCTGCAACGCTTTGATATAGGGGCTGACGAGAAGATAAAGCTTTACACCTCTGTCTTACAGAGATATCTAACGTTAGTTAAAAAGGCCAACTAACAGTCTGACACTCGTGTTACCAATGTGTCTGAGGACCAGGTTTGGCAAGAGGTTTTGAGAAGTGCTCCTATAAAAGAAAAGAAATATGTTGAATTTGTTTTACATAAAATGTCTTTCAATCCCAATCACGTGTTTCGGAATAATCGTGGAGAGCTGCTGTTAGAAGGTAATCCTTTGGTCTGCTCCAATATGGTGGATTTGATGCGTAATCTGGCGGGATCTCATACAATACCTGAGCATAGGAGACTGGTGTGGTTGGAAGGAATTTGTAAACGCCATGGCTTGTTTGAACATTCCATTTTCTGTTGTACCTAATGACGAAACAAGAGAACTTAAAATTTTTAGCCCCTACCGCCGGAAACCGAGATAAAGACGACTGGAATGGATTGCTTATTGATTTGTAAAATTTTTTGTTTATTAAATACAATCTTATGTCATTACAGAGTGTCATCATCCTTTAACTGTCTATTGAAATATTTATAGGTCTCTGATCTTTGCATGCAAGGGTACCGATAAAAACAATGTCCCAGTGAAGGAAACCAGGAACGAGCAAATTTAGAGACCATAGCGTCATTATTGTTCACATCATCAGAATACTTTTTTCTTACAGAGGAGTATGGGAGTCCTTTTCTTTTCTGATGCAGATAGAAGTGGCAGTGTTGACCGCATTTGTCCGAGAACCAACTTTGAAGCTGCCGGTTGTTGTGAATGATTTGTTTACGGTTTTTGCTTAAGAAACAGTAAATGTCATTCGGGAAGTAGATAAAGTCCGGAGCATTTCCATAGGAATCAAAAAACTCCCCATTTCTGTCTTCTGTGAGGTAAATCCCCAGCCAGTGTTCTCCAGGTTAGGTTTGACGGTGAGTGTTTACTACAAACATGGCTGGCATGCCGTTATTTTTTTTCCGGTAGTTGATCACACGCCAGCACACCGCGGAAATATCTTTTGGTGTAGGGATCTTGGGACAGTAGTTATGTTAATTGTTTTGTATTCGTGGTGTTTACTATAGTCACACAGAACGTTGCATCTCTATTTGATTTCAATGATGTTATCAAAGACTGCATATGCTATTAGAGTGCCGGTCTGAGGGAGAGAAACCGGAAGCGTAATTCAAATCTCATGTTTTAAGTTTTAACTAATAAAAAATGATCACCGCATTCTTGATCGAGTGTTAGATCAAAAGTAAAAAGAGTATATCCTTGCGAGAACTCTGAACGGGTGATAGACAGAGCTTGATCCTTCAAATGCTTACCAGTGGCCAATACCAGGTTATAGTATTCTCTGGCACTGTTGCCGCTTGCAAAGTCTGGCTGGAATCCGTTCACCGTCCATGTACAGAGCCAGAAACTCTACATCATTATGTTTAAAATTGAACGGATTCCTTGTATAAGAACCTGAAAAGGCCTCATTATCCACCATGCCAATCGCCATATACTTTGGTAGTTGACCCAGAAACAGGTTTTCTTGATTGCATACTTGGATTTCGGCAGGCATACTGAAAACTTTCATATTCACATTTTCCACAGGGTATTTAGCATTGGCTGATGTAAGGGCATGAGTGTGCCCTAATTTCACGGCCGGTGAAACTTTTACTTTTTTTTTTTCAAACAGGGAGGCTGACGTTATGATTACTTTGTAACATTCGGCATCACCAGACATTAAGCAGAATTCATCTTTGTTCCGATCTGTCTCTTCCAATTTAAGTGTATCTTTCCAAAAAAAAAGTCCCGTAGCAAACTGAGACTGAAGAGTCTCCTGGCTGTAATTTAGCAGGCCTTCTAAAACAGCTCTGTAAGGATAACAATTTGAACTCGGTTATATTAGGCAGTCCCCCAGGGTAACATGATCTTGCGAAAACAAAATGGCTATAGGGTAGTTGACAAATCCAACCTTTGCACCGGCAACTATGTTAGTCCCTTCAGTGTTCACTATTTTACCCCTTAGGTGCAGAAGAGTTTTATTCAAGTCAAGGTAATCTTCCCCATTTCCAGCTATGAGAAATTCTAGTGGCGCTACTTCAGAGAGGGCTGAGAGAGGTGGGACTTCAACGTATATACTTTTATCTACACTCGTTTGAGTGAAAGGCACTGTAAACAGGTCCAGTTCAGCTTTGACACACTCTTCGGACATTCTGTGTACATACGAAAATCATCTTCTCTTAAAAAATGTCTCTCTTCTGCTCAATCTCAAGGACTTAGACTCCATCTCTACAATATATAAAATCATTTTACAATCCCTCCCTTTCAAAGATCCAAGAGGACACTGGGAAAAAGATCTCTCAATTAATATATCAGAAAAGGAGTGGAAAGTAGCAATGCAGAGAATTCACTCAAGCTCCATATGCGCAAAGCATACAATTATACAACTTAAAATGATATATCGAGCACATCTGTCTCTACTAAAACTCTCCAAAATGCTTCCAGGGCATGATCCAACCTTGCGATCGTTGCAACCAAGCCCCAGCCTCACTAGGTCACATGTTCTGGGCCTGCACCAAATTAACATTATTCTGGACAAAAAATTTTACTTACCTTTCAGATAGCCTTGGACTCACAATCCCTCCTAACCCATTAACAGCTGTGTTTGGGGTTCTTCCAGAGAGGCTTAAAGTGGAGAAAGACAAACAAATTGTGATTGCATTCACTACTCTCTTGGCACGCAGACTCATTCTGATAAACTGGAAGAACCCAAACTCTCCTCTTTTAAGTCAGTGGGAAACCGATGTGTTATATTAGTTGAAATTGGAAAAAATCAAATACTCAGAGGATCCGTACAGACTTTTTTCAAAACATGGCAGGATCTAATCAGTAATATTTTAAAATAAGTTCATAAAGCACAGAGAATTTATTAATTTAGGTATGTTTACAAGCCTTAAAATTTAACACGGCTTGGCTTACTCTCTCTCTCTCAGGGGTGGGGATTGATCTGTTTTTCTTTTTGTAAAAACTTGATTGCTTTGTATGGATTGTAATAAAATTAATAAAAATAAATTTTTTTTAAAAAAAGTCTCTCTTCTTTTGCCTGCTTTAGGCTTGTTCTTCTTCTGAGAAGTTTAGAAAATGCTGTAAAAATAGCGACCTTACCTTTTTAACTGGCGGGCCTCACACAACCCTGGTGGTCTCTTGCGCTTTGTCTTTCTCATTACCATCAAGCCCGTTCACTCCTGCTTTTCTCTGACTCCCCCAGCCACACTTGATATAGATTTAATATGTAGTTTTGCAATATCAAAGCCCTTTCTCAGGAAAGGTAAAGCTCTTCTAAGCAACTCTCGAAATATACCTCTGATCCCCTCCACCATACTTTACCGGTGATCGGAAGAATCCCGGTAACCCGTTACTCGCTTGGATCTGGTAATATTGTACAGTATACATGGTGTCGGGTCCTGGTAAGACCTCACTGTTTCTGTCGTGCATACAATGCCTGACGGGTCTGAAATGCAACTTCACTATCACCGTACCAAACTGAAATGCCATGTTTTTGTTCTGGCTCGCCTTTATTTCAATAGTCATTGTGTCAAAATGATTCTTGCTGACTGGGGCATAATGAGGTTTGTTGTATGTGATGGTAGTAATTTTATTCGATTGATCCTCTATATGAATGCCCTCAAAAGGGGCATGTAGCTGTCTCCGACTCTCTGATGAGACACCATGTACCCATACATGTACAATGTGTAAAAGCCAGCCCTGATGCCTTGTAAGTTAATCCCTAAGTCTGATCAGGATGTGCTCCTAATATTCTACCCACCTGTCCTTTTAAATGTATAGTTTCATCCTTTTCACCCAGTACCACGTAGACTCTTCTTTCCACTGCATTATAACTGAATTTTACAGGATTCTCAGAAGGGACAGTTCCCGTTGCAACATCTGTCAAAGTGGGTAGGCTTAAGGTTGTCGAATTCATAAAAGACAGTAGGTAGTGAATACCTTCATAATACATGCATGGAATGTAGTAATATTTTTTTTAGCCCATCGCATACCACTAGAGAATGATGATTCGATTATGAGTGTTCTGGATTTTATTGAACATCTTGGGCTTGACTCTCCGGTATTCAACTGTTAAATTTTTCTGGCCAGCCGAGCAATTTGACTAAAATGAGTTGTTTTTTTATTCTTAACTTTCCTTGCCAGTATTTTTTTCAATCCTGTAAATGTCTGTTGTTTCAACCTTAATTTTCTGCAATTCAGGGTTGTAAAAGGGTCCTACAATCTCTTCACCATCGTAGTCTTTCAGTTTGTACACTGCTGCTGCCCTAGGTACCAGCTCAGATACAGTAAAGATTTCATCTGAAAATATTTGTTCATAGCTTTTCTCAAAAGGATATCTGGTTTTAGACACCCTAACTGTATCTCCTACTTTGAACTTAAACAACGGAGGACCCAGGGGGTTGGCTATATCATAAGTTTTTGAAAACTTTCCAGGAATTTAATGTGTTTACATCAGAAGAAGCATTTTTATGCTTCGATGATAACTTTTGCTGTAAGAGTATACTAGATCCGGCAATTTATCGATGTAGGTTCTCGTATTATACGCGCTGAAATATTTCCACATTTGAGATTTTAGTGTGCGGTTAAATCTCTCCATCACGGATGCCTTTAATTCGTTTCCTGTGGTGAAATGTTTTATTCCGCTGCTCTTTAACAGCTTTTGAAAATCTCGGTTGAAAAACTCTTTCCCCTTATCAGTCTGGAGCTTCTTTGGAGCTGTACCGGCGCTCAGAATGTCTTGGAAGGCTCTTGGCTTTCTCATAACTTCACCTTCATTTAATCCTGATACTCTGTATATTCAATTCATTATAATAACTATTCATGGTGGCTCTAAATTCCATACTGACCCCTACTCTCTCTTCTGTTTCTTTTCCCGGTTTTCTATGGTGGCGATCTGCACCATCACCACCTAATCAAAGCACCGTGATATCCTACATTGATGGATTAAAAGCCAGAAGTCTACATGACCACCATCATCAAGTCCTTCCAAGAGAACCCTAAATTCAAAGAGGACTGTTTCATTTATGTTAGGTAGAATGCCCTGGGGAATACTGGGCGGTCCTGTGGCCTGGAACCCCTGCAGATTTTATTTTTTCTCTCCACCCGTCTGGAGTTTTTTTGTTTTTTGTTTTTTCTGTCCTTCCTGGCCATCGGACATTACTCTTATTCTATGTTAATTATTGTTGTCTTATTCTAATTCTTACTTTGTCTTTTATTTCTCTTTTCTTCATCATGTAAAGCACTTTGAGCTACATTATTTGTATCAAAATGTGCTATATAAATAAAAGTTGTTGTTGTTGTCACTTCCTTACCCATTTTGTTCTTCAGGGGCCATACCCACGCGTACTTAGAAAGTATATCAATACAGGTTAACAAATATGTATAACCCCAGTTATGCTCGGACACATTTGTCATGTCTGCTAAATCTATCTGCCAATGCGAATCTACAGGTGCCGGTCATAAAATTAGAATATCATGACAAAGTTGATTTATTTCAGTAATTCCATTCAAAAAGTGAAACTTGTATATTAGATTCATTCATTACACACAGACTGATGTATTTCAAATGTTTATTTCTTTTAATTTTGATGATTATAACTGACAACTAATGAAAGTCCCAAATTTAGTATCTCGGAAAATTAGAATATTGTGAAAAGGTTCAATATTGAAGACACCTGGTGCCACACTCTAATCAGCTAATTAACTCAAAACACCTGCAAAAGCCTTTAACTCATCTCTCAGTCTCGTTCTGTAGGCTACATAATCATGGGGAAGACTGCTGACTTGACAGTTGTCCAAAAGACGACCATTGACACCTTGCACAAGGAGGGCAAGACACAAAAGGTCATTGCTAAAGAGGCTGGCTGTTCACAGAGCTCTGTGTCCAAGCACATTAATAGAGAGGCAAAGGGAAGGACAAGATGTGGTAGAAAAAAGTGTACAAGCAATAGGGATAACCACACCCTGGAAAGGATTGTGAAACAAAACCCATTCAAAACTGTGGGGGAGATTCTTAAAGAGTGGACTGCAGCTGGAGTCAGTGCTTCAAGAACCACCACGCACAGACGTATGCAAGACATGCGTTTCAGCTGTCGTATTACTTGTGTCAAACCACTCTTGAACAAGAGACCGCATCAGAAGCGTCTCGCCTGGGCTAAAGACAAAACTGCTGCTGAGTGGTCCAAAGTTATGTTCTCTGATGAAAGTAAATTTTGCATTTCGTTTGGAAATCAAGGTCCCAGAGTCTGGAGGGAGAGAGGAGAGACACAGAATCCACGTTGCTTGAGGTCCAGTATAAAGTTTCCACAGTCAGTGATGGTTTGGGGTGCCATGTGATCTGCTGGTGTTGGTCCATTGTGTTTTCTGAGGTCCAAGGTCAACGCAGCCGTCTGCCAGGAAGTTTTAGAACACTTCATGCTTCCTGCTGCTGACGAACTTTATGGACATGCAGGTTTCATTTTCTAACAGGACCTGGCATCTGCACAAAGTGCCAAAGCTAACAGTACCTGGTTTAAGGACCATGGTATCCTTGTTCTTGATTGGCCAGCAAACTCGCCTAACCTTAACCCCATAGAAAATCTATGGGGTATTGTGAAGAGGAAGATGCAATACGCCAGACCCAACAATTCAGAAGAGCTGAAGGCCACTATCAGAGCAACATGGGCTCTCATAACACCTGAGCAGTGCCACAGACTTATTGACTCCTTGCTACGCCGCATTGCTGCAGTAATCCAGGCCAAAGGAGCCCCAACTAAATATTGAGTGCTGTACATGCTCATACTTTTCATGTTCATACCTTTCAGTTGGCCAATTTCTAAAAAATCCTTTTTTTGCATTGGTCTTAATTGATATTATAACTTTCCAAGATACTGAATTTGGGACTTTCATTAGTTGTCAGTTATAGTCACCAAAATTAAAAGAAATAAACATTTGAAATACATCAGTCTGTGTGTAATGAATGAATCTAATATACAAGTTTCACTTTTTGAATGGAATTACTGAAATAAATCAACTTTGTCATGATATTCTAATTTTATGACTGGCACCTGTATATACGAGGGGGACCCAAAAATAACGGAATTTTGTTGTTGTTAGGTTGGTACTTGTAGTATGTGGTTTGGCCGCTAAGGCGATCTAGTTACACTCCTCACAAGTCTGTCTGCCAAGTGCCATCAGTCTGGAAGGTTGTGCTTGTGTTCAGTGAATTTTGTAAAAGTAGTTTTGTGCAAGTGTCGTTTTTACGATGGCGATTATCGTGAGCAACGCACGGTGGTGAAATTTTGTTTTCTTCTTAAAAAAAGTGTTGCAGAAACTATTGTTATTGTGACAGTATGACAACCCTGAACCACCCACCCTACTCACCAGATTTAGCTCCGTGTGATTTCTTTTTGTTCTCTCGGATGAAAAAAGACTTGATAGGAAGGCGTTTTGCTGGCGTCGAAGAGGTAAAACAAGAAACGACCAGAGCATTAATGGGCATTACTTCAGACAAATATTAAAAATGTTTTGAACAATGGAACAAATGGTTAGATAAGTGTATTTCTGCCAATGCAGAGTACTTTGAAGGAGACTAATTGTAGTTTGTACAGAAAATTAAATTAAACATGTTTTAAAAATATTTCTGGATATTTTTGGGTCCCCCCTCGTATCAGATACATAAACCTTATTTCTCCTAAAATGCCTTCTAGCGGGTTAGTGAATTGTATAAGCATATGGACCGGATAACCAATCCGACACCTGATGGTCATAACTTTTCTGACCTGAAATCCCTAGAGCTCTTTTCAAAGAGTCTCTTCCCCCAAAGCTGCCAGGATTTTCTGGGTAAATAATAAACTTTTTTCATGTAACCTTCCATCATCGACGGTGAAAGAAAAATGTCAATAGTTTAAAAATCAAATGGTGCTTTATTTGTAATATTCAAAAACAACATTAAAATTTAGAGACGTTTCACCAACCACTTCAAAACATAATATTACAATTAAACAGCATGATTAAAACATGTTATATCACAGGTACATTCAGTGCAGACATTTCATATGATTTTTCCATGTCATCTTCCCCGTAAAACCCCAAAGGTGCATCGGTCATATCGGGTACAGAAAAATGGCGTTTAAAGAAAGCATCAGCTATTTCACGTGCTTTTGTGTAAGAGTCATCGTCCATGTTATAAAAGACTTGTACAATAGCCTTGTTAATAGCATGTTCATTTTTCAGGTTGTCAACAGCATTTTGTACAAACACGTGAATCTTGTGAAAAGGTGGAAAGATGTTGAAGCAACCCATAGTCTTCATGGCCAGGCTCCTTAGCCGCAGTTTGCGGAAAACAGCCAGAACCTCTTCAAAGCGGCCAACCCGATAAACAGAGTCAGGCTCAAACAGACATGTATGCTGTGTCAGGCTGGGGTGGTCTATCAAACACCCCTGACAGGTACTTTTTAGATCCCGATCAACTATTATATCCAGCAGAGCTGCAATCAAACTCTTGATCAGTTTCAGAGCTTTTGAAATGTTTCACCCAGGGGCCCGTCAGTTTGTTTAAGGTCCATACCCCCATAATCAGCATCCTTGGGTGATATTTTCCAAGCAGCCAGATCCTGTACCAGTTCGTCCACAGCCTTTTCTTGCCACACGGCCTGAATGGCTGTCTCCTCAGCCCATTAGGCTCCCTGGAACATCATCAGCAGGGACAAAAATGTCAGGTACTGTACGGTTCTCCAGGAGTCTGTCCGACCAATACATGTCAAGGGCGGGTAACTGAGGCTCACGTCAAAAGATCTGGCCAGTTGAAGGCATCGGAAGGTTCGGCCAAGACGGCTGGTCTGGAGGCCAAAACAGGCAATTGGCGTGCGCTGTCTTTTCTGTAGACCAACATGCCTGATCAGGAGCATAGCCGGCGAGGTGCTGGTTGTTACCCGACCAAAACACATCGTTGGTTGTCAGCATTTGGTTTTCAGCAGAGTAGCGGGGTTATAGGTTAGTGTCTGTCATCATCATCATTTGGTCTGGAGTAGAGTAGACGCTGTTGGTTTGAAGGTTAGCTGGCTACAACAAGTAGTCAGCGGCGGACATCTGTTCCACGCTACCGCAGATCCGTAGCATCAAAGTATTGAGGACTTCTGCCACCTCGGAGGCTGAGAAAACAGGGAGACAACCAGCCCAGCTGTCAGCAGCTTCAGTAGGATAGTTGGTTGAAGACATCTCAAGAGTGTTTTAGGTTAATGTAGTCTATGAAAAAAGACCTCTGTATTTATCTCCACTTACTTAGGGGTGGGTGTTTCCCAATTTTCTTCCTCCTCCAATGAGCATAAATTATTTAAGAGGCAAATCTCCTCCTCCTCTGAAAACAATGGCTCCAATTTTCTTTTAATTCTTTTTATTTCGTCAGACAGTTTTCCTTGATAAATAGCCTCATCAATATTTGGAATAAGAGATTTAAAAAAGTCCAGTCTTTTATAGAAAAATGAATTTCATTCACTTGTTCCTTTATCTCATTTTCTTGATACTCCTCCCCCCTTCGTGACCGTCTTCTTTATGTTCAGGAAGGATAGGCTCCTTCTTGGAAACCGCCACCGTGAGATGTACCCTAGCATTTCTTTTTACTTCAACCAGGCTCAAAGCACAGCTAGAATCATACCAAGGTGAGCTGAATCGAGGGTCCCGTAACTTGTGAATGCTCCTATTATGGCTGCTTTTGTGTGTCGTGGCGTTTTCACTAAATGACTAGAACTTTATACAAGAACTCTTTCGTCTTCTGCCGCAGTCGAGGGTGAGCAGGGATAGAGTGACATGTCTCTCCCCTAACCCTATAGGTGGTTAGAGACAAAGGCATACCTCGTGGATGTGGGGATTATTAATGGGGAGTGATAAAGGCTCAGTTTATGATAAAACCACCTTTAAAGGCGGAGTTTAGAGATCAATTATGACAGTGGTCCAACCCTTCATTACCCCTCCCCACCCATAGGGGCAGGGGTTATTTCATATTTTCATAAATCATATTTTCATATTTTGGGAGCGGGGCTTAAGGTCATCAATCATTTGTTTGACAGTATCTGTCTGATGAACTACTGTTCTATCATCTAACTTAAAAACATTTATTGAGCACTTTTATCTTGTTTAAAAGTGTCCAAAATTTATCCAGGACAAGATTCTACATGTGATTGTTGCAATCCAGCTCAAGGCTCACTGGACAAAAATCTTTGAATGCCTATCAGAGACCCTTGCTGTCGCAGTCACTCTTAACCCATTAACAACTGTATTCAGTGTACTCCTGGATGGGCTTAAAGCAGAGAAGTTCAAATTGATTGTAATTCCTTATACCAAACTACTAGCATGTAGACTTCCCTTGTTCGAATGGAAGAATCTCAGCCCACCTATTTGAAGTTGGAAAAAATTGAATTCTCACTTGGAGGATCTGTTCAAATATTTTTTTTAAAATATAGCAAGCTCTAATTAATCATATTAAAATAAGCATTTATATCGGGAGGGGGGAAAGGGACATTTTCCTTTTTTAAGTTTTGCTCATGTTGTAGTATCTTCTCTCTTGGTTTCAGACAGGGATTGAATTACGGTTTAAGTTTCACATGATTGTATGGAATGTTGTTTATGTTGTTTTCTTCAAATATCAACAAAATTAAGTAAATGCAGGAGCATGGATTAGTATCGTGTGCAAATTATGTACCATGATTGTGAAGAAGTAACTTTGACTGTATTTTTTGTTTTTTTTTTTTTTTTTTATAACTATTTTACTATTATCTCTTAAGTGATTAATGTAGTTTGAATTAGAAAATGGAAATTATGTCAAAGTTCCTTGTATCTTCACCAAGAGTTAATGAAAGTATGCTCAATTTCTTAAGCAAAGCTTTAGCGCCAGTTAGCATGACTTCTGTTTTGTTGCAGTTTAATTGTAAAGAGTTGTGCTCCAACCAGCATTTTAATGCCTTCAAGGCAAGTCATGAAATGAGGACTCTCGGATAAATTCCATTTTTTACAATGAAACAGATTTGAGCATCCGCTGCATAAAATGACAAACCAGTACAAATAATATGGCCAAGGAGAATACAGAAAAGGAAAAAGGCAAAGCGATGAAGAACAGTTTGTGTGACTGGTACAAAGCAGGGCCTGCTGTTGCCAGGAATGACAAACACTTTCTTATCTGTTAGATATGACTTAAATTGCTACAAAACAGTGTCAGCAATAACCAGGGTGCTCTACATTTTAGCTGGTAAAACAGAACAATTGGTACAGCATTTCGTAATGTTAAGGTCTAAGGGACTTAATATGTTTATTTGCCTGTCTGTAAGTAAAATCTTAGTTACTTGGAGCAGAGCAGTTTTATAGTCATGTTGTGCCCTGAAGCTAGACTGAAAGAGCTATATCATGTTCTTAGAAGTTAAGCAACTGTTCATTTTTTTTTTAAGATTTTTAGTATTGAGACTGGGTTTGTTTAATGGTTTGGTTAAGAAGCAATTTTCAAAGCAGCTGGGACAGAGCCAGTGTTGAGGGATGTATTTGTTACTGTTCTAAAGGCCAGGAGTATAATGTAAAGCCAGGATATTATGATCTGTTTGAGGATGGTATCCAATATTCCAGTATTAGGGCTAATTTTACAGTGAAAGCCATTGATAAATGAAAAATTAGAGACTATTTGGATAAGTAGCTGGACAGAGAGGAAAGAGAGAGAGAATATACTGTAAGAGGACGATGAACTTTCATGTAAAATCATTTGGGTTTTTAATTTTATCATAAAAAAATGAAATTTTTGTAGTCTGCAGTAACAAACTGATAATAGAGCCCAAACAGGCTGCAGAAAATTATTAACCACGGGAAACTTAATCCTCAGGTTATAATGCCCCTTTGTACCATACTGCCATATTATGCATTCCTGAAATTCCTGACATTTAATGTTTTGTAGTTGGTTAGAATTGTAGTGTGCCTTAGGATTTTTGGTTTGCAAAAATTGTGCCACTACAGAAAAATGGCTGAAAAGCACTACTTTACCTACACTGTTGCTCCTGGCACACTAAAAAAGATCTCCGTAGCAGCTATCTCACTTGCACTGTGCATTATTTGGGTGGTTGTGTTGCGTTCTTTGCATAAATTGCCGAAGATACTGCAGACTAGAGTAATGGGTAGTGATAATCACTACGCTTCTACAGTATTTCATTCAGTTTTGTCATTATATTATGGCAGTCAGTACTGTAAGCTGGCTGGCAGACTGGCAAGTTAAATAGATAGGTACTAGGGACTTATTTTGGTTTTAGTGCCACTCAATGATAATTTATTTTGCACTTAGGTGGTATGACATTGATACAACCTTCTTACAGAAACATGAATGAAAAAAAGAGAGCGTAGTTTTTTTTTTTTTTTTACTGTCACTACTTTTTTTCTAGCATTTGCACCAGGACTGCCATAACCTAAAGCGCCTCCCACTCCCCTGCATCTGTTGTCGGTATGTATAAATGAAGAAAATGAACACCAGTATGAGGCAATCACCTCATAGCCTGCCATGGACACAACAATATCTTTTAATGTGATAAACGGCCACATTAATTGCAAAAATTAACAGTTTAACTTTCTCAGGCCTAATGTATATAGATATAAAACTAGTGATTGTCACTTCTCATTTTTTATTTGATCTGCATTTGTAAATTGCTAAACTAAAGTATTGTGATATACTGAACACTTTCAAAATGTAAAATACATTATGTGTACATTAATATATTAACTGCTTTGATATTATTGTAACAGTCACCCAGTTGCTAAGGGAACCTGATTGCTGTCTTGTATTTGAGACTCTTCTTTGTGTCAAGTGTTTGTGTGTCACACATTTGTTCCGAACATGACTTTGTTACCCCTTTTGCTACTCTAGATAATGGGTTTCTCTGAGAAGCCAGAGATGTGGCTTTTTAGTTTTAATAAAGGTTTTCACATAATTTTATTTCAGGAAATGTATTTTTCAGAGTCACATAGGGTCTAATGTCTGAATTTTACTACCTCTGTTATTTTATGATTCTTTTAACATTATGACTACAAGCAAACATCACTGAAATGACACTCCAGCTGAAGTAGTATAAAATGAATGTTCTTGAGGTGCCCTGTTAATTACTAATAACATGAAAAGGGTGTTGATGAGTTTAGAGAGGACAAATATTAAACTCATCATGGATTTGTAATGACTCTTTCTTTAACAAAGGGAAAAGTGCAAGCTTCATTCAATTGATATTGAGCAGGTGCTGATGATGTGCCCCTGAACATCAAATTAAATGAATGGGTGTGAATGCAATATGCATGTAGGATGGCATTATGTTCAGCATTTTCAGGCTTTGGTGAAGACTGAATTTGACTGTGTATTTTCTGGCTGACCTGCTAGTTTCATAAGGCCTTAAAGTCAGAACAAACCTGCATAATTCACTTTGTGCTTCTGATATTTATATAGAGTATGGTAATGTAAGCATGTACAACCAAATGTAATGAAAGATCTTGAGTGTTATTATTAAAGCTTATGACTTTATATAACTTCAAAGTAAATGGTCCTATAAATATGAAGAAAACATGAGTGAGACATTAAGACATTTAACAAGCAGATATCTGTACCGCTTTAACATATATTCAGTAATTGTGGTAATTCAGTAATTAGTTCCTCTCAATTTAAGAGCATATTTTGTAGTGATTATGTATCAGTAAGCATTAGTACATTAACAGAGTTCATTTGGGAGTTAGTGCAGTTTTATTCAGTTTTCATTCTGTCACATTTTTCTATGTATGAATAACATTATTTAATAGCATCTTTTCATACATTTACATGCAACTCAAGGTACAAAAATAATAAATATTTGCCACAGTTATTTTGATATACTCATTAATTAATATTGCAACAATTTCTAATAAATGTAAGTGTACTAAATAGAAAAACAATCTGGGCATTTTTTTTAAATCAAAATTTAAACACTAAAGTACACATCAAACTTTTACTGTTATCAGAAACATGTTCATATTATTTTCTAATTAAAAGTATTCTACATAAAGATGGCAAGAGAACAACCAGATCTAATTTACATATCTTTCTTATATAAAAGAAAATCTTGAGACTAGACAAGACTATTGCCAAGAAATTTTTTTTCAAGTCCCAGCCTCCTCTCAACCATTTCCGTTTAATGGCCCAAGCCCACGGTCCTCTCATTCGTGTGAGTGCTTTTGCCAGATACAGTTCCTGCGCTCTCAGCTCTTATAAATTTTTAAGTTTTCCTCACTTTAAGTTCCATATAAAAGAAGACTTGTTACGTCCAAATCTTATTGAAGAATTTCATTCCAAAGGGTTATCAAGAGAAGAAATGAGTACACTGGCAATCCTAGCGCTGAGAAACGATGAAGTCAAATGAATTAATGTGAAAATTGTCGATCAGTTACACGGCAAATTGGTTAAATGCGTATCAATAGAATATACTGAAACGGTGGGTGGTGATGGTGCGGAAGATGAAAACATCAACTTACAATATCCTGTAGAATATCTATAACTTGTAACACCGTCCGGTCTTCCACCATCCGAATTACTGTTGAAAGAAGTATGTATCGTAATGATATTACGTAATTTATGTATGAGTGATGGACTGTGCAATAGGACAAGATTAGCTGTATTCAAAATTGGTTGAACAATTCTGACATGTAAAATTTTAACAGGCGACAAGAAAGGTAATGTAGTACATTTTCCGTGGATAACATTAGACACCAAAGGAGATCTTGATATGCCATTCATAGTAAAACATTTACAGTTACCCGTTAGAATAGCTTTTACCAAGACAATTAACAAATCACTGGGACAAATCTTCGAAAAAGTCGGTTTATTTATTAGAGAGAAAGAAGCGATATTCACTCATGGTCAGTTATACGTTGCGTTGTCACAATGTAACTCCAAACACAGAATCAAAATTCAATGTGATATTGATGAAAAGTTAATTCCAAATAGTCTTTTTACTGACGTTTTACAGTAAAAGTGTAAGTTTAAAAAGTATTTTGTTCTTAAACGGAACAAAAACTTATAATGTAACAAATACCTCTAACGCACCATTGTGGTGTAGCGGGTCCAACGCTCATGTCCATAGGTCACTTTTTAAATAAATAATCGCCACACTAGCAGCTTTGCAAGGGGGTGTGGTTTGTATGTGGCCAAGCGGTTCCCGGGGAATTCGTGATGCGGGTGGTTCTCACTTAAGTGCAAAAGTGAGGAGCCGTCCGCATTTGTGATTGTTCTCGGGAGCTGCTGATTGCCACAAGGATGGCTCACCGCAGAAGACAGTGGCAGGCGAGAGGCTTGGGAGGTTGGATTCCCCAGCGTGAGCATCCTGGCCGTTGGGGGAACCCAAATCAAGATCTGGAGAATGCTGTGCCGAAGCCAGGGATGGGGAAGCCTCCAAATCAGAAGGTGGAGTGAAAGTCAGCTGCAGGTAGGGTGGCTCCCCTGGTGCATAGCCTGAATGGGAGAAGCAGGGGAGTCACCAGTTAAAGAATGCACCGGGCTTTGTTTTAAAGAGACTGCTTCATGCCATTGTCTAACTGTTGAGCTAATCGGTGACATTACCAATGGTGTCTGGTTCAAGGGCCCCCAGAAGGAAGATGGGAGCGTGGAGCAAATCCCTCATCGTCACAAACATGAAACAATTTTCTTTCAATTTATTACGTTTTACTATTTTTTACTATGGTTAATTTCTCATTGTAATGTAAAATACTTAGGTCTATTATGCATATGTAACAATTCCCATGAAAATAACAATCTGTTTAAAATGTTTATCCGCTTCCCTATACGCGAGCAGGAAAGCTGCAAAGTGGCTATCACGTAGCTCCCATCCGGGGGATGGCCCCCTAGTGTATATAAAAGTAAATACATAAATACAGTATATATCTGCTTTTGACTTAGGCATGTGCAAATGGCAACACATTAACACTAGAATCCCTGAAGGCTACGAAAAATAATCCCGGGCACCCCTTCTTTAAATTCCTTTGCACCCCTTCATTAGTGTCTTTTGTTTTGCAGATTTGTCAGTCAGCACAAGTAGCCTGCTATTCTGAGCAAAGTTAAAAGTTGATATGTATTCTTGGATGGTGCGGAGGTAAGAACTGCTGTCTTATAACCAAAAGGTTCCAGGTTCAAGTCTGGGCGCTCCGCGTTTTGAGTAGTGAGCTGCTATTATTACTTTAATATAATAAAAACAAACATTTGATTTGACTATGTAATACCGGTGTAAATTTGGCTACTTGTAAAAGTTGGTGCTTTTTTATATATATATATATATATATATATATATATATATATATATATATATATATATATATATATAAATTCAGTTTTATTCTGTCAGTTACATTCACGTGGTACAACAAACTTGCCCTTTCCCTCCCAAGAGCAGCGATAACCACAGTTGCTGCTGTGGTTGATGCCTGCTCAGAACTATTTGTTGTACTGGCAATCAAAGATATGATTTCCCGTGACTGTTATCAGACTATCATACAGCATTTGCGCTTTGACAACAAAGACACCCATGTAGAACGTGTGGAAAAACGACAGGTTTGCTGCAATTTTGGACATCTGGCAACGTTTTGTTGAAAGCTGAGGTTTGAGTTACAACTCGGGGCAAAGACTTTCCAAGTCTGTGGTAATAATAAATAGAAGTAAGATTACATAATCACAATGAGGAAACAATCAGTATTACTGAAGGTCACAGAAAGCAAGTGAATAAAGTTAAGTCTTTAATCTTGTTTTGAACAGTTCAATTGTAGACAACTCCTTTATGTAATAAGGTAAAGAGTTCTACAGGCAAGGAGCAGCAGCTGCAAAAGCCCTGTTCCCTTTAGTTTTATACTTGGTACGAGGGACAACAAGAGACAACTGAACAGAAGACCTGAGCACTCTAGATGGCTGGTGTAAAGCATACAATTCAGATAAATAGGCAGGAGTAAGCCCATGTAAAGATTTAAAATCTAGCAATAAGATTTTAAAACCAATTCGAAAACTGACAGGCAGCCAGTGTAAAGAACCTAATATTGGAGAAACAGAATCAGACTTTCTTGCCTCAACCAGAAAGTGAGTGGTAGTATTCTGGAACAACTGTAACCTGCGTATCAGGGATTTGCTAATCCCAGAATACAACGAGTTGCAGTAATCAAGGCGAGAAAGATAAAAGCATGAGTAGCTTTCTCAAGATCCCTAGAAGATTAGATTAGATTACCTAATGGACGAAGCTGGAAAAAGCAACTCTTAACTACAGAATTAATGTTTCTCAAAAGAGAGGTTACCGTCAAAAATAACACCAAAATTGGGTTTTGTAAATGTTTGCAAAAGACAGAGAAAGAGCCGAGAAGTCCAAGACCAATTTGGGCTTTAGCTGATGGACCCTCTATAAGCACCTCTGTTTTATTTTGATTCAGATCAAGAAAATTATTAGCCATCCAGGATCTTATTTCAAAATGACAGTTGTGCAGTTTATTCATTGCAGAATTGCAGACAGGAATATAAACCTGTGTAACATCAGCATAGCAGTGAAAATAAATGTTACATTTCCTGAAAATAGCTCCAATAGGGTGAAAGTATTTAGACAATAAAATAGGACCCCAAATGGATCCCAAAGGAACACCACATTTAAGAGGAACAGTAGATAAAAAAGAGGAATTTAAAGTCACTGAAAAGTGTCTACCAGTTAGATATGACCTGAACCAGTTAAGAGCAGCCCCTTTAAGCCCAATAAGATGTTCAAGCCGCAACAGCAATATCTCATGGTCAATATTGTCAAAGGCAGCAGACAGGTCAAGGAGGACAACTGTCTTCAGTTGCTGCTTGTTTGTTGGACTTTCTGCTATGACTTTTGTCTGCAGCAAATGAAATGCATGTCAATTTGGGTTGAGGTCAGTTGACTCTTTACCTTGAAAAGCACCAGTTTTGCTATCAGAGTATGTTTTGGCTAATTGACCATCTGTTCTGTGAAGTATCATCTTATTAGAAGATATCTTTACAGTTTGTGAGCACATATATACAAACACTGCAACATAACACTGCAAAACATAAAATAATGATGGCTTAATTGAACTTTTTCTCTCCTAAAGAAAAAGACACATAACTTATGAATTCTATGTGATCAAGATGGATAAGTTATTTAGTTATTAAGCTTCTAGTGTCTACGCCATGATATTAATTTGTTCAAAGCAAGTGTAAACTGGGTTTCAGAATCAAAGTAGGTGTACTTATGGTTCTTTGTAAATGAAGCTTTTTTCCTCTCTTTGGTCGGCTTTCTCCAGCTTATGTGGTAAGATCTTGAAGCACACTTTTTTCTTTGTTCAGTTCTCCTCCTCCTTCCCCTTGGTTGCACCTTCTGGTTGTGAGTGGTAGTGCAGTTTTCTCTTCAAGATGTTACAGATGGATTGTGCCCACCTCTGCTAGCAAAGTTTACATCTGCTTGGCAGTTGGTCATCAGTCAACTCCAGTAAAGATGAGTTTTCCACTCTTGACACCTATGACCAAATTGCCCTTCGAGGTTAAAGGGATCACTCCAACCTTTGGTAGGGTCATACCTGAATCAGTGTAGTCCATGCTGAAGAGAGCAGGATTTATGCCCAGGTTGAGAACAGTGAGCTAAATAGAAAGAGCATAAATCTGGTGTGAGCATTGGTTTTTAAGGAATGGAAGAAATGTTTTGCCATTGGTCTCTGGTTAACACAAGCCAATCCTTTTTCTTGACTATTAGTGCAAAGTTTGGTCTGTTTAAATTTCCAATTACTGAGTTTTGGCTCTTTAGTCGAATCAAATGTTTTAGCTGGTACTTCAAGAAGACATCTCTAGGGTATTACTTTATATCAGATAAGGCCTAGAGGCTGCATACCAAAGAAGCTCAATGGAGGAAAAAAATATGATCATCTTGGAATTAAAAGTGTATGGCAGTTTATTCTTTTTTACACAAGACTTTACCCACAACAAAATGGGTAATGTCTGTCTGCCTTACACCATTAATATAGGTAGTGACCTCCTTTACATCTTCTACAACTTTATGGCCTGTACGATTTTCTGTGCTGTGGTGTGCTGGGCTGGGCTGGTAATATCACTTCAGGAGAGGCGCACCAAATTAACAAGCAAATTAAAAGGCAGACTTATGGGATGCACTCTCATACTCTCGTACTACTTGTGGTGGTAGTGAATGAGAGAATGAAGGCATAACTGAGAGCCATTATGAGCAATACTGTGCATCCTCTCTCTGACACACTAAAACTGAGTACTTTTCAGTTAACATTTTCAGCAGAAGTGTGTAAAGAAGTGCTATAGTTGCTCCTTTATACAAATGGCAATATACCTTTAAAATGCCTCACTGTGTCTTTGTGAGTGCTCTTTTTTTATATTTAGCAAAGTTGGAAGTTTCCATTCTGTTTAGTTGTTCTGGTAGGTACTTGAAATGAAGTTTGTCATTTGTCACAATATAATAATATAGTATGTATATAAGTTTCTATAAAAAGCCACATTTCCCTCTGGGGACAGATAAAGATTGATTAATCAGTGTCTCTATCTGTCTGTTCAATATGTCAAGTATAATGTTAATTACCTTTGTATTATTATTTGTTACTCAATGAGTTTGTTGTGTGTTTTAATGTAACTTTTGAATTTATGTCCTGGACTTAGGAAGGCTTCACAAGCTGATCTCAAAGCCCATCTATAGCACAGGCAAACAAAGAACCAACAAAAGGAGATAATTAACAAAATAAGCAAGCATTGCAACTGTGAATAAAACAATACACAAAAATGAGAATAAAATAAATAAATTAACAAAAAAAGCAGAAGCTTTAAGGTTTACATATACAACAGAGGACATTACTACCCCAACAATAGGGTTTCCATATGAACACTTTTTCTCCTAAATCATCCTTCATGTTCGTGCTAAAGCATAGTCTAAGGATAAATGCACAGTGGTTATACAGTGAACTAAAAAGAGTTTGAAGGAAAGACAGACAGAAAGATGAAAGGTAAGGGCCTTCTGCAGAATTTCGAGTTGACACTATTGCCACAAATAATTGAAAAAATATAAATTTCATCTTATTCATTGAGCACTTTTATCTTAATCATCAAGAAGATGAAGTTACATCATACCATTAACACGATACCTGGAAAGGGGTGTTATATTTTCCTCAATCAGCATTAGCAAAGGTGCTCGCATTTCTGTAAAGATGGCAAAAAGATGTCTTTCCTTATACATATAAATAAAATAGCCAGCCAGGAGTTTATTAGAGATCCTGTATTTCAAGCTATAATAAGAGAGTAAGGTTGTGTGTCCTATCACACTGCAGTAAGACACAAAACTTCCTGGTGATATTGCAAAGTTTAGTACATGACACAGAGTGAATATTGGCCATTATCTATGGAAAGTATCTACATTTGGTATTGTATCATATTATTTGAACAATTCCCCAAGACATTTAACACTAGAATACCTGAAGCCTAAGAAAAAAGTCGTAATGCTGGGCCACCTTAAATTCCTTCGTACCTCATCATCAGCGTCTTTGTTTTGCAAATGTGTCAATTGGCACAAGCAGCAACCAGCTTGCTATTCCATCTCACACTGACAGAGTTGAAGTTCTCCCTGGTCAAGTCTGTTTATCGAGGTGTGTGGTGTCCGGAATTGTATAGTTTTAATAATGTATCATTATTTGGAATATATACATTTCATATGTGTTCCACGTTTACAACAATCTGAGTTAATGTAGGAAGTGCAAGGCAGAAAATGTTGAACACATAACTAACACAGAAACATTTTTCATGTTATAGTAATAATTGACAAAATGCTGATGTGAAGTATATAATGTGTGAAGACTGAAGTCCAAATTTACAAGACAAAAGACGCTGATGGAGAGATGTAAAGGGATTTAAGGTGGGATGGAGTTACAAGTTTTTTCGTAGGCTTCGGTTCTAGTGTTAAATAGTAATTAAAAAAAAAGTATTTTTGTTTTATTTAATAAAATTTTAAGGGACATACAGCTTGTCTTTACAGCAGTCCAATCTGAGGGTTTTTTTCTTGTTTGGGCAAACTTGGGGCAAATTCTGGGTATTAGAATAATTAAACGAATATGATGAGGTTTCAAACATAGGGTTATGTTTCTAAGACAAAAGTGTGAGGAATGTGTGTGTACTGCATATATAATATTTTTTGTTAATTTTCCAACAGAAATATTCTGCAGCATCCCTCTGCAGTATTACAGCAGAAGTGCTTAAGGTAATTAATGCTACAGAGGATCTCATTGAAGAAGTTGATGGTAACAGTGAATTCTCCACAGATCTACAAAAAAGTCGACTAATTCCTGAAGGAACAGACACAGGAAAACTTGATGAACATCTTACCAAGCTAGAGGAAAATGTAAGGCTATACAAGAATATGTCAAAATAATCATTTATTTTTTGCCACAGGCTTGTTCCACGGAATGACATTTATGAGGATGTACACTGCAAGATGTCACAATGATTTCAGTAAAGATACCTGTGGTTTTTTTTTTTTTTAAACACCTAGTTCTAAATACAATAATATTATACTTGCAGACACGTCCAATTTACTCAACAAAATTCAAACGCCCTAGAAATGTTGTCCTTCACAACATGCAGGTCATGATTCATTGAATGTGGGAGCCAGAGTTGGGGGAATTCAGACAGAACCTCATATTATTGCAAGAAATAGCACCAGTGGTGGTATTTGATAATTTTAGGAAATGTTATAAAATGGACTTCAATTAATGTCTACCAATAAGAAACAGTAAAACATTACCAACCTTATCCTTGTCCATTGGCTGAATCTCACTTCTTAGGGTATGTAAAATATAACATCACAAAATATAATAGCTTCCATTCGTATTCAGTTTTGCAAAATTACCAGTAAAGTTTATCTCAACTGTGATTTGCAATTGGAGACCTAACTAAAAAGAGGGTTTTTGGAGAATTATAAAAGAATTTTTGATGGGGTGATGGAAAGAAAGAAAAATAAAACATTTCTCCTTTTGGACACCTAAATAGGAGAAAGGTTTCTTTTGGAAGTTCAACATGGCTAAACACCACCCATGAAGACGCAAAAAGACATACTCCTAGACAAAAGCTGTAATCCAGTTAGGCAAGTGAATTGTTATCCAGATTAGTTGAGAATGCTGTACTTGCAGTTATAGATGTGATCCTGCTTTTGCCAGTGCTATTCCAACTTTATGTGCACTGATCAAGGCATCCTCCAGTGCCTTCCTGCTGTGTGATGGGAATTGAAATCCTGCACTAGGCATGGCTACAAGGTTGCCTATAAGATGAAAATATAGGGGTGATAAAAGTGTTTTAATATAAACATCTTTTTTCAGTGGCTTGAATGTCACTGATCACAAAAGCACATAGTTTCACCTTTTTTCTTTCTTGCAGATTATTTTTTTCTTAAATAACAGGTTCATCACTAATAGGCTAAATTTAGCTAAGACTTATTTGCAAGGATGGAAGGCAGATTCTTTCTTATTTGGTACAGTTTATCATGTTATTCTAGTAAAATAAATCAACCTTCATCTCTTCTTCCCAAAGCAATGAGTGCAAATCAGAGGTCATTTATCATATATTTTTGAAGTGGAAGTTATCATATTTTAGTTATTTTACAATCGATGCAGTGCAGATATTTGGCAGTTGTCAAGATCTGAAGAGTGTTAAAACTCATTTGATATGGTTCAGATTTATGCAAATAGGATAATAATCATGCAGTAGTCAAGATACAGCATGTTTCACACTCAGTTTTCTGTTAATGGTGTTTAGCATAGAGTGATCTGTAAAGTACAAAATATAAGAACTATCTGTAGACAGTGTAAACATACCTAAAATGGTATTTATTTATTTTGTCAACTTTTATCATTGTTAGTAAATTTAACATATAGTAAATGTGGACTCGTTCCCTGGACACTTTTTACTACTTTTACTACATTACTACTCTGTTTTTACCTGCATTTTTATTGCTCTTTAATATTGTTTTTTTATCAGTATGCTGCTGCTGGAGTATGTGAATTTCCCCTTGGGATATAATAAAGTGTCTGTCTGTCACAGAAGCTTTTAAAGCATATTTAAAGCCATAATGTAAGTCTACATTTCCTGACACATATCTGATAGAAGAAAGGTGTTTGAACTTTCAAGTTTTTGCTTTGGGTATATATTTAGACTGACGCAACAGGTTATTAGCATCAGTATTGCCCCATACCAGTGCTTGCTTGTGTAAATTCATCCATCCAGACATTTTCTAAACCTTTTTTATTCCAGATTTATAGTGGCTGTAAGTTGTAGCCAAACTAGATGGCAACAGACACAGGGCAGAAACCATGACTCAGTTTCCTGAATTAGGTGCATCCTATGTCTTATGCTTGGACATTTTAATTTATAGTGAAACCGTATCATTTTAAGTGTGGACATTTACTGTGTTTATAAATAATCCTTTTTCTGTATATAGCTTGCTCTTGTTAAAGGGTAACAAAAAATCCATTCTAATTTCTTCTCACCTTCAACTATTTTTAGACTCTGATACCTATAATTTTGTTTTTTAATTGTATTCATGCTAGAAAGAAACCTTGTATTGGATTTAAATATCGGGAAGTTGATTTTTTTTTTTTTTAATTTTGTAGCTGTAAAAAAAAAATAAAAAATGATCTTAGTTTTTGGAATCTTTTTGTGTCTGTCTGTTATGGTATCCATTACATATGATTCATCTCCAGTGTGAGCAGCCAAAAAATGGTAAGTTGAATAGTGGATTTTCATTTTTTTCCCCCATTGGTAATTTAAATATTATTTCTTAGTTTTTAGTATAAGTGATTTATTGTTTATTATTTCTATGGCTGTGATCTTTTTAAAAATTTGTTTTGATGTTTCTTTAAATTTTGCTGCTCTTTCCTATGTTTTTCAGGGAATGAAAAATGTAAAACTATGAGTCCTACCTTTTAATACCATCTATCCATTTCTAAAATGATTAAAAACAAACTTCATCTAGCATCATCAGAGCATATAAAATCGAAGAGCTTTTACCCTTTAAATTCAGTTCAAAAAGCAGGACCCATAGTAGAAACAAACGGGCATTACTATGTGAGCATTACTAAATGAGGCTGTTCACAAGTTGTTTTTTAACATACCTTTTTTCTGAGTCGCCTTGAAAGACTGAAGCCCATTAACTGATATATAGTAAGAAAGTGCTAATTACAAGCTCAACCAGCTGTATGAGACTCACACAGGCATGGTTTAAAATTATCCTAATTTAATATCTTGCTATTTATTTGTAATAATAATTTGGCTCCTTACTCATTAGTTTTTTTTTCTGATTAAATATGAATTTTAACAGTTCCATTAAAATATAAATTAACATTATTTTTGAAGAAGGATCATTCAAGGAAAGTTGCCTTATATACATAGCTTGACATGCAAAAGATCTTTGATCAATGTATACTTTTTTTGGTTTTGTTTTTGAAAGCTGTAGTCTAAAGTTATTGATTCTATTATATTTATACATTTTTAGCCAGCATATAATAATATATCTAAAATATTTTGCAACATAAAACTGAGAATCTTATATATTTCACTGTTAAACTCAAATTTTTAAGGTTTTTTTTAGCATTTGCTTCTTCTTTACACATTTATTCCTCAGAGATGGTGTTGGTCTTTATATCCTACAATACTAAACCTTGATCTACTATATAAAAATGGTGATAAACCCACAGATTTTCGTATCTGACAACCTATCATCCTATTTATTGCAATGAACCAATTTTTATTGATTTGTTTAGGTTTATTTAACTGCTAGCACCGTGTACGGTCTTGAAGGACATTTGGGAGAACTAGAAGAATGTGCTCGAAGCATCAATACAATTACCACTGAAAATGAGCTTGCACATCTGGAAGATCAGGTAGCAACTGCTGCAGCCAAAGTTCATCAAGCAGAGATACAGGTACATTTTAAAGTTAGGATGGGTTAACTCAAACTCTCACACTTGTTATAGTGCATGTTTTACAAAGAGCTTTGGTCTGTCCAATTACCCAGACCTGTAATAAAAGTAATATGACTACTGAAGTGGAGAGCATGTACAAGTAAATTATGAGTAAAAGAATGAGAATGTAATGCATGACTTGAATGTTGAGTGTTCCTAAAATATTGGATTATATGTATTAAATCTGTATTGAGGAACTGAAAAATGTTTGCATGACTAATGTATAAAGTATGTTGGCCTATGCCTTCAGAGACTAAATGCTAGAATTGCAGCAAAGAGTAGCTTGGCCAAATATGTGAGTACTGAAGCTTATCTTTATGAAAGTATTAATTCTGAAGAGAGTATTAGGTTTTCCAGTTCTAAAAATGAAAAAGTTTTATACAGAAGTTAACTCCCAAGTCACATATGAAATGGACATATCAACAGCTGTAATGTCATCTAGTATATTTCAGTAATTGTTGTATGTCTTAACAATTGACTGAAACTAGCCATTTCATTTAGAAAATTAGTGAATAATGGTTTATCAAGCAATCTATCTCTCAGTGGTTTGCTAACTCAGTCCTGGGGACCCACTATGGGTGCATGTTTTTTTTCTAACCAGATTTCTAATCGGTGACAATTACTGATCTCATTTATTTAGCTGGTCCTTTTCTCTCTTCTATATTCTGCATTCAGAGAAGCACAGCAGTGTCGTTTTTGCATATTTAGAAATATTTCCTTTTGCTGTCACTTTAAATGGTTGATTTTTGGGTTTTTTTCCCTATAATTTTCACCTTTTTCTGTGTAGTTTGCTTCCTTTATTGTATCCTAATAATGGCAATTAAAAACAACCAGAGCAAACACCCGGGAAAATCTGAAAAGCTGCAACTATGTCAGTGGCAGACCCACTAATTAGTAAATAATGAATTAAATAACAAGAACATGTGGAAAGCAGAATGAAGATCAATGTGAAAAAATTGTTAAGAAGTAAAAAGAAACTGCATAGAAAAATGTACCAAACAGTTTTATAATTTGTACTTTGCCCCCCACAATCAAACTGGGAAATAACATCTCATTTAATTAGGTCAGTAGTCCAATTAAAAACAAAAGTTGGTTGGTACAAAAACCTGCAGGCACAACAGGACCAAGTTTGGGAACCACTGCTCAATGTGTAGTGATAAGCGAAACAGCAGATGTTCATTCACATTCCCACAGAGGTGCACACTGTGTTATTTAAAAATGTGACACACTGTGTATTTTCTAATAAAATGACACACCGCAATGCACCATCATACCCATTACTGTTTTTTGTCCACAGGAAAACAAATTATACTCAAAGCCTGTTGCCCCCTGCTGGGTCAGCTATTACCTAACAACTGCCCTTTCTGGTTTCTTCAATCCTGCAAATAAGTTGCATGATATGTACACTCCATGTGCAGGGAAGTTTTGAGATTCATTTTTGTCAGCAGTGCATCTTTAGAAATGTGATCGCCAAAATGACATCATCAAAACAACCACAACACATGGTGGAGTTTTCGTAGGTTTTTTTTCTCCCCATTAGAGATTAAAATACTAAATTAATTTGAATACTAAATGACAGATAGATGCATGCAGATTTAATGCCATTACTACGAATGCTGTGAATTCAAATTATTTTGCTCAATACGATGAATGTGTGTATGTATATATATATATATATATATATATATATATATATATATATATATATATATATACAGTATATATATATATATATATACAGTATATATATATATAAATTGTGATCTGTAAAACATATCATCACCCCAAACCCCACACACAACTGCACAAAACCAAGTCCCAGATTCAAATAAGGATTTATTTATATTGATGTACCTCTAAGTAGGGTTCTTCACAACATTCACCCAAGCACAACACAGTGTTTGTCTTCTTGGTCTCTCTTCTCCCTTCTTCTCAACACATCCCAGCAATCTTGTCTTCATCCCGCCGGATTTCAGTTACCCTTGGGGAATGCAGAGCGGCTCCTTTTATGTCTGATACAAGACTACTTCTGGTGACTCAATGTCACACCTAAGAAGCAGTTACAAATCCAGTGAAGTACCTCAGTAGGGCAGCTTACCAAGATTACAGCACCCACGTTGTCCTGCAGGTGCACCACTGGGAGGACACACCAACAGGATGCTGCCATCCCTTGTATCAGGGGTTTATCTGTCTGCAAAGGACAGTTCCTCTCTGTTCTTACAACCTGGATGGGGCAGCCCATCCATTCCAGACCTTAAATTATAAGGGTGTCCCAGTTGGGTAAGGTACCATCCATGTTGTATACTATATGCACATACTCTAACTGTGTTGCCAGGGAAATTTTCAGTCAGTGGGCCTCAGTTATAGTGCCACTGGCTAACTGAATTTATCAGAACTACTATGTAGTTGTATATACAGTATATATATATTTTTTCCCCCGGGCTAATATTATTACTTCTCTGTTGAACGTGCTACATATAGACTTGGTGGTGCCAGTATTAAAGAAACTTACTACATCAAATCTCACATCTCCATTAGCATTAAAGCCTTAAATTAGTAGTGCCTTAGTATGCATTGGATTTGAATAGATGTTTACCTGACCAAAAAAAAGTTACCAATTTTACTGTCAAAAGATCCTTTCTGTTTTCTTTTTATCACATTATCACATTCTTAAAAACCTCATCTCCATCAAAATCATGTTTCTTTCTATTCACTTTTGTGGATTGGAACCATCAGTTCCTTGTAGTGTTTGTTTTTTAATTCAAACAGTGCTTAATGATAATTAATTGGTATTGCAACATTTAATGACATTATGAAGGTGGACATCAGTGTTGGCTTTTTCAAAAGCACAAGGATTTAAAAAAAAAAAAAAAGTTTATTTCAGATTTAATGTCACATGTGACACACCACAGGTCTGTGAAGCTATTGACAACACTATGCAATATTTTTCTAAGTTTGCCCGTTTCTCCAAAGGGAACCCCCACACTTCATAGCAGTGTGTGGAGACAGTTAAATTGATCTCCCAAAGTGGTTGCAAAAAAGAAAAATAAAACCTTTCATACCTCTGTTATTTAAACTTTGCAGAGAAGGTGAATGGAGGTGGGTTAGGAAATGTATATTAAATACCTTTCTTATCGGATCAGTTGTGCAAAATTGACTATGCTCGCAGCCACAGCACCTGGCAAGTGCTTGCTGAACACTTCTTCATTGAACTTTACTCCTTTCCCTTTGTGCCTGCGAGAAGGCCTTCATTTGGATAAACCGGCATGCCCTATTACTCCATATTTTTCGCTGTCAGTGCTGTGCAAAACGGAGAACGGGGCGCATTAGAATGTCCCAATTGCTGGAGTATTATCAACAACAAATTTTATCAACACAACAAAACACCCCAAAATACATGGCTGAGTCTCAGTACTTTAGCAAAACCAGCCTAATTCAGGTTGAAACTGGAATAGCACAGTTATTTATTGTAGCAGGATCTACCACCCTCATATGCACAGACACAACAATCGGGCAGGGTCATGCTCAGGTTAGTGGCCAAATAATATGTTCCTTGCATCACTCGTTGATGATGGTGCTTATAGTGAGACCGCGGCCGGCTCAGATTTGGCTCGGGGCATATCTTATATCTGCTTATCTAGCTAGCATGAGAACTACTTAACAGATTTAGATTGGGTATTTTTCTAGAATTTGAGTTAACATTCTGGTTGATTTTGCAACCTCTCATGATAAGAATCATAGTTCTCTTGGAGGCATGATATGTTCGTTATAATCAAAGACGGAGGCTTTGGGCCGAGGGCAGGGAGAAGCGTGACGTCAGGAGTGGTGAGTAAGTTTACCTCTGCATTTTGGTGTGTACCTTGCCTCCACTTAGCAAAGCGATACCTTTTTATTTGTTGATTTTTTTTAAGTTTGCCCTTTTTCACTACTATGCGGGCGGAGCCGCGGGTGAAAGCTAGTATATACTCCCCACTTCAGAATACAATAAACAGTCGTAAGCACAACAATACTGCTCAGTCCCTTTTCACTCTCTCTTTTCTTTCTTTCTTCTCTGCCACTTCCACTGGTCTTCAAGCTAGCGTTGTCCTCCGCCTTCTGACTCTGGCTCCTTTATAGTGCACCCGGAAATGTTCCAGGTGCTCTTTAATCCTCTTCTGGCTCCACTCCCGGATATGGTGAAAGTGCTGCATAGGCACCCGGAAGTACTCCAGGTGCACACGGATCCCCTTCTGGCAGCACTTCTGGGTGTGGTAGAAGGGCTGCATTCCAGGGCTCCGGAATTGCCCAGGCACCCGATGCATTGCCATGAACATGTCCTCTCCCCTAGTCCTTCCATCAGAGGGAATATATATTATATTATATAATGTAAATATATATAGATATATAGATATAGATATAGATAGATATATGTAATGCATGTATATATCTTTGTTTTTGTTGATTAATCTGTGGAAAGCATCTTGAGTTCTATGTAAATGTATGATAAGGTGCTATTTAAATAAAGTCATTATTATTAAAAGGGCTGTGTACATGCAGACTCCCTCTAACTGAAAACTCCTCTGTTTGTAGTGTAATCTTATTAATGTAATCTACAGATGTTTTTCTCAGTCTTGGTTTTAGAAAAACCCCTGTTGCTGTTAGGTTTTCATTAAACTGTAATTAAATGAGAGAGCCAATTCCTGCCTTCTAATTTAACAGCTTTTTTTAAATGAATATCCTGTTTCAGCAATAGGTTTGTAAAATCTGAAATACACTTCAGTGGGTAACCTAAAGGGTTTATCCATAGGCTTTGTTGTTCTAGTTTCTTCAGTTATTTTTGTGCTTTCCTTCTGTATTGTGTAAATCTTTTATTAATCCTGTGAACAACTTAGCAGACCTACAGATGCAGTAGCTTGTTCTATGTGTGTTTCATTTGTGTGTGATAAAAAGCAAAAAGACACCTTCATAATAAATGATGAAAATAGAAGAATGAATGAATAATTTAAAAGAAATAAGCAAAATGAGAATGAGTCATGCAAACACAAATTGTAGCTTCAGAGGTCTTATAAGACCTCTTTATTTGGAGAGATGTGCAGGGTATAATCTTTATAATGAAAACTGTAAAAAGTCATGGAAGAATCATGTCTTCTTGCAAGAAAATTGTAATGTGGTTTTGCCATTATAAATCAGGTTTGGTTTGATTGAACACATAAAAGGACACATTTCTTGATTTTTTTTAAGTCATATTCACAGAGTAAGATTCACAGACTTCTTTGTTATTGTTTGGATATTCTAAAATAAATTACACATTGAAGTGCTGTTCTCTTTCACTGCTAAACATCCAAACATACTAGACCATTTAGATTCTTATGAACATGCTCTTATTCTGCTTCTGCAGTCTTCTCTTGGTCATGTTGCATACATAGAAATGTGGTGTACTGCTTATAGTCTTACCCACAGAGGTCACTGTCACATTACTCATTGTATTTATGTATTTTATTTTTTTAAGAATTAACCATAAACTTAAATAATTGTTGGCATCTTTGCAAAGAACCTAGATATAAACTGTTATGCTTGGCATTGCAACTTGCAGTACTTTCCTGAATTGTAGCAGATAAATTAACCAATTAGGAAAATGTATTTAAACACCCCGTGACTCTGCTCAGGGTGAATCGGGTTTAGAAAATGGATGCAAATATATACATGGCACTTTACACAATTTTTAAAGGTAAACAAAATGAAGGTTTTACTATGTTTCAGCTGCACAAATAGTAAATAAAATATGAAATATAGGTTGTTGAGAACATGACAATTTTTGTTGATTTCTTTTAATGAAAATATTAATTATTGTGTTTTTTTTTTCAGCTTTCTGATATTGAGCAAAGGATCTCTGCTCTAAAAATTGCTGGCTTAAATGTAACCCCATGCATGAGATTCACAAAGTTAAAAGAACAAAGGCTTTCTCGTCAGGTAAAATTTGAGTAGATTTGTAAAACATAACTCAAATTGTTGTTGCTCACTGCTTATAAAACTATATACAAAACTTACAATATGACATATATGTCATGACTGATTGATCCCCGTGTTGCTGCCACTGTATCCCAAATAGCTAATGCCTTAAAAATAACTTCTGTTTGTTAAAGTCTAGAATTAACATAAACCCACACAAATACTTGGAACAGGTAACTGAGCAAATGCATGCTTCAGATCTTCTGTAATTTCTTGCATTTATTTCTGTTACATTTGATACTTCTCAAAATTTTGTCATGGACTTCTATTTGACCATGTCTTTTTTTAGCTGCTTGGTCAACTTTTTTTTTGGTAATTTATGTTAACACTACTAGAGATGTATTACATATTTATTCAATTTTTTATAAGGAAAAAAATGTTCCTGGTATTTGTTAATATATATAATTAAAGTGTGAAACATTAGTGAGACTAAAGGTATTTGTACTAATGCCAATGCATTTTTCATCAAACCATTAAAAAAGTGGATGCTCTAGTTGATGTGTTTTCTTAAGGCAGCATGTGGAAAAATAACACACAGATTTCAAAATAGTATTGTCAAGAACTGTTTACCACAGTTTAACTTCAAATGTCAAAGAACATATTACAATATGTTACCACATTTGTGTTTACGCATTCACAAGTCCTCACACAGAAAAATACTTTTACTTTGTCACAGTTTTGATTTAACAAGAAAAAATATTGAGCATTCTGAGGGCTTAGTTTTTGAATTTTTACAGAAAATATATGTAGGCTGCATCACTGAATCTCAAACCATAATTCTAAGATGCATATTTCAAAATGCAAAGCATGTAACGTATTTTTTAAATAGGGGAAATCAAGTCATGAATTATTTTTCAATAGCTATAATGAAGGAAGTGATGAAAAGAAAAATCAGGATAATAAGATCATAGAGAAATTCAACAGTCTTTAGTAGTTCAAGATTACATTGACATTTGACCTAGTCCAAGTAGCCACCCAGCTCCTCCTGGACATCTGTTTCTATTGGTTATGAAGTCATGGTGCTCTGATAATGGCTAAGTAACTAAAGACGCAGGAGCGGACTGGGTCTCAAAACTGGCCCAGGCATCCTTCATCGAGTGAGGTGACGAGGTCGACCCACTCAGCCCATTATTCATTGTAATTTTCTTAAAATTTATGATGAGTACAAAGTTCGCTCTACTTGCTATGAGCATATGATATGAACTCTATCTAAACTGTTACCAAAGTTAATCTGTACACTGTTGTTTAGACAAAACTTAAATTTTATTTCTAAGCATGTCGTCAAATTTTTTGTGCTTTATACCTTTATTTCATCATACTAATACAGTTGGCCCTCGTTTATCACAGTTAATCGGTTCCAGACTCAACCGCAATAAATTAATTTCTGCGAAGTAGGATTCTTTATTTATAAATCGAATATTTTCGCAGTTAGAGCATAGAAAATCTGTTTACGACCTTCTAAATATGTTTTTTTAACATTAGAGCCCTCTAGACATAAAATAACACCCTTTAGTCATCATTACACTCATATTACCCAATATATTAGACAAAATAAGAGAAAATAAGACATATTAGACATTACAAATATCATTATTATTATTGTACATTTAATTACACACACACAGTTCTTGCACACAACCACTAACCTATGAAAATAGTGCAACTTGTTCGATGATGAAGATGAACAGATGTACTGCACAGCAAAGAAGAGCAAGGTTACAGCTCCTCTGAAGGCTATCTTCCACTGAAGGAGTACTAGGAGTAGGCAGTGGGTGTCTGGGTGCGTGGCTGAAAAACATCATGATAGGCAGTTGCTGGCGCTGTCTTTTCATATGCATGAGGAGGTTTTTGTATGGTTCTTGCCATCTTTGATCATATTCAAGAGTTTCAGCTTCCCCTGGATGGTAAGCATCTTCCTCTGGCGCTTAGTTTCATCGTCAGAAGGCTTAGAAGAAGCAGCACATTTAGGAGCCATTGTGGGGCTTAGATAAAAGTTCTCAGAAATCACAAACACTTACAAGAGCAAAGAAGCTTCCAATGCGTAGCAATGTAGAAGAGTGTATGAGAGAAATGAACTTGCATGAGGCTGAGCCAATCAGTGGCCACGGTAGGAAGAGGATAGGATAGCCAATCAGTGAACAGCATGCTCTGATTGGCTTGGTTTCACCACACCCGATTTTTTTTTTTTTTGGAAAAAAATTATTGCCCACACACAAGGAGTGATCAAGTGGTTGCACCTGGCGTTTAAGGATTTGCAGGGGTGCTTGAATACATAGACCTACAGTCCATATATGCAGTAATTTTAATTGTAATACAGGGGTGTATAATTGACTCAGACAACCGAGCACGTGCTGTATCATTTTCATCGTCTCGATCAACTTTTTAATGAATATATTTGAAAAAACTGCGATAGAGTGAAGCCGCGAAAGTTGAAGCGCAGAGTGATGAGGGACGACTGTAATCGCAGCTGAAAACCACTAATTATCACTCACGCAGACAACCAGAGAACAATAAAATGCATAATACATAATCTAAAGTAATCATTAGTACCGAAGAATTTAAATACTCGATATAAGATAAAATAAATTGCAATAATGTATATGCTAACCAGAAATCGGCAAAAGGTAGTTTTGACCAAATTTTTCGCTGCAAAGTTGTGTACTGACAACTAAAACAACTTGATCACATAATCCGGAATATTATATAGGACTATATAAATCGCAGTACTGGACAGATAATGTTTAGTGGTTTAGAAAATTTAATTTTAATGACAAATAGTAACCAGTACATAAAATTTATTTCATGAAACAGCCGGCCCATGACCAGACCAGAGTCTGCAGCCCACCGGGCATTGCCCAAATGCCCTAATGGCCTGTCTGCCCCTGTGTAGATTGTTAGAAAACCTTGACAATAGTACAATAGCACATGGCAGCATCAAGATACCAATGTAAAGAAGGGATTATTGTTTGTCATGTTAGACACCACTAATTTTATTGCACAAATCTTATTACACATGAATGGGTGTCAGGCAATTGCACAGTGTTTGGAGATAAACCTTCTGTATAAAACAGATTCTAAACTAAAGTAATGTTAATATGTAAGTGATAATACCTACAAACAAACCAATCTGAAGCTGTTTTTATTGGTTTTGTGAAATGTAGAATTTACCTTGATGCATCTGTGATGAGAAACTTTCCATGATTTAGTTGAATAAAAACTGTCTCTTCTGTCCTTTTATGTGTGCTGTAAAGGACAAGAGCCTCGCGTATAAAACCTTGCTTAGATTCTATATTAAAATTTAGCTTCCACTCGAAAGGCAAAAATAGCATATACACAAAAGGAATCTGATTTATAAAACCATATGTATGCCATGTGCCAAGTTTCTTTATAAATTTCAGATCAACTTAAAACTTTGCACTTATGCATGTGCTTTAAGAGTCTTCCTATCACCATCTGTCAATATCCATATATGGTGTAAAAACATGGTTTAGTGACAATATAAATTTGCCCATATTCCTGAGCGGCCTCTTTCGAACAAATCAAGGAAGAACAGAGGGTGGAAAAAAGGCAAAAAACATCATAAGTATATTACTCCATAAAGATGGCATGATGCAGCTTAGGGATGACTGCAAAATTACTTACTGACTCTTCAGCCAGTTCAGATTGAAAAGAGACTGCCACCAAATACCCTACAGTTGATAAAACCTATAACAAGACAGGGATCACGTTATTTCTACATTATGGTCTCTGTAATGTGGGCTCCAATTCAGCACACAACTCCAAGAGGACAAATCTAGGAAGTCTAAATCAGCTTATAAGCTGGTGATCATCATAAGCCAAAAAATTTTTTGCCATCCCCTAAAACTTGCTTAAGCTTGTCATTGGCAATAACTTCCAAAAGAGCTAACAATGCCATCAATAACTTCCAAAAGAGCTAACAATGCCATCCTTTGTATAGACAATACAGTGCTACACACTAAAAGAAGTTGACATTGAGCATGTGCATTACACATTATTACCAACACTGAAGAGAGTTGCAATTAGCTCAAAAACATTGGAACGCAATTGATGCGTCCTAGAAATGCGTAATAAAATGAAATTTTATGTTCACTTCGTTGTCCTGATGCCAACACCAAAAAATGTATGCATAGTTCTTATTGACGTTTTATACTTATTATAACTTTAGTTCAATTTCCAACCTAAGTTACTATTTTATAAACCCCAACTTTTCTATTAGAAATGGCTTGCACATGTACCGTAAACTAATTTTAAACATGATAGCCCAGGAATTGAAGATCAAAGAAAACAATTTGTGATGTGTAGGGACAGGCATTCAGACATATGATTGTGCCAGATCATTAAGAAACTTTCTGACATCTTAAATGCCAATGGAATCCAATGAAGTGGGGACAAAACTTGTTTTTTTGTTTGAATTCTTGCTAATGTGTTTTTTAATAAGCCTTAGCTTTGTTTATTTCTTTCTCTGGAAAGTCTGTTAAAGGTGTATTGCAGTAATCTAATTGGATAAAAACAATTTGTCAGTTTCTCAGCATCCTGAGCATGTGTCTTTGTAATCTAAGTAATTTGATGCTGAGCACTAATGAATATGCCTCAATTCTTTTCTTTTGGCTTTATCTGTTCTTTGCATGTCTAGTATTTTTCAAATAATGTGAATTTAACTTTCATTAAAATTGTAATACATCTTTCTTGACCAATACACCCAACTACAGATCATTTTTGAAAAACTACACATCAGTTTCTTCTTATGATTTTCAAAATATTCATATTCAAATGACACATTCTTATTTGATCAGTTTTCCTTATTTAGCATCGACAGTCGATGTGGATATTTCAAGATGAGAAACTGTAGGCAATTCATTAGTATTACTTTTGTAGGTTGTTTGTTTTTTAGTGAGTGCGTGTTCTCTCCAATTTATTGGTTCTGTGTTTCCATTTAGCAGTTTTCTTGGAATTTAATGTGAAGGATTGTGTATTTTTCTGAATCATCCATATAATTTTTTTTCAACAAATAAAACAAAAATGTACAGTGATTCTCTTAAAAATCTGAACCTAATGTTTTTATATTTGTGATTTATTATATTTAGTAATAGATGTGTTCATTCTTTTGTTATGTCATAGACCATTGACACTTCACGAAACCAGAGAAGAAAACTTCCAGCCATTCCAGTGCAAGGTTTGGGCATAATTGTATTTGTATATTATTATTGTATTGCATAATGCAAGAATGCTGTAGTTGGGAATAGTGATATTCTTCTGTATGAAATTCATGCAAACCAATATGCAATATAAAATGTGCAATATCTTAATAAACTTGGTTTTGAAATGTCCCTAAGTATTTTTAAATTGAATAGTAAGAGACATTAGGACTTCTAGTTGATGACATGGAAAAAAGCCTTCCTACACAAAAAATGGCCATTGGCCAACAGGTCTTCCAGCTCCTGCCTGGATTCTCGAACAATATATCAATGTGTAGGCAAATGTCTGTGACTTTAGCAAGAGACAGCAAGGTTATGGTGATGGTTATGTCATTGGTAGTGATGCATCATTTCTGAAGTCTCATTGTAATCTCAGGGATGAAAATTTAATCAAAATGAATGTGACACTGAGTACCACAATATACTGTACCAAGAAAAAAATATACAAAAAAGAGAAACTGAATGAGAGTGATTGCAGTGCCTATTTAAAACAAAAATGAACAATGTTACCAGCATTTCTAACAAAAATCTCTGCTAAAATGCCTTCTTATGATATTGAACTATGGAGACTGATTAAGTTTCTCTAATATCAAAGGGTGAAGAGTTCCAGAGTCTGGAGTCCCCACAGGCAAGGGCTCTGCCTCCTGCTGATGTTCGTTTCATATTCTATGCATGCCTGTAAGAACAGAATAAAAAACTAAGTGCGTAAAGGCACTTCCCCCTAATCATCTCAGTGCTCCATTTGAAATACAGGCACACATTCCATAATGTAACATGTTATAAGGAATGATTTAAAGTTTACCCAACAGTTCCATTTGTCAGTATTGCCTTAGTTTATCAGGGCCAGACATGTATTCTGGTTTTGAGGACAACCCATTAAAAAGTTTTGTAGCAAATAGCAGCGAAATTCTGTGCTGCAAAGGCTTCTTTCTAAAACACCCACCACAGATTCCTCCAGTTTGAGAAGTTTAAACCGCCAGGGATTCACCAAATGAAATTGAACATAAGACAATGCTGAGATAAAATGAAAATTAAAATTGTTATCAATTCAGGAGCTCAGTAGCACAAGATGGCTGGATCTTAATTTATGTTGTAGTGAGCACCAATGCAATTCCTTGGCTCCACACATTTGAGAATTCTGTTACTTCTGTTTGCTACAATGTGTTTCTGCCATTTTAACAACTGCATTACTATATGACATAATGACAACAAATAGAGTCTAGATAAGAATTGTCATCTATGGATATAGTTTGAGTCAAACGTTTGTAGCTATATACTTGCATGTCATGTTTGTATTTTAAGTTAGACAGTAATGTCAACTTACTTTAGTTAGTCATTCAGAAGTACAGTCAGAAGGTGGGTGCTGTACAGCCTTGTCCATGCTTTACTGGTGTCATGGGGCAGCTTTGTTGATTTGGATGTTTTAAGTACTGTAATCTGCAACTCCTATGGCTCAACATTATTAGCTCTCCTTTTTAGCATTTGCCACATAACGCATATTTTACTGTTCAAATTTTCATTAATGTGCAATATGTTCTGTGTATACATGGCACATATTTATATGTCTGATAGGGTTGTTTTTAGGAGATTTTTTGACTGGTGACTGTTCATTCTAATAAGAAGCTTACCGTCAAGTTAACAAGAGCACCTCTACTGTTTACAGGTCAAAAATCACCGCTTCTGCTTTCAGCACTGCTTTCTTGAGGTGTTGGATTGGTTTAGAAATGTGACACTCAGTGAGCAGTCTTAATTGTTCCCATCCAGTTTTAAGCAAAATACATTAATGATTGTCTACCTATGTACTGTATATGTCATATGTCTGGCTTCAACGAGACTAGTGCAGTCTGTTGTGTAGACTAGTGTAGTATTGCCTTGACATTTGCAAAATTTCCAACACAAATATCATACAATTAATATAGTGTAAATCTTTAGCAAACTGCTGCTCTGTTCATTTGTGGTGTTTCAAATTTTTCATCTAGCTGTGTTGCTAGGGGATGCAATGAAAGGAATTAGGAATAAGCAATCAATTTCTATTGTATATAGTGATTTCATATTACTGCTCTGTATGGAGTACATTTTAATTGTCCAAAAAATGTAAGGAAAAGCAATTGACAGACATAAAATGTGATTTTGATTGATTATACATGGGAACACAGTGGTGCAGTGATAGTGATGAACTGGCGCCCCATCAAGAGATTGTTCCTGCCTCCCGCAAGATGCTTGCTGCGCCGTGCACGACCTTTGGTGAAATAATTTATTGCATCAGTACTGTCTCTTTCAAATGTACTAACCTCCTATTCCTGTTCTATCTTTTCTTTCTCCAAGTACCCAATTGCCACATAATCAGCTCTGTAGATCCAAGCCATCTATAAGCTTAGAATGCAGATTCTTCAAAACTTTTAAGGAACATTGAAATGTCTTCGTAGTACATGTTTAATTATTCTATCCATCCAGTGTCACGCCAGCCCCAGCAAGAATACAGCGTGAGGCTGGAACAATCCCTGAGCAGGGCGCCAGCTCATCGTTGGCACTGCAACATGCTGTCCTCACATGTTTAATTATTAACAATATCCATCCGTTATCCAACTCTCTATATCCTAACTACAGGATCACGGGGGTCTGCTGGAGCCAATCCCAGCCAACACAGGGCGCAAGGCAGGAAACAAACCCCGGGCAGGGTGCCAGCCCACCACAGTATTAACAATTTAATTATTTAAATTGTGTTAAAATTTGAAAAGCATATTTTGCAGCATTTCATCTTAAAAATGATGATATATGTAAATATGCGCTTTATAAAGTGGCTCAGGTTGTGCAATAGTATAGCTATATCGCAAGTTTACAGTGAGGTGTACTTATAGGTACAAACAGTTCTATAAGGAGCACTTAATGGACTGATTGAGTGCATTTAGAGCTCTTGGGAGGAAACTGTTTCTAAACCGCAAGGTCCCCACAGAAAAAGCTTTGAAGCATTTGCCATATGGGAGCACTTCAGTTAGCCCTTGGATGAGGCAGCGTGTGCTTGATGCTGTATACCGATAATTCTCTTTCCGATCAGCTGCTTGAGAGCTGTGATTCCACACCAAGATACAGTGGGATAAATAAGTAGAATCTTGTTGTCTTTAGCTTCTATAAGGTATTTTATTTGAAATTTTTTTATAAAATTCCACTGGGTACCCATCAGGCTGGTTGCTTTCCTACATTGAAGTGAGTTTATAGCGTCTAATATTTCTGAGAATGTCCGAGGTTTATCAGCACTAAGAATATTTAGCTGTGGTATCAGTAATGAGTCAAAAAAGTTATTTCAATTGTGTATTATCTTTTTTAGACTGAGAAGAGTATAAGGACTTACTGTATGGTACAGACGACACCCGAAATTCATGGGAGTTACGGTAGAGCACCTGTGAATTGTGAAAAACCACAGATTTTGGATGTGGTCAAAAAAATGCCTATAAATGCCTATTTTTATAGTTTAAACACTAAATATGCGCCCCAAAAATGCTTTAATTTCATTTCAAACCCGGCTTAATACATTACCCTCAAAAAAAGAATGTAAAGGTAAACCCATATACTGTACAGTACTGTACTGCTATGTCTCCCACAGTGCTAGAATGTAAAATACTGATGTTACCCCACATGTACTGTAATTCATGCAAGTATGTTTTCTTTGGTATGCGCTGTCATTTTCTTTGGTTTAAGTAGGGTAAATGCATAATAATTTAATAAAAATACAGTAAAATGTATGGGTACTCACCAATAATGAATTATATTGATTGAAGATAATGAATTAGCTGTGCAGTACGATGAAGGTATGTAATGAATATAATGACTGCACAGCAAAACAGAGGATTTAATGCTCCTCGAGTGGCTATTGCGACATAACATTTTAGTTCCCACAGCAAATCCAGTAGTTCAACCTTCTCCTGGAGTGTCTTAAACTTCTTCTGGTGCTTGGATTCATTGCCAGAAGCCTTAGAAGGTGCAGGGCATTTGGGCAGCATCTTAGGGCGTTAAGAAGAACAAAACAAAAAACATGAGAACACTCATTGAAACACTGAGGACAGCTACACGCAGTAAACTGTTATGATGTGGGAATGCTAGGCTACTCCTGCCGGAGATGTGTCATAAGGCAGCAGCCAATCAGCAGCAAGGAGAAATGAATAACGCTCTCGGATTGGCTACTTTCACCATCCCAGGCCACATTTTCCTCTACGGTTGCTTTGTGTTCTCTCTACAGTACAGTACTGTCATGAAAAAAGCCATAAAAAATTGCGGAGGATATTTGTGGTTTCTGCTAACAATTATTAGTTAGGTTCTAATGAAAAATCTGCAAATGACAGATGCCACGATCTCTGAACTGCAACTTCACGGGGGTCTACTGTACTATCTAAATGTGTGGGTTATATTTTTATGGTCTTTGATTTTATCTCTGTTTATGTTGGTAATTATAATTATTGCATTGTGGACTTCCTGCTTATGGATTTGTTGACCTAAAATCTTATTGGCCTTCCCTCCTTATTCATATTAATAATGTTGCAATTTAAAGATGAGCTGTTCTTTTTCTTTAGTTCTCAAGAGGTTAAAATCTGATTGCAAAACCTGTCTTTTCCTAATAAGTGCTTTTTTTGGAGACCTAGCATATTCTATATATACTGCTCAAAAGAATTAAAGGAACACTTCTTAATCAGAGTATAGCATAAAGTCAATGAAACTTATGGGATATTAATCTGGTCAGTTAAGTAGCAGAGGGGGTTGTTAATCAGTTCCAGCTGCTGTGGTGTTAATGAAATTAACAACAGATGCACTAAAGGGGCAACAATGAGATGACCCCCAAAACAGGAATGGTTTAACAGGTGGAGGCCACTGACATTTTTCCCTCCTCATCTTTTCTGACTGTTTCTTCACTAGTTTTGCATTTGGCTACAGTCAGTGTCACTACTGCTAGCATGAGGCGATACCTGGACCCTACAGAGGTTGCACAGGTAGTCGAACTTCTCCAGGATGGCACATCAATACGTGTCATGGCCAGAAGGTTTGCTGTGTCTCCCTGCACAGTCTCAAGGGCATGGAGGAGATTCTAGGAGACAAGCAGTTACTCTAGGAGAGCTGGAGAGGGCCATAGAAGGTCCATAACCCATCAGCAGGACCAGTATCTGCTCCTTTGGGCAAGGAGGAACAGGATGAGCACTGCCAGAGCCCTACAAAATGACCTCCAGCAGGCCACTGGTGTGAATGTCTCTGACCAAACAACCAGAAAGACTTCATGAGGGTGACCCAAGGGACCCATGTCCTCTAATGGGTCCTGAGCTCACTGCCCAGCAGCATGCAGCTCGATTGGCATTCGCCATAGAATACCAGAATTGGCAGATGCACCACTGGTGCCCTGTGCTTTTTACAGATGAGAGCAGGTTCACCCTGAGCACGTGACAGAAGTGAAAGGGTCTGGAGAAGCCATGGAGAACATTATGCTGCCTGTAACATCATTCAGCATGAGCAGTTTGGTGGTGGGTTAATGATTGTCTGGGGAGGCATATCCATGGAGGGTCACACAGACCGCTACAGGCTTGACAAAGGCACCTTGGCTGCCATTAGGTATCAGGATGAAATCCTTGCACCCATTGTCAGACCCTATGCTGGTACAGTGGCTCCTGGTGCATGACAATTCCTGGCCTCATGTGGTGAGAATATGCAGGCAGTTCCTGGAGGATGAAGGAATTGATACCATTGACTGGCCACCACACTTTCCTGACCTAAATCCAATAGAACACCTCTGGGACATTATGTTTTGGTCCATCCAATGCCACCAGGTTGCACCTCACACTGTCCAGGAGCTCAGTGATGCCCTGGTCCAGATCTGGGAGGAGATCCCCCACAACACCATCTGTCATCTCATTAGAAGCATGCACCGATGTTGTCAGGCATGTATACAAGAACACAGGGGCCGTACAAAGTGCTGCGAAACAATTTTGAGTTGCTGCAATTAAATTTTGGCAAAATGGACTAGACTGCCACATAATTTTTTCACTCTGAATTTTGGGGCGTCTTTGAATTCAGGGCTCTGTAGGTTGATCATTTTCATTTCCATCAAACGATGTGGCATCCTTTCATTCCTAACACATTACCCAGTCTATATCAGTATAGATATCCAGGAGGATTTCTTTTTCCCATTGAGATCTGATGTGTTTTCAAAGTGTTCCTTTAATTTTTTTGAGCAGTTTATATTCTGGTAATTTTGCTGATTAACTCAGATGCCTTCTTGATTTCCAATTTATTTTTGTGAGAAAGATTTGAAGTAATCTGTCCTCTTAAAAATGCGTTCAGAGTTTCCCAGAATATTCCTGCAGAGACCTCTAAGGATGCATTTGCCTCCAGAAAATAATTAATTTGCTTGGAAATAAATTCTGTATAGTGCTCATCAGCTAAAGACAGGGGGTTAAGACGCCAACTACAAGATGAGTGTGTAGGGAATAGTATGTTCAGCTCCATGATTGGAGATGACATTAGTGTCATACTTACAAGATATGAAAATGGGAAAAAATTATTGTCTATGAAGAAATGCTAAATTCTTGAGTAACAATGACGAACTTGTGAAAAGAAGGAATATTCTCTTATGTTAAGATTTAAAAACTCTCCATGGACCTGATAAGTTCTGATCTATTTCAAACTGTGTAATTATTTTTACAGTATTAGATGTTAATTTTCACTGTAACTGAAGACCTATCCAGATCTGGATTTAAAACACAAAGTCTCCAGCCATTATAATTTTATGAGTGTGTTTATATTCAGAATAGATGTGGATACGTTTTGGATGAAATCTCTATCATCCACATTAGGTGCTTAAATATTTATCAGAATCACTGTAGTATTAAATAAATTGCCCATCACATATCACCCTTCAGGATCACATATTACGTTCGACACTACAAGTGGGATAGTTCTGTGTATTCAAATTTCCACACTCCTAGTTTTCTTTGTTCAGCTGGAGTGACAGTTTTGGCCAATCCAGTCCCTTTGCAATTGAAACTGGTCTCCTTACTTATTATGTGAGTCTCCTGTAAAAAATACTATCTGAGCATTTAAACCTATCTGGACATTTTAATCTATGGTTGAAGCCTTTGACATTCCAGCTCACAAAGTTCACTGTTTGGTCATAAAATGCTTCCGTCTGAACTTTTGTTGACATTTTGTAATGTTAAGTTAAGGTAGTACATCTTTTCATATGATAGCTTTGACCAAGATTTCAAATTATTGGCAGGTTTTATGGCTATGAAGCCTATTGTGTTGGCACTAACAGCTTTTGTGGCAAAAAGGATAAATAAGAAATAGCAAAGCTATCTTTCCCCATACCCCAAGTTTTTTTTTTTTAAAAAAAAAAAGGAAAAGTGGCCAAAAAGCAAATGGAATGTATATTTACAACAAATGTTGCATTACAAATGGTCATGGTTATGTTTTAAAAGGATGTCTGTAATGGTTTTCTTAGCTCTTTTTCTGCTTCATTCTGAGTGATAAAAATGTAAAACTGACTTTCAATATTCATTTTTTTATTTGTTAGGGTACAAGAGGCTGTAGCTGATATCAGCACTGCAAAGATGCTGTTTAATGCTGTAGTATTTGTGCAAATACTGCAGATGAAAATGCAAAATAGAAGAATGCTAGTTAGTGGAAAATTGTTATTCTGTCACTCCTGAGAGGAGGTTTGAAAAGGTTAATTTATTTATTACTATAGCTACAAGTATATTTTTATTTGTGAGGGTAAAGATTTAATAGTTTTAAAAATGTCTCCCTGCAGTTGTGTATGTTGCAAATATTTCATCTGTACCACTAAACAATTACAATAAACTGACATCAAGGAGGGCATACATGACTGTATCCATTCATTGAGAACCCAGTTGCACTTAAGTATTATAAATTTACAGCATTTATTTAGTGTTTTTCAAGCTTTTTAATGTCATTTTGCAATGGTTTTCCAAGCATTTTTAGGGCATTTTCAAGTATTTTTTCAGCGTTTTTAAAGAAGGTTTTTGCAGGCTAAATTTTATTGAAATCTTTTTGTTTTTGTGTGTTGCGAGGTGTTGTCGTGGTGTGGGATGATTGTTGTTTCTCCAGAAGGTCATCTTTGACCTTAGTGCTTTAAATACTGTCGATCACATTACTGTAGAGCAGGTGTCTTAAGTGTCATGATCAAACATGTTGCTTATACCCTGTTCTGCAGAAAAGGGAGTTGAGAGGACTGTTCAGGATAGTCTATGGAAAAGCTACTAAGGAAGGAGTTATCGTGCACAGAGGTAATCAATTCAAAAGAACTGATCATATGTTGCATTCATTTACATTTGATCCTGCATATACTAAGGTGCAAATTTAAGCTACCCAGTTTAGGTTTACTGGGATCCAGTGATAATTACAAGTAGAAAAAAACATGCTGTATGTAGCCCAGTAGCAAAAACCTATTATTGATATATCTGTTTGGTTTTATTTCATTTATCTGCTAAAGATATTTTGAAACAGTGTGTGGTGAGTATTCACCAAGGGGCCCAGACAAAGGACTAAATGTATATTAAACTTTTTAGTTTTTGTTGTTTAAACAGATAATAATAATCGGTTAAACACAATCCCTAATACCACTCAATCCAGAAATGCATGGGCAGAACATGGAAAGCCCACACAGTGGGCACATTGAATAAGGAATGCCATCTTCTGTGCTATCATTCTACCTGTATGTTAAAACATCTGTATTAAACTTTAACCTAATTTAAAACTAAATGTATTCTTATAACATTTGCTAAATTCTTATTTCTTTTCTTTATTCTTATTAATTGATTACAAAGTATGTGCGCACTTGACATCAATAGCTCTCAATAGATAACCAAAGCACAATGCCATTGGCATATTTTTTGTTTCAATAAGCTGCTTCTCTCCTTGATTATATAGAAAGAGACAATGATCTCCTGTAAAAACGGTTCCAAAGTTCTCATTTGTGTTCTTTTGATAGGGTTTATGACCATTACCATTGATTTCAATTTTACAGGCATTTGGCTAACAATGCTTCAGAACACCTGCATGCAGGCGTTTTCTAAACTACTTCCTGCTAAAATGCTTAGATGCGAACAGTGATATTGTAAACAATGGCAAACAACTTTCTAGTGGTTTAGGAGCACTGTGGTCTAGAAAACACTAGAAAAACACTTAGGTCTGAATACACACTAAATTTCTGAGGCTGGAAAAGAGGTAAAGTAATGCAGAAACCAATTCAAGTCTGAACATCATTGCATAGATGTACCGGTGTGCCAGTTCAGTCCATAGTGATTAGGAGGGTGAGAGGAGTCATTATAGTACACCCATCAAATGAATATCCAGTGCAATATGTGTTTAATGATGATTGCCTGACATGGCCATAGCAGAGCAGAATGTAAGCTTGTGTCCTCTCCTGCTGGGGAATGAACAACCACCTCCTAAACCAACCAAGTCTAAGAACTGTGTAGGTTTTTGCTCATTTTGCACCAAGTTCACATTACTTGATTGTTGTTGTGTACAGATATATATACAGAAAAACACTGTACACCCTTGTACTACCATACCTTTATGTGTGAACTGCTGTGTTACATGTTTGGCAAGCCAAGAAGACTGCTTCATTTAATTTCATTACTATGAATATTTCTAACCATTTGATATGAAATTTTACAATTACCTGGTAACATGTGGTTATTTTTAGACATGTTTGTTCTAACTCTATTGTTTATATACTTTATAATAACCTAAAATGTGTATCTTTTCTCAGAATATTTGCACTTATCATAGTTTAAAAAAAAAAAAAAAAATTAGGAACCACTTTATAGCAAATATAAGAAGGAATTGACAATCTACAGATATAATTAATTTATATTCCTATAATTATTTACTTTAGAATTAAGTACTTTTTCTGGATAATAGGTGTGTTTGTTATAGCTAATGAATGCTAGCCTTATCAAAATTACCATATTACACAAGAGGAATTGAAATACATTTTTTATCATACAAATTTCTCTGATTCACTGTTGAGCACTGGTGGGTACTGGAATGGCCTTCAGTGATCCTGCATTACAAAATGTCTTTTTGTTGTAGAGAACATGTAGAATTTTCATTTTATTTCTTACCATACGTGCAAGCGTCAGCCAGATGTTTGCCTCCTTAAAGAACTAAAGCCTTATTAAATGGTAAAATACTCTTTTTTGTCTAGCATGAGTACAGCAGGGCATTAAAACATATATGAAAGCCATGAAGAGATTAATAAAAATATATATTACATAACACTAAGAAAGGAATTAAGATAGCATCAAGAAAGCCATTTCAATTCATCCTGTAAATTTAATTAATGTGACTTTTTTTGATGCATTTGTAGAAAAACACCTTTATTCTTTAATGAGTCATTCCAACACTTCTAATTAATGCTTAGAAACATTTTGCAGTTTGATTTATACTTTTACTGCAGAAAAGAATGCTCTTTACTCTGCTGGAGTATTGGATAGCATTTTGAATATGCAGAAAATATCGTCGTAAAAATTATACAATTCTACAGTTTCTAAATGAAAGATAATCTGAATCAAAAAACTGTGCTTAGATTGCTTTAAGAAGGAAAAGTAATATGTAAATTAACTGTTAATCTAATGTTCTACCACTCTGATGAGACATTTTAAATCAATTAAAATTCTAAAATTGTTTGTTAGTAAAACAGTAAATTATTTACTCTAACATTACCAAATCAATGAATAGTAATTTTAATAAGGAAACTAATCACAAATAATACTGCAAAGCACTGTTGCCCTGTCCATAATTAGTTACTGCTTTGTTCTGACAGAATAGTCTACTGGCCCCAAAAATCCTTAACATGGATGTAGAAAGTCTGAAAAATTAATGAACAGATGGGATAAGTATAGAGCACAGAAACTTGTAACAATTTTAGAGAATATTCACACACTTCTGTGGGTTGATTTGTACACATCCTGAAATGATACCTTAATTGAGGATATTACTTCATCTACTCCCATATATAGCCTTTTGTCAGTCGGTATTCAATCAATATCTTTTTAATGACTTTTCCCCCCACTATAATTCAGTTTGCCTTTCTTACAGTGAAATCTACACTAGAGCTGGTTTATCAGTTTGCATAAATCACTTGTATTAAAAGATCAATTACAGTCAGCCCTGAATTCTGAATTTTCTTTTTCAGTTTTTACAAGGGGTTACTTCTGACAATCCAATAAATAAATTAATTATTGCTTGTATTAACTTGTCTTGGGAGGTGTTCTCGTCCATTATGGGAGATGGACATGTGAACGGAACTCCTTTAGCAGCTGTTATTTTTTTTTTCTCTTTTTTTTTTTTATCATCCCGAGGTATCCTGTATTTACTGAACCCAAGTAGGTTCAATTACAGTATATGCAAGCATATATTAACATGAGTAGCCATAAAAGGGCTCAGAATGAAATGGAAAAGACAGCTAAAGCTTCATTCAAGCCTAGACGGGCATCAAGTCCAACTCCAGGTACAGCCTACCAGAGACTGACCTGGAACAGACAGGTGAAAGCACAGATTTCCCAGGACCTGACATTGCTGCATCGTCTCCAGCCGAGAGTGATAGTGGGAGCAAATGTGCAAGCAACTCGGCCCAAGAAAACTCAACGATTCCAGAAAATTAATTGAAACTGAAAATGGCCTTACCTTCCACATTATCAACTACTCCCAGCAAGCTGCTAACATCAACTCCAACTGGGAATAGCACTTCACCCACGGAGCAGGGAGAAGACCAAAACGATCTGTCAGAACTGAACAATCAAGACATAAAGGAGCTCAGGAATGAAATAAAAATTATATAAAGAAAGAAATAAATGATATAAGGAAAAGGGATATAAATAATATAAGAAAAGAAATTCCAAGACAAAAAAGAAGCTGCTTCAGGATGTTAAAGACCAGGAAAAATGTTTAAGTAATCGCTTTGAGGCAACCTTTAAAGGTATGCTAGAAAAAATTGAGGAAAAAATACAGGAAAATGCATCTACATTTGAGAATAAGCGTAGAGCACTTGGCGCTCAGTTGGAAGATGTTAAGCAAATGTTTATGACAAGTATTGAAATAGCCAAACAACTGGCATCTACCGCTGACGGAAAAGCATTGGTTGCAAATTTCAAATGCAAAATACTAGGAGACAGATTTGCTGCACTGGAAGATGGATACAAAAGGAATAATATTAGAATCGAAGGTCTCCATGATAATTATGAAAATCCAAACCCAGTGAAATTCGTAGCTGAAATATTCTCTAAAATAATCGGAGAGGACTTCAAGTCAGACACAGAGATAGCAGCTGCTTACCGCATACGTGGATCAAATACCTCAAAACAGAAGATGTGTCATCATGTGTTTTGAAAAATTACAATTTAAATGACATCTCTCTCAGAAACAAGAGATTACAATTAAAAATAACCACATTCTTATTTTCTCTGATTTCTCACCCTCAACAGCTTCTAAACATGCTGCATTTTACAAAATTAAACACTGCTTTGTGGAAAGCCAAGATCAGATGCAGTCACTTGTTTCCTGCTAAACTGAAAGTGGACATTCAAGGCAAGCTCTACATTTTTTTATATCTATGGAAGAGGCAGAAAAAGAGTTAAAAAAACTGATCCTGACACTTTTTTGAAATACAATTGTGAGTCGCATCAGGTCCTGGCATGGCAAGATCTTACTTGCTGTATGATCCGCTTGCAATGATACTGGTACCGTAATTATACATACTGTTTCCTTCTCGGCCACTTCTTGTTTACGTTTTAGTTACAATTTACGCATATATGTTTGTATGTATGTGTAAATACTCTTGGTTTATGGTATTAGGACTTACTATGCTTATCCAGGATACTGTTTAACATCATTCCCTGAGTATACTCTCTCAAGACTGTTTAAGATTATATTTTATGCTTATAGTATTGGACTGTACTGTCAATAGATATCTCTATTTTAATCCTTACACGTCAGTGCTGGGGGGCTTGTTCTGTTTTGGACATGCTGTTTCTAGGTATGTCAGAGAACTGGGACTTTGTGAAGTGTGGTCTAGCCTCATATGGGGAGGCAAAATGGAGGAGTGGGTAGGGACTGGGGGGCGAGAGAAAGAAAGCAAGTTTTTCTAATCTATCTTTTTAATCCTTATAATTAAAAGTACCAACATAACAATAGGCTTCATGGCAATAAATCATGGTAAAAGTGCGAATTAAGGTCAAAGTCATCTTCTCTTAAATTAAGACTACAAAATGACAACAAAAGTTCAGAAGCAATGTCTCCATGACCAAATAGTTAACTTTGTGAGCTGGAATGGTAAAGAGCACAATCATGAATTAAAGAGAGAGAAAATATTCACTCACCTAACAGATCTAAATGCTAAAATAATATTTTTACAGGAGACCCACTTATTAAGCAAGGATCTGTTTCAGCTGTACAGAGACTGCACTGGCCAAATATTCCATTCCAGCTTTACAAAAAAAAACTAGAGGTGTGGGAATTTTATATATATATATATATATATATATATATATATATATATATATATATATATATATATATATATATATATATATATATATATAGAACTATCTCATTTGAAGTATCAGATGTAGTATCTGATCCTGAATGGAGATATGTGATCATCATGGGCATTTATTTAACTGTGAGGTGATTTTAATAAATATGTACATACCCTATGTGGATGATAGGGACTTCATCCAAAACATATTTGCATTCACTCCCAATGTAAACACTTATAAAATGATAATGGCTGAGAACTTTGTTTTAAATCCAGAACTAGATGGGTCTCCTGCCAACACTGCAAAAACAATTACACAGTTTGTAACTGATCACAACCTCTGGAGATTTTTAAACCCAAACTCAAGAGCATAAATCATTCTTCTCACCAGTGCATCACTGCAAGTCAAGAATTGCATATTTCCTGATAGATAAAACTTTTTTGTCTATGATTAAATCTTGCAAATATGATGCTATTGTTATCACCGACCATGCCCCTTTGATCATGGAGCTCAAATCATTATGCCCCACATACTCATCTTGCAGCTGGAGTCTTAACCTAATTTTATTAGCAGATGAGAACTATGCACAATGTTTATGCAAACAAATACAGCCTCAGAGGTCTCTGCATGAATACTCTGGAAAACTTTGAAGGTTTTCTTAAGAGGATATCTCTCATATCTTCCCCACAATAATAATTTAGAAACCTAGAAGGTATCAGAGCTAATCAGTGAAATTACCAAAATAGATCAAGAATGCGCCAGGTGTCCAAATGAAGCACTTCATAGGAAAAGACAGGCTCTGCATTTAGAACTCAACCTCTTGACAACTAAAGAAACGGAATAACTTAATTTTAAATCAAGACATCATTACTATGAACATTGAGGAAAAGGTAAAAAGATCTTAGCACAACAAATCCACAAGCAGGAAGTTCACAATACAATCCCAGCAATTTCCAACACAAATGGAGACAAAATCATTGATCATAAAAATAAAATGCACACATTTAGAGACTACTATGAGTCACTACTCTACTCAGTTTAAAGAAGACAAGACACTACCTAATGTGTTTTTGGATGCATTACAGATACAACCACTAGATACTCGTAGTGCAGAAGAACTGGGTAAACCTCTGTCGCTATCAGAATTACCATATGCTATGAACTCACTTCAGAGTGGGGAAAGTAGTAGGCCCTCATGGCTACCCTGCTGAATTTTATCAAAAATTCTCAATTAAGTTATCCATCCATCCATCCACCCGTTATCCAACCTGCTATATCCTAACTACAGGGTCACGGGGCGTCTGCTGGAGCCAGTTCCAGCCAACACAGGACACAAGGCAGGAAACAAACCCCGGGCAGGGAGCAAGCCCACCACAGGGCACACACACACACACACCAAGCACACACTACCAAGCACACACTAGGGACGATTTAGAATCACCAATGCACCTAATCTGCATGTCTTTGGACTGTGGAAGGAAACTGGAGTACCTGGAGGAAACCCACGCAGGCACAGTGAGAACATGCAAACTCCACACAGGGAGGACCTGGAGGAGGACTGTGAGGAGCAACATTTTATTAGCAACATTTACAGAAGCTAAAGACAATAAAATTCTACCTCAAACTTTTCAACACGCATTAATGACCATCTTTTCTAAGCAAAATAAGGACTTATTACAATGTACACCATACCGACCAATGTCACTTCTGAATAATGATGTTAAGATACTCTCTAAAGTCAAAGCTAGAAGGATTGAGAAAGTGCTTCCTTTGGTAATATCACAAGATCAAACTGGATTTATTAATGGCAGAAACTTAGCTTTCAATCTTTGATGCCTGCTTAATGTAATATATTCACCCACAAAGTCGAACACCATAGAGATGTTATCGTTAGATGCAAAAAAAAATCATTTTATATGGTTGAATGGAACTACCTTTTCATTACATTGGAGACATTTGGGTTTGGCCTGAACATTTGTGTATGGATCAAACTACTGTATAACAGTCCAGAATCTTCAGTTTGTATTAAAAACATTATTTCAGACTACTTCAAACTAGAACGTGATACTAGACAAGGATGCCCCTTGTCACCACTGCTTTTTGCAATCGCCATTGAGCCACTGGCAGTTCAAATTGAAATGCTTATGAAATAAAGGGGATTTTCAGAGAAGAACATGAACAAAAAATTTCACTATATGCAAATGATATGGTCTTGGTATGTATGGTATATCTCAGATTCACAAAATACTCAACCTGCAATCCTAACAGCAATTAAAGAATTTCTGGTCTTTGAAAAAAGTGTGCCTTTTCCAGTGAACCTTCAAGCACACAATATTTGCAGTTGCAGTTTAAATAGCTAGGGGTAAACATTACAAGTAAATATAAAGACTTTTTTTAACAAAATTTTGCAATCTGCATGGAATAAATTAAGAAAGACTTGCATAGGTGGTCTACCCTTCATCTCATTTTACCTGAAAGAATTAACACTATCAAGATGAATATCTTTCCTAAGCTTCTTTTTCTATTTCATAACATTCCAATATACATCAATAAATCATTTTTTAAGAAGTTAGATTCAATCATAACCTCATTTATTTGGAATTCTAAACATCTACATATCCAAAGGGCGACACTACAAAGACCTAAAGTAGAAGCTGGCATGGCTCTACCTAACTTTCAATTTTATTACTGGGTGCCAAATATACAATCTATAACAATGTGGAAATTGACACAAATAAATGAACGTACACAGGCTTGGTCCACAATAGAAATATAATCCTGCAGTACATCTTTATATTCCTTGCTTTGTACCCCAATAAGTACAAGTCATCGCCAATATACGAACAACCCAATTGTGCCTCATTCACTCAGAATAACTCGGAGAACCTCTGCATGATAACCACCGTTTTCCACCCTCTCAAACATACTCAGTTTTTAATGTCTGGAAAACATTTCTGATCAAATCACTTACAGATCTGTACATAGACAATGTCGTTGCATCCTACAAACACTTACACTCCAAATTTAACTTTCCAGCAACACGTTTCTTTCATCACCTCCAAATTAAGAACTTTGTTAAATAAAACCTGCCCAATTTTCCTCACCTCCCACCAACCACTATTCCGGAAAAAAATATTGATCAGTCTTGAGGACTGTAATATGTATAAACTTTTTAAAGTCCCTCCCTTTCAAAGATGCCAGAGTACAATGGGAAAAGGTTCTCTTGCTCATCATTTCAGAAAAGAAGTGTAAGGCAGCCACGTACAGAATTCCTCCTAGTTCCATATGCGCAAAGCTCATAATTTTCCAATTTAAAATTATATATCGAGCGCATCTCTCTCGCTTAAAACTGTCAAAAATGTTTCCAGGGCAAAATCCAACCAGTGAACGTTGCAATCAAGTTCCGGCCACATTGAGCCATATGTTTTGGGCGTGCACCAAATTAACATCATTTTGGACCAAAATTTTTGAAATGCCTTTCAGACAGCCTTGGAATCACAATTCCTCCTAATCCACGAACAGCTGTGTTTGGTGTACTTCCAGATGGTCTTAAAGTGGAGAAGGACAAACAAACTGGAATTGCCTTTACTTCACTTTTAGCACGTAGACTTATCTTGCTGGAAGAATCCTAACTCGCCACTTTTAAATCAGTGGGTATCTGATGTTATATATTACAGTGGAACCTCGGTTCACGTACATCTCGGAACACGTACAAATCGGTTTACAACCAAAAAGTTCGCCAAACTTTTGCATCTGTTCAAAACCACAGACTCGGTATACGAACAAGCCAGTTTCCCTTTCAGTTTGTGCGTGCTGATGATTTCTGCATGTGTTCAGTCTATTCCTGTGCAGCGAGATAGACACACACAGACACGCCCACGTGAGAGAGAGACAGACAGACACATGCGCGCACACACACACGCAAGCGGAGAGACAGACGGCTGGCAGCATAAGGCTTGTTTTTTAAAGAGACAGATCCGAGCATTGTTTTAACCTCGTTGTATTTAATGAAGACTTTTTTCTATTGGATTTTATCCTCCACTTCGCTTCTATTTACAGCGATTGGTTTGTAGCGTGCAATGTTACTTTCCTTGGTTGTTTAGTAAATTACAGATTTTTCAAATGTTCATTTTTTTCCCCTGTGCTTAAAACTCATTAAAAAAAAAAAAGAAAAAGTGTTTTTAGCGAGCGGTTCATAGCGCTACAGAGCGAACTCTTGCAGTTTTAGTTTTCTCTGTTGTACAGTGTTTTCTCAGTGTTGTTCAGTGTTTTTACATTTAGTTTACTATTACGTTGTGCATTCTATGGTGGTATTAACTATATTTGTGCTTAAAAATCTTAAAAAATATATATATTTACATACAGTTCGTATGGTCTGGAACGGATTAGTTGTATTTACATACAATCCTAATGGGGGAAATTACTTCAGTTCACGACCAAATCAGTTTATGACCAGAGTTTTGGAACGAATTATGGTCGTAAACCGAGGTTCCACTGTATCTGAAATTGGAAAACATTGAATTGTCACTTAGTAGGTCTCCTGGTAGTATCTAATCAATAACCGTTTAGAATAAGCATTTAAATTGAGGAAGCAGATTCACTTCCCTTTTTTCCTACTATTAAAGTTTTATTTTGCTTGCCTAGCTCTCTTTCTCATGGGTGGGGGTTGATTTGTTTCAAACCTAGTTATGTAAAACTTGACTTGCTTGTATGGAATGTTATTTGATTTTAATAAATTCAATAAAATGTTAATAAAAAAAAAAGTAACTTGTCTAAAGCATAATTGGACAGGCAGTGTAGTGTGGTGGCTAAGTCGTAGAACTTTAAAACACAGAGTTACTGATTAAATTCCCTCCTCTGACACACTTTGCGATCTTAAACAAATCACTTAATGTACCTGCTCCACTTGTAAATAAATATATTTAAAAATGTTTTGAATCTAGATCTTGTCTGCCAGATATTTAATAATAAAATATTTGAAGTTACTTATGTTTGCTTTGGTCAATTTTCTGAGTAAGTGACAAATACATTAAGTAGGTAAAGTTAATTTATATTATTTAACTACTTTTACTTACAGGGTTATTTTTCAGCACTTATACTGTTAGTGTCAAATTAACAAGGGACATTGACAGTGTCATATTTCAGTCATGACAGGCATATAATCCAAAAATGTATATTGCTCATTTTTCTTTCTTCCCATTTGATAGGAAGTCCAAAGTGCCTATAAACAAATGGATTTTAAATGGTTTCTTGGAAGATTTTTTTTATAATCCTGAAGTTTACAGTATCCTTCAATGTCTCACTTTACATTCGTGCAGGGTCCAGATTTTTTTCATACTGCAGAATCTCTCTAAATCCGGATTTTTCAGATTCTTTAAAAGAAGAAATTATGACACCCACTTGGACCAAGTAGATGTTTTAGTCAGAAAATTCTGTCAGCAAGCCGCACAGTGCACTATTATGCTAAACTTAAAATTCCTTTTCCTAAGCAGAGTTTTTTTATAACACAGCAAGGAAGAGAGTTTTTTTTTTTAATACTGTATGCCAAATTAATTTTTGTGGCTAAGTACTGCTTGTCTTGTTTTTCTGGCCCTGTTGTTTTGTCATGTCAATATTTTTTTTCATTGTTTTTTATTCCATTAGCACTGCCATGTTTTTGACAACATTCCCAGTTTTGCTAGCTCATGATGATCCGAAGTCTCATTGCATGACATCATCACTGTGATGGTATAAAGTTCAGCACCGCAAACTTTCTGTGTGTCCAAATTTGTGCATTTTGTATATAATGTTGTGAATATGTTATGATTGATAATCTTTTAGGTACTCGGGAATTATTGTACTCTTCTTTTGACAATGAGTTTCAATTTGCATTTTAGTTTGTTGACAGTAGGTTCTTTTAATTGTCTGGCAGCAATCGCATTTTGAATTTGTAACATTTTTTCTTTAATTGCTTTTAAAAGCTGGTTCATTTCTTTTCTAGTTTTTTCCATTGTCCAACTTAGGAACATCAAAAAAGAACATTGCTATAAAATAGCAGTCATCATAAGTCAAATATAAAAGTTACATACAAAATAAATGACAAAAATTATATAGTTTGTAATTTTGCTCCTTAACCACCTTGCCATTAACCCGCTGTGTTTGTCAGACTTAACCATTTTTGCATAGAATTTTAATGCTAAGTGACTTTCAGGGCAGGATTTTATGATTCAAGTGGATTAAAAACATCATTCTGTTAAAAAAATTAATATTTCTCTAAATTCTGCCACTCTGATCATTATTTTTAAGTAGCATAGAACCTTCAAACAAAAAACACATAATCGTTCAAGGAAAAGGCCACAAAGCCAGTTTAAGAGCAAGCATGAAACTGAACCATTGCATGGATCGAATAATAGTGTTGATGGTGTCAACTGGTCATCAGATGTTATCACCATCCATAAAACTAACACCTGATTCTGACCTGACAAGGTTTAGTTAAGTTAATGTTTGGTGTTGGCTTCTTACTACTGCTGATTTTCCTGCCCCTTCCCATTTCCAGTTAACCCCAGTCTAAAGGGGTCTGTAACGTCATGATTATCTGGACTATTGAAATGTTTGTTGATGATATTCTGGTGGAGATAATGGTTGATGAAATGAACTGCTATGCTGAGCAATGTCGGACAAATCAAAGCAAACCATTGGCCTGTCCCAATCTCTGGCTGCCTGTCACTATAGACAACATGGAGGTATTTGGTTTCCTGATGCTGTAGAATATAGTGAGTAAGCCAATGCAGAAATTCTGATCCACAAGCCAGTTGTTGCGGACACCTGTTTTTTGATGAAGTAATGAGTGAATTTCATTTTTCATCTATTGTGAAATTCCTGCACTTCACTAACAATGAAAACTATGATAATGCCAATCACCCAGCACCAAAACTGTACAAACTGGGGAGGCATATCTAGCGATCATCAAACATATCCTGGTTTATATTCTTGATTGTGACATAAGAATTAAAGTCTCATGGGTTACAAGGGAAAGCTATATATATATATATATATCACACTTGGGTCACAGATTTGCACAGAGACACAGAAGGTCGTAGAAAAAGAAGGATTTTTATTCAGACACCGCAAACACATGAGCTTAAACGTGCTCCATGACAAGTCAGATATAACAGTTCCGCTAGGAGCAGAGAGAGATAAAAGCAAACAATCAATTCCAAACTGACAGGCTGCGCAAGGCTTATAAGTCGGCGGAGTACCGCGAGGCTTGTATTACGCGTTATAGTGCAAGGATAAGGAGCAATGTGTAGTCAGTGTTTCAGGGTTTGTGGTTTTCCCAGGGCGTCTGTCTCTATTTGGGGTGCGATCAGCCCTCCAGCTCACACCCTCCCCCTCAGCTTTATTCACATTCCTGTGAATCAAGCGACTCTCTGTACTAGGTTCATTTAGTCGTGATAACACGTCTGCGTTGACGTGTTCAGAACCTGGTCGGTGCTTTACTGTGAAACTGTAAGGTTGTAAACCCAGAAACCATCTCATTAGACGAGAGTTTGTATCTTTCTGTCGGTACAACCACTGAGTGGAGCATGATCAGTTACCAAAGTGAAGTTTCGTCCCCACAAGTAATAGCGCGCTTCCACAGCCCACCTAATTGCCAAGCATTCTTTCTCAATTGTAGAATAATTGCGTTCCCTAGGAAGTAATTTCCTACTCAAATATGTGATTGGATGTTCTTCTCCATCAAAAATTTGTGACAGGACTGCGCACACCAAATGCACTTGCGTCTGTTTGCAAGATAAAATCTTTTGTGAAATCCGGGTTCCTTAGAACCGGGTAAGAAGACAATGCTTTTTTTAAATCGTTGAAAGAACGTTAGCAATTTTCTGTCCACAAGATAGGTCGGTTTTTTCTGCCTCTAGTAAGTTCTGTAAGAGGAGCAGCTCTATGTGCAAAATTTGGAATGAATTTTCTGTAGTAACCAGCGAGTCCCAGAAAGGCGTACTTGTTTCTGTGTCTCAGGTCTCGGTAAACAAGCATTTCTTCTATTTTCCTTAATTGTGGCCTAAGTAAACCCTTGCCCATAGAATAGCCTAAGTAATGAGTCTCGGACATGCCTAGTTTACATTTCTTAGGGTTAGCAGTAAGGCCAGCCTGTCTCAAGCTTTCAAGAACGGCTTTGAGCCGCTCTAAGTGTGTTTTCCAATCATTGCTAAAAATCACGACATCGTCAAGGTATGCCCCAGCATATTCAGAGTGAGGACGTAGGATCTGATCCATCATACGCTGAAAAGTTAGAGGTGCCCGTGAAGACCAAACGGAGTCTTGTAAATTCATAGAGTCCGTCAGGAGTCGCAAATGCCGTTTTCTCACAACTGCTAGCCTCTAAAGGCACCTGCCAATAGCCTTCGTGAGATCTAGTGTGGAGATATAGCTCGCCTGACCCCGTTTTTCCAACAGTTCATCGACACGGGGCATGGGATAAGCATCAATTTAGAGACCTTATTCAAGCGTCTGAAATCGATACAGAACCGAACCGTCTTGCTTTGGGACTAATACGACTGGGCTGCACCAGTCACTTTTACTTTCACGAATTACACCCAGTGTCAGCATCTTTTTACCTCTTCAAGACAATATTTCGCGCTTCGGTATCCGAACGGCCGCATCTGTACGAACATCAGGTCTGTGGTAATTTTATGTTTTGTAATGTTAGTCTTGCCTGGTAAATCTGAAAAGACATCAGTGTTCCGTTCTATCAAAGATAACAGTTCTGTCTTTTGCGTGTCAGTAAGATCGTTACCAATGGTAACATCGGTCTGAGAAACAGCAGCCAAGGAAGTGTTAACCTCTTGTCGGTCGTGCCATTCCTTCAAGAGGTTAATGTGTAAAATCTGGAATGGTTTGCCGCCGGTATTCTAACCTTGTAATTTACGGACTCATACGCTCCTCAATAATGGCGGGCCCTGCCATTTAGCTAAGAATTTGTGTGGATCCGAGGGAACCAGTACCAAAACACGATCGCCAGGTTTGAACTCACGGAGCTTGCTGCGCCTATCGTAAAGACGCTTCTGAGTTTCCTGTTCTCGTTGTTGGTGTTCCACAGCAATAGAGGAAAGCATAGAAATTCTGTCTTGCAACGAAATTAGTCGATCTGCAAAGCTTGGACCTTAGCTGCTCTCTTTTCCTATCCATTCCTCACGCACCACATCCAGGATGCCTCGCGGCCGCCTGCCGAATAACAACTCGAAGGGACTCAAGCCAGTGGACGCCTGTGGTGATTCTCGCACCGCACAAAACAAAAGGTAGGACAGTGTTCCATGTTGTGGGATCATTATGAGCAACTCGCCTGATCATCTGTTTCAATGTTTTGTTAAATCGCCGGTTAAACCATTCGTTTGAGGATGGTAAACAGTAGTACTCAATTTCTTAATAGCAAAGCTGTCACACAATTGTTTCATCACGAGAAGTGAAAGGTGTGCCCTGATCAGTTAAGATTTCTCTAGGGATACCAATACGAGTAAAAGTTTCACATAGTGCTTTGGCTACAGCCGAGAGTTGGCCTTTTCAGCGAATCATTTCTGGATATCGTGTGCATAATCAACCAACACCAGCAAATATTGGTACCCATCCTTAGTCTTAGGTAATGGTCCCACAATATCTAATCCCACACGCTGAAAGGGAACTTCCAATATGGGCATAGGACAAAGGGGAGCCGAGGAGGCTTATAAGCAGAGACGATCTGGCAGTCTGGACATGAAGTACAAAATCGTTCAACATCTTTTCCCATATTAAGCCAATAAAATCGTTTTGATAACCGGTCTCTAGTTTTGTCGGCACCAGGTGCCCCCAAGATGTGTGAATGTGCCAGATGCAAAACAGTTTCCCTATGTGCTTCAGGTACCACCAGTTGTTCAATAAATTCCCCCTCCAAATGATCTGAGATCACTCTGAAAAGGCAACCGTCCTTTTCTATAAAGTGTGGGGTTTTCACACCCCCGGAATTACGCTCTTGGTAATAAGAGTCATTAGCAGGGCGAGCCTGTTTAAATGCATATTCTAATGAGCTATCAGTATGCTGCAAACGCACAAAATCTGATTGTTCGTTAACACTCGGTTTGTGTTCGAGGCGTTTGCAATCTGGGAAGATGTAGAAGGAGCAGCCCATTCTGGAAGATTGTCGGGGTGACCTCCTCCGTCTTGCTGGAGAGATCGGGTTCAATATCTAAGTTGGGCTCTAGATTTTCCCCGGCCGCTACCAGTTCTTCGTCTTGGTTTTCTTCTTCTTCTCCCCCACTAAGTTCATTAGTGGACTGGACTACTGGTCCCTTACATTTATTAATCAGTTTCGGAAAAAGGGCATTTCTCCGTCCTATGAGTAATGGCCAAGGGCACGAGTCGAACGGCAGACCAAACCTTAAAGTGGCGCCCTATAAGTTAAAGGAAGAAGTAAAGTCTGATAATCTTTAACATCACCATGTACACAGCGTATTTTTACAGTCTCACAGTCTCTAAGGCATTGTTCATTAAGACAGTCTCGTCTCACAATACAAAGGTCACTTCCGAATCTAACAATGCTGAGATTTCTCTGTCCCCCAATTTCACCGGGATCAACAAGCCATCTTTTCCATCCGGATATGTAATAGTTGAGCAACAAATCTCGGCCAGTCCAATCTCCATTGAATGAGCTGGAGACAAGCGACATTCTCTTGCCAAATGGCCGAGCTGATCACATCGGAAACATCTACGGTCGGCTCCGTTTCGAAATATCCTCTGACGTCCACGTCGGCGTGCTCTGTAGTGTCCACGGTCTTGTCGACCGCTGTTGCCGCTGTCTCCCCAGAAACAGGCGTCCCATCTACGACTGGATTTCCGGGTCCTACCTGACCCCATTAGATTTTCAGGTCCTGCAGCTTGTCGATCGAAGCGACGAGAATGTCCTGGACGTTCGTTCACAGGTTGCGAAGCAGCACGAAATCCACCGCTCTTTCTCCAAGTGGACTGTGAACCCTCTAATCGTCTGGACATAATCGTTAATGATTTAATATCATGGCGTAGAAATTCATCTCGAAGAACTTCAGGTATGCCGGCCAGTAATATATTCACGACGACTGTTTCCATCACGTCTCCTTCAAACCAACAGTGCACTTTATGTATCAAATCTTGAATTTGCGCACAGATTGGGTCATCCATGTTTAGTTTCCAGTCTTTAAGTGCATATGTTTTAGACCTCTGAAATAAGTCTTCGGCGGCATCCATCTGTGCAACCACTCCTGGTACCACTTGTCACGCTTGGGTCACAGATTTGCACAGAGACACAGATGGTCGTAGAAAAAAAGAAGGATTTTTATTCAGACACCGCAAACACATGAGCTTAAACGTGCTCCATGACAAGTCAGATATGACAGTTCCGCTAGGAGCAGAGAGAGATAAAAGCAAACAATCAATTCCAAACTGACAGGCGCGCAAGGCTTATAAGTCGGCGGAGTACCGCGCGAGGCTTGTATTACGCGTTATAGTGCAAGGATAAGGAGCAATGTGTAGTCAGTGTTTCAGGGTTTGTGGTTTTCCCAGGGGCGTCTGTCTCTATTTGGGGTGCGATCAGCCCTCCAGCTCACAATACATATACAGTACACTGCTTCTAAATGGGCACATTTTGGTATCCAGTTTACAGACTGTGCAAAGTAGATCTGGGTTCACCTTTTGCTTGACCAAAGTTACTGTATCACAATAGGCAATTTCTCTAACACACCTGAACTGCTTGAAATATTACTGCTAATGAAAACTGATGCATACGGCACTGTCTGACTGAATTGCCATGATATGTCTGGTGATTTTAGTTGTGTGAAGCTGCAATGTAGTGCAGTAGCTACATAGCAAATTGATTGCTTCACATCTTTCAAAAGTTTTGATACAGTATATGCTATTTATATTGAGTTGCAGATGTATTATCTGTTTGAAGGAACAGGTTAATTGTAAGTTCAGATAAGTGTGCCTATTAATGAACCACTGAATACATACAGCATGCTGTCATGGTGAGAAAGTTTAGTTCAGCCAAACCTCAGAACAGGTAAGATGCATGATCAAAGTGATTTTGACAGTGGTATGAGTATTAGTACCAGACTTAGTGATTCCAGAATCCTAGAAACATTTGATCTTCTGTGATTTTGACACACTACAGAATATTGTTAAGTAAAGAAAAAAAATCTAGTGAGTATCAGGTATTTAGCTGAAAACACCTTGCTATTGAAAGAGGTCCAAAGAGAGTAATTGTTTACAGTGGTGGTGAGCACAAGGGCATTTTTTAAATACAGTTTGTGCACTGGACATTGAAGTTCATAACCTACCAGAAATGTAAAGTAACACGTGATCAACAAACGTAGATGATTTAGACCTTTAAAAATATAGCTGGGCCTGACGAATTGTCTTCTGCTGCAACGTGTAAATGGTAGGAGCAGAATTTGAACTAAATTGCATGAATTTTTAGATTTGTCCTGTCTTCTAATAATGATACAGACTGGTGGTGATAATTTAATAGTGCTGGGAATATTTAATTGGGGCTCACGACCCTTTTGATAAAAACAGCATTATTTTAAGTCTCACTGAATACATAACAATTGCTGCTGACTCTGTGAATTCTCCAAACATAAAGGGGTCCTACCAGTAGTAGACATTTTGGCAAAACCCAAAATCAAATAGGAAATTTTGTATTAAAAAAAAAAATAATTTATTGTCGGGGGTTAAAGTCTATCACCAACCTATACTTTCCTTTCCAAATCCTACAGAGTTATCAGACAAACTATTGCAGTTAAAGAGTGAAATGAATCTACTATATAATAAAGCACTAAGGTCTCTCTCTTTGTGCGTGCGTGTGAGTGTGTGTTTGTGTGTGAGTGTGTGTTTGTGTGTGTGTCCAGTTCCACTGATCAACCTGATTGGTCAGTTTGGCTTTGGACACACAAGGAGTAAAAACGTAGGAGGCACGCTGAGAGTCACCTCAAAGAGACCTGAAAAGTTTATCCAGGAGCACTGTACAATGGTTGACCCTTCGCTCTGATCCCCCAAAAGGTCATGCAGATTTTCCCTCTGTGATGAAGTATATTTGAAAAAGAAAAAAAAAAAAAAAGACGGAAAGTATAAAGCATCCTGGAGGAGATCAAGGGAGCTTGAAATGGTATTGTGTGAGGAAGGCAACACCGTTCAAGAAAGGTTTGGACACACAAGGATACCAAGGAAAGGCACCAAGGTTACATGTGGGGCAAAAAAAATAATTATTTTTAAATTTATTGTATCGCCTGTCTTTGACAGGTAACATGGCTAGTGAAATATAAAATGCAACACAAGTAATAAACATATTTAAAAAGCAAACACTTGTCACAATTGATTTCAACATATCAAATAAAAGTCTAGAATAAACTATTGAAAATAACATTATAGTAATGAGTGGAGTAGATTTTTAAAATGGATTCTTTGGCTTCATTATCATCTCCTGGTTTTCTTATGCTTGTAATACTCTTCAGTGCACACCATTTTATTCTTAAGAGCAGCCACTTTCCAGATTCCTACTATATCTCCTTTTTCCATGGCCTTCATATTTTCTTTTTGCCTCCATGCATTTTCTGTGTTCACAACAGTTCAAGTTTATACACACACCACTTTGTCTCAAGGTTTGAGGCTATTTTGATCACAGTTAGTTTCTTTCTCTTATGTGATGCAGAATCATACTTTATCATTATGTTTAGCTAGCAGACCATTGCGATGTCTAATGGGCGCTTTGCCTGCTTTGACAGAATAAAAAATGCGAATACATATAATGTTAGGCATAGACCAAACCTCCTGGCTTTTGTAATTAATGTTAGCCTGCTCACCTATCTTTGTGCTGTCTTTGTAGATGTCTTACAGAATTGGATGCTGTTCTAAAAGTCTCAGACGTGGTCTTGCTTCACAACATACAAATGGCCTTTGTGCTGCTTTTTCTATGAACGACTGGTAAATTCTTTGTGGTTTGTAAAACCAAACTTAATGGTGCTGGAATTTGTCATCATTGTGCCTATATGCAAAATAGGGAGCATGTATAATAATTTGCTGTGCATTGGTCACAATTTATGTGTCAAACAACAAAAAGAAAATACAAATAAACATACTGTAATTTTAAACTAGGGTCTCTGGTCTTGATAGAGGCCAGCTGTCTATTTTACAAAGCCTGTGGAATCCAGTCAAACTGTTATTTCTGGGTTTGTCTTTTTAACTCAAGTAAGACTGTTCAGCATTAGAATTGCATTAGGAAAAATACTTACTATAGAACGACTGGGTATGGCAGCACACATTTAAAATGGCATTCCTTTTAGTATGTCCATGTTTTTCTTTTGTTTTTCCAACTGAGTATTTTATAGTTTTATTTTTGGTTTCAGAGAGCAAGATCTGTCATGACAGAGTCTCCCCAGTAACCTTCAATAGAAACCCAATATATCACTCTTCATTAGAGAGAAGGAGCTGCAATGAAGACAAAAGCATACCCAAAGACAACAGTGTAAGTTGTGAACTCTGACATGAGAGTTTAACAATAAAAGCATGCTGTAATTCATCATAAAATTGTACATCACACACACATCTTTTTTTAAACTGTCTGATATGTATCAAAGCCACAATACAAACTGCAAGTCCTGTCATCCAGCATCCTACATTGCTAGGCCAGAATTTTTGTGAATTTCTTGTACCCAAACCATTCTATGTTACAGTTTTTGCAGATGTCTCCGATAACCTTGATCTAAAATCACTTATAATCCTTTAATCACTTATAATCCTGGAATCTTTGGAGTAACATCAGATACAGTAACACTATGCAATGAAAAATCTATTGTAGTATCCTACATTATATCGCTCACACAAAGACTCATTTTGCTTTACTGGATGAGTATTAGCCCATCTACCATAACTCAACAGAAAAGTAATATATTTTTTTAAACTGGAAGGTAAACTGAGAGGTTCTATATTTGTTTTTAGAATTTGACTCAAATTCATTAATGTCATTCTTTAATAATCATGAGCAGTCTTTATCAAACCTATTCTGCTGTTATAATAGGTATGAGGAACAATTTCAGACTGGGCTTATATGGCATTTAGCTCTCTGAACAGTGTAGGGAAAAGGTGTCAAGTCTTGAATCTGACGTCTCTATTGCCATATCAATTGTGTGATTGTATTGTAAACTAATTTGTATTTTTTGCTTGCCTAAAAATGGCATGAAGTTACAATTAGTTCACTAAAAAGGCTACCATAAAGGTTTTTCTTTGACTCACTGTGATAGAAAGGACTCAATATAATATAATCATATGCCAGTAATAAGAACATCACATTATTATTTGGGAAGAGACGCTTCAAATAAAATGTTACTTAATTCCTATTAGTTTTACATTATTCAATCTAACTTGTACTTTAGTAAATCTAGACCTCTTTAAGATGTAGGGAAATTAAATTCTCTTATTTATTAGAAAAGATGAAAGGTGCATTGTGCAGCTAGTTATATTAGTAATTACGTCATATCTTGTTATCTGTGTCATTTTTATACTCTTGGAAATGTAATACCTGAAAAGGCACATGGCACTTCTGTTTTTTCAGTATATCTAGATGTGTATTGTATTTGTTTAAAATGTTTCCTGTTGCCATGGTGAAACTGTCATTGTGAACAAAGGTACCTTAGGGCTCTTCCTGCTGGATAACAACTCAGCACACATGGCTGATTAGTCACTCACTGGGTGCTATGCATTGTGCAGTGCTAGAATGCTAAGAAATGCCTGGAGTTCAGTCTATTGCCCATCCTGCTCCTTCTTTATCATCTACTTCTGTTCTCCAAACTAGTTTAATTCTTTTCTTTTCTGTATGTGCACACTGGATTTAGCATGCCACCTTGTGGCAGAGTGCGTATTGTGGCAGCAGAGCCGGTGCTAAGCTAATAGCCAAGCAGCTAGCGAGAAAGTGACGATACAAGCCTTCGGTGGCTTCTATGATCCTGGGAAATGTGAACTCACTACCAAATAAGATTGATGAACTGGCTGCACTGGTGAAAAATGTCAGGATCTACAGAGAATGCTGTTTGTTGTGTTTTTGTGACACAACTAACATCCCAGATGCTAACGTGGAGTTACCTGGGTTTAGCAAAGTTAGAGCGGACAGAGACGCAAATACCTGTGGGAAGCAGAAAGGAGGAGGACTCGCTCTCTATGTGAATACAAGGTGGTGCAACTCTGGACATATAAATGTTAAAATCTCCACTTGCTGGAGGGACGTCGAACTGCTGGCCATAAGTCTGCATCCCTACTACTTGCCCGGTGAGTTTGGACATGTCATTGTTGTTATTATTTACATCCTCCTCAGGTGGACGTGGAGATAGTGGGTGACATCTTCCATACAAACGCAGCACCCTGTGCTAATTGCTGGAGACTTTAACCATGTGACGCTGGACAAAACATTACCTGCCTTTTCCCAGTATGTGGATTGTAACTAGGACTATTGACCTACTGTATGCAAATGTTAAAGACACATACAGCGCCACCCCGCTGCCTGCGCTTGGGAAAGCAGATCATAACCTGGTTCTGCTTCAGCCTCACTACAAACCAAGAGTGAGGGAGCTACCTACAACCACATGCTCATTCAGGAAGTGGTCCGCTGAGGCAGTGCAGTCTCTGAGAGACTGCTTTGGAACTACAGACTGGGATATCCTGCAAGGATCTGTTTTGTTACGGGAAAATGGTTCAAGGGATTAGAACATAAGTAGGCAAAGAATCAGAGAGAAGAGGTCCAATACTTCTATTTTATTTACTTAATCAATTATAATAATCAAACACATCTAATGCAATATAATGCAGACATACAAAAGCAAAACAATACTTACAAACATATGAAAAGGCACAGAGCCATCATCCCAGACCAGTAGACTGAGGGGGCCCGCTTGTCAGTCTTGTCAGAGGATCAACTTATTTTTGCCCTTCCAATTTACCAGCCTCCAAAGAAACTGCTTCCCTTATATCAATTGAGCGCCCTTGCCCAAAGCGCTGGTCAGTGTATACAGAAGTGATTAGTTTCAGCACACACACCTTGGAGGCAGTTGTTTTGCACTTGGTCCTGATGATGACGACACCTGGTACCAGGAGGCACACAAAAATAAGAATTGCTTGAAGCCCCTTGAAGTGAAAAACAAGTCAGCATGACCCTCTGGCCATATTCCCAGTACTTTTCCTTCTTGAAGCTGTTTTTTGCGCTGAGCGAGGCTCTCTTGATCCCCCCCCTCTCTTTATAAAAATCCTTCCATTACAGGATCTTAGTGAGAACATTGAGGAGGTTGTTGACTGCACTAATGACTACATCAACTTCTGTGTGGACATTGTAGTTCCAGTAAGAACAGTACACTGCTATGCTAACAACAAGTCATGGATTACAAGTGACATCAAGGGCCTTTTGAACCAGAAGAAAAGGGCTTTTAAAGGTGGTGATCAGCATGAGCTCAAGCGCGTGCAGAAGGAACTCCGAGTCCAGCTCAGGGCGGCGAAGGAGCATTACAGGAGAAATCTGGAGCAGAAGCTGCAGAATAACAGCATTAAGGAAGGATGGGATGGGATGGAGATCATCACTGGCTGCAGCTCGAAGCCACCATTGAGAGAGACGTGGAGAGTGCAAACCAGATGAACAATTTCTTTAACATGTTTGACCACTCTAACCCACTCTCACCTCGGAGTACTGCACACACTACCCATCCTTCTGCTAATACCAGCATAGGAGAGAGTTTCCCCCCACCCACAATTACAGCAGCCCAGGAAAGCAGAGAGCTTAGGAGACCGTGCCAGCAAAGCAATGGGTCCAGATGGAGTATTGCCAAGGCCTGTAAGTTGGAGCTGGGGAGTCCTCTACAGCACATTTTCAACCTGAGCCTGGAACAAGGGAGAGTCCCGAGGCTTTGGAAAACATCTTGTATCACCCCAGTCCCAAAGGTATTGCGTCCAAGCGAGCTGAATGACTTCCGGCAAGTCGCTGTGACATCTCATGTGATGAAGACCATGGAGCAGCTGCTGCTTCACCACCTGAGGCCACAGGTTCTCTACACCCTCGATCCTCTGCAGTTTGCATACCAGGAGAAGGTGGGAGCAGAGATGCCATCATCTTTATGCTACACCGATCCCTCTCCCACTTGGACAGAGGCAGTGGTGCTGTAAAAATTATGTTTCTGGATTTCTCTATCACCTTCAACACCATCCAACCTCTGCTCCTTAGGGACAAGCTGACAGAGATGGGAGTAGATTCATACCTGGTGGCATGGATCGTGGACTACCTTACAGACAGACCTCAGTATGTGCGTCTCGGGAACTGCAGGTCTGACTCTTGTGGTCAGCAACACAGGAGCACCACAGGGGACTTTACTTTCTCTGGTCATGTTCAGCTTATATACATCGGACTTCCAATACAGCTCAGAGTCCTGCCACATGCAAAAGTTCACTGACGAAACTATCGTGGGCTGCATCAGGAGTGGGCAGGAGGAGGAGTATAGGAACCTAATCAAGGACTTTGTTAAATAGTGCGTCTCAAACCACCTACAACTGAACACCAGCAAAACCAAGGAGCTGGTAGTGAATTTTAGGAGGACCAGGCCCCTCATGGACCCATAAGAGGTGACTGTGTGCACCGGGTGAAGACCTATAAATACCTGGGAGTGCAGCTGGATGATAAATTGGACTGGACTGCCAATTCTGATGGTCTGTGCAAGAGAGGACAGAGCCGACTATACTTTCTTAGAAAACTGGCGTCCTTCAACATCTGCAATAAGATGCTGCAGTTGTTCTATCAAACAGTTGTGGCGAGCACGATCTTCTACGCGGTAGAGTGCAGGGGAGGCAGCATAAACAAGAGGGACGCCTCATGCCTAGACAAACTGGTGAGGAAGGCAGGCTCTATTGTAGGCACGGAGCTGCACAGTTTGACATCCGTGGCAAAGTGAAGGGCGCTGAGCAGGCTCCTGTCAATCATGGGGAATCCACTGCATCCACTGAACAGTGTCATCTCCAGACAGAGGAGCAACTTCAGCGACAGACTGCTGTCACTGTCCTGCTCCACTGACAGACTGAAGAGATCGTTCCTCCCCCACACTGTGACTCTTCAATTCCACCTAAGGCGGGGGAAACGTTAATATTATACAAAGTTATTGTCTGTTATACCTGCATTTTTATCACTCTTTAATATTTTTTTTTATCAGTATGCTGCTGCTGAAGTATGTGAATTTCCCCTTTGGATTAATAAAGTATCCATCCATCGAAATTCCATTGCAATTTCTGTCTGTTGTTCTGGGGGCCCAACAATCTTTTAAAAACGTTTATATATTTGTTTCCTTTAGGTTGTTAGTTAATCAATGTATAGAAAATGCATTTTGTAGGATCATAGAAGGCGATGCCTTTTTTTTTTATAAACTGCATTGGGTGCAAGAATACAACCAACCTTGGTGCCAGACCATCACAGAACACACACTGTTAAAACATGTATTGTTTTAAATAATTCATCACACAATTCTACTAAAACAAGTTGTTTTTACAGAAATCCAAATAAAAATACCTTTTATAATTTTTTAAGTTTTAAAACTGAAAATGTCAACATAATCCACTTTACACTGTATATGAAGGTTTCTCTGAAAGGCAGTTGGAGTCTCTTTTATGCATTAATCAGGTTGATTCTATTCTTAAAGTTTATGTATTTTTATTATTGCTGTTACTCTAAAACATTATTGATTTATACAGTTAGTATATTTTTATCCAGTCAGATTCTGAATATAATAAAAATATTTTTTTGATTATTCTCACCCATAAGACAATGTGCTTTTCTCATCAATTTAATTTTAAAGCAACCAGATTGCTGTAAATATTTTCTTTTTTGGTAAAATAACTACTTTTAGTATTGTGAAGTGAGTATATTTTTTATACACTTTTTAAATCTATAACATATTTACACTACAGTACAGCTACTGATATACAGTAATTGCTGAAGCTGTCTCAAGCTGCATATCTGCAGCCCAACCCCACTTCTGTAAGGAGTCAAGTTATAATTGATTTTTCTGTTAATGGGTCCATAAAATTACATTCATACCATGTAAAACCTGCTACTTTCCAATCATTACCTTTATGGACATAAAATTACACTTTGGTAGGCAAGACTTGAAAGCAAACCAGATTAGCCAATTGAATTACAAATCACCTTGTATTGTTTGCTTGTTCCTGGTGTTTGTAATAATTTAAGAAATGGGGGAACATTTAGAGGTTAAAATGGAAAAGCAAAAAACTTACCACTGCAATCGACTACAATCATAAACAAGGTGAGGATTAAAAAATGTGATTGCTATTAAAGTGTACATAACAGTTTCGGTTTAACCAGCAGCATTGGTATGTTTAAACTACTGATAGGAAATCCATCCATCCATTATCCAACCCGCTATATCCTAACACAGGGTCATGGGAGGTCTGCTGGAGCCAATTCCAGCCAACACAGGGCGCAAGGCAGGAACAAAGCCCAGGCAGGGCATCAGCCCACCACAAGGCACACACACCAAGCACAATTTACGATCACCAATGAGCCTAACCTGCATGTCTTTGGACTCTGGGAAGAAACCGGAGCACACGGAGGAAACCCACACAGACACGGGGAGAACAGGCAAACTCCACGCAGGGAGGTCCTGGGAAGCGAACCTGGGTCCCCTTACTGTGAGGCAGCAGCACTACCATCATTTTATAAAATAACACAAGTTTATGAGTGAAAGTATTCTATACATTTCCTGCGCCTGTTTTGTCCAAAGCAGGGTGTTAAGCCTACCTTAACAACAGTGAGTACAAGGCACAAAACAACCCTGGGCAGGGGTCCCAGTGAAAGGGCTATATTTCAGTAACATTAGACTCATATAGTGTCCTACCTGAGATCCCTGATCACTTCCTTAAAAGTTAAAACTTTGGAATTTGGATTTTTTGATGTGGTTTGCAAAAGATTCCAAAACTTCTCTATCACCAAACTGTTGTCATTTAGTCTTTATTATGACTCATTTGTCTTGCACTGCAGTATCTGAATTTACACCTTTCAGAAATTGTAGTGGCCTTTTTCAGTTCTGTTACGAATAAAATTTCAGGATTAAGTAGAATCAAACCTAGTAGTGGCATCTGCGCAAACCCTTTTGTTTTTCACAATGCATTTTCTATGCATTTTGTCTTCTCCTGAATTCTGAGACACATTCATCTCAAAGGATATTGTCACCAGTTGCCTGCAGGTTTGTGATTATTTCAAGCAAAGGATGAGGTTACACAACTGCAAGGATTATTTTGCGTAGCGCCTTTTTGTGGTCAACTTCATCCCAAGGTGATTTTATTTGAAATGTCTTAATCAGGGTTGCACCTAGTTGAGCATAATAACTGCATCCTTGAGGATTACAATTATGTGATCTCTACTGTGCATAAAGAGAAAGTTTTGAAAAGATTCAAATAAGATGTATTTGTTTAACCCCAGTTTTCTAACAGTACCTCCCAAATAGCATAAGCCGACTATTGTTTTGGAACCTTTGACAGTTTTTGTTTTCACACATATCTTCTCTGTCTGGCCTTTATTCCAATCTGCACCTGAGCCCCCTACCTTAATATCTGTTTTTAGCTAAGTTGACATTTGGTTATCACTGCATGGCCCTTAACATTGAACATGCTTTTTCCATTTATAAGAAAATTATGAAAAACTGTGAGATTATTAGAAGACTAGCCATGAATTCAAGCCAATTATTTTTTGTACATGTGGACTGCATGGATAAGTGAGACCATTTAGAATTCTGCTAAAACATGACTACACTGAATGAAACATTGTTATACTGAGGTGTATTTTCTGTCTGCTAGAAATGTTTTTGTTAATATTCACATCTTTTTGCTATGCTTCTCATTTTTTAGACACCGAAGTTTGATGTGAGCACCAGTTTAATGTATTGAGGCATGCAAAGTGGTATAAACAGCACACTGCCTATGGCGGAATACAACAGTGCCTTTCATTAGCAGTCACTCGGCTTTGAGAAGAGCTGGATGAACAACAGTCCCAGAGTGATCATGTTAATGAGTTCTATTTTGATACCTCCACTGGGTTTCGTCTTCGGCTAGATACAGTATATGTCACTTGGGAGATGAAAAATCTTTGCCTTAATACTAATAACACAAAAGAAAACAGGTAGTTGTATACATTGTTCAAAAAAGGTTTTCTTTGTTTCTGTATTATGCAAGGTTGTCAATAATTTTAACAAGATGATTAAAAATGTTACAGCAGAATTAGATGACATTGTATGTGTCTAAATAGTTTTAACTGTTAAATTGCTGTAAAGTGCAATTTGGCCATATAATGCCATAAGAGAACTAAACATGTTATAAACAATCCTAAATGTTTTTGTTTTTTGTCAAGTAATTCTTACTTTTTTTTAATTGATAAAATATTTTGTACTTTTTTTTTTAAAAAAAAATAACACAATATACTGTTAATGTAGGTAAATCCAATCTGTTTTCGTGCCAGATCAATGTGTGTGGTGACTGGAAAGTATTGCATAATGTCTTCAGTAATTTTACAAATGGATGGGAGATAAAGGTAATTGCTGCTAAATCTGTATATATGATAAGTTTGCAAAAAGTATCAACTGACCCACAGCAACATTTATGTACATATTGCATGCAGTGAATATGGATTTGAACTAATATAGTCTGAACAGATTATTATTGAGCTCCCAAAATCTGAGTTGTTGTATACAAGCTGCTAAAACCATTGTTTCACGCATTTGTTCCATATTGTATTTTGAGAATGTGTCAATTTACAAAAATATATATTGACCTCCTTAACAATAACTTGAATATCCAGTGCTCATCCTTCGGTTGACTTTCTTGAATGTTGTTCACCTGGATTTGCTAGAATATTGAGTAAACAACACTTTGAGTTCTTCTTGTCATGGTAATCGGATGTATCATTGTGCCTGGAAGACTATGATTTCTAGCCAAATTATAAATTCCTAGCTGTGATGCAAATTTAACATTTTTCATTTTGTTAATGTGACATGTTCAATAATCCTGTTCCTCTCATGTCTGACTATGTCTTATAATTTTGTCACTATAAAAGTGACAAATAATTTTGGCAGCTTTGAAAGTCAAACCTAAGACTAGAGCATATAATACATTTACTAATATGCAAATTATGTCATGGTATTTACAGAGTTGACATGTTTCATGTGTTCTGGAATAATAGTAAATTAATTCATTTTCTGCCAAGGATTCTCTGTTAAATAAAATTTACTAAACCAATGTCACAATATGCCAATTCTGAAAAATGGAGTTTTCACTAATACCCTGTATTAAAGTCATTTTGTCTCAGTCAAATAAATCAGAGTGTAAAGTACATAAAGGAGAATGAAGATCAATAAACATTCATAAACTTTTGTCCAAATTGGCATGGTCAACTTTACAGCTTACTTTTACTGTTTCCAGTGTAGGGCTTGTTAAAGCTTTTATAGCATTCTGTTTGTCTTCTTCTGCCTTTTTTTAATAAAGTACTTTGCTCAGTCTTTGTACTTTACTACATTTGCTGGACAATCATATGGTGCTTCATTCACATTTTTAAAGCTTTCTATAAGTTTATGTAAGGGGAGAAACAAATGTATGGCTATACTCTGTATTAACTAGTTAGCAGGGTGGTTAATGGTAGTGTAAATTTATTCTGTTGTATAAACTGATGCTTGCTTATCAATGGCATCATACTAGGATACGTTGTAAATGTACATTATAATGTAATTCATACAAATAATGATGAACCTAATTGTGTCAGCATAGTAAAAAAAGGATTTATTGTGGGAACCATATGTTTGTGTGACATGTCTTTCATGCTTGCTTCAAGCTATGTCCACTGTACATTTTTGTAGTGCAAATCAAATTATTTAAAAGTAAAATATAATATGAAACATTCATCAAGCTTGACTATTCATTCTGAAAGTTAAGGTAATAAAAAAAAAAAACAAAGTTTTTCAAATGTCTTGTATATTAATGTTTTGGAAATGTATTTTAATGCTACAATGTTTACCCTAAAGGAAGAGGGAACGCAGACAGATTTTCTACTGAAATTTGTTTTTCAATTAGAGGAAATCCCAGTTTCTTCTAGGAAACTGAAAGGCAATCTTCTGCTGCATTTCCTAGGATTGTTTGCTGTGGGCCATGCTGGATACTGAAGACTATACACTGGAAGTATCCTCACTACATGACTAGACCACTTTAAGTGCACTTTTCTTGATCTAGAGCAGCAGCAGTGCTACTTCACGGTCCTTTTGTATTGTTGCTCCTCATGATAGCGTATGAACTTCAAGTCCAAAACAGAGATTATCAAATTAGATAAGGATTGGGAAGAAGCCTGAGCTTTGACTTGTGTGATATGCCTTGGGAACTGGATTTTGTTCGACCACCACCTAGTACAATGGCCTCAGTGTTGGGCCGGTGCTCTGAGCCATTGGTCATTCCATTCACAGTGACCTCTGAATATACTTTTGAACAAGACCCCAGTCACATAAACCACTTGGAACAGCAGCTTTCTTGCATACGAACAATAAGCCACTATTTTGTGGGAGGGGACTGTGACTGAGGTTTTGGAAGAGTTGATATTTATAATAACTGACTTACACTCTTGCATTAAGTACTCTAGTGCAAAGACAACAACATCTGCGATAATCATAGCTACAACCCTTCGTCCCCAGTTGGATACTGTCTGAGCTTTGGTTGCAGATTGATATCCTATGCATAAAATTGCAAACTAGAGAAAAGACAACACACCCTAGATGCAGTTGTACATTTAAAAATATTTCACCTATTTACAACTACGGAAGCTCTTGACATTCAAGTAGAGGGTCCTGATGTTATGCATCATTGGCTTTAGAATTCCACCCTGTTGCTCAACATCCCACAGGGATGATTTATAGTACAAAAATGTGATTAGAAAAACTCCTATTACCTCTCAAATATCTGTCCAGGTTGGATCAATTTTATACAATCTGTATGGCTTGTAATGGATCAGAGATTTGGCCGTTGACTAGATTCTCTGTCCTACCACCCTTGCATAAGCTTTGTCAGGGTGGCTGAAGATTGTGATTCTTGCCAACTGGTGCATACCCTCTTCTCTGCTTTGATTAAAATGGGTGCCATAAACGCCTCATACTTGTCACGGTCTAAATATTCCATTAAAAAATGTATATATTAACCCAAAGCCCCTATACTATCCAGTGCTTTTATTATTTCTTTTAGGATCATATCCACCATTGTGGCCTTGATTGTTAACCATGACCGTGATCTCCTCCGCAGACTGCACTCCTTTGCACCAGTTACCTGCACTGCCACACTCAGAGTTTCTGAAAGTACCCCTCCTATCTCAGTAGCAAAATTCCACCTACCTTCCAAGGTTATTTAATGATTTGAAAGAATCCTTTTTTTAGGTTGCTAAAAAGTAGTTCACCATGACCTCACCAAAATGCTCCTAGTTGGCTGCTTGCACTGCTCTCATATTCTTGGTGTGCCAGTGACTTGTCAAGCATAGTCTAGATGTTATGTAGCAGTGGCCACAGAATTACATGCTCCTGCTACACTTCCCACAAGGTGATCTCGTATATTAAGAGCAAAGAAAATGAAAATTTCAGGCTACAGTAATCCCTCCTCGATCACGGGGGTTGCGTTCCAGAACCGCGATAGGTGAAAATCGGCGAAGTAGAAACCATATGTTTGTATGGTTATTTTTGTATATTTTAAACTCTCCCACACTGTTAACATTATTAGAGCCCTCTAGACATGAAATAACACCCTTTAGTCAAAAGTTTAAACTGTGCTCCATGACAAGACAGAGATGGCAGTTCTTTCTCACAATTAAAAGAATGCAAACGTATCTTCTCTTCAAAGGAGCGCCGTCAGGAGCAGAGAATGTCAGAGAGAGAGAGCGAGATAAGAAAAGCAAACAATCAAAAAAATCAATACGTGCTTTTAAGTATGCCGATGCACCACGATAAAGTGGCATTTTGTAGAGGAGCGTCTGTATCCTCTAGGCATACAGCCTCTGTGCAAACAGCCCCTCTGCTCACACCTCCTCCGTCAGGCGCAGAGAGAGTGAGAGAGACAGAGAAAAGCAAACAATCAAGCACCGCGCGGGAAGCATATCGTATATCATTGAGGAGTTTTAGTTAATATGTAATACATGCTCTGAATGGGTAGCTTCTAAGCCATCCGCCAATAGCGTCCCTTGTATGAAATCAACTGGGAAAACAAACTGAGGAAGCATGTACCATAAATTAAAAGACCCTCTGTCCGCAGAAATCCGCGAACCAGCGAAAAATCTTTGATATATATTTAGATATGCTTACATTTAAAATCCGCGATGGAGTGAAGCCGCGAAAGTCGAAGCGCGATATAGCGAGGGATTAGAAACTCATCCAAGGGCAGAATATAGCAATTTGATTGGAAATAGTTAATGATACACTGCGGTGGGTTGGCACCCTGCCCAGGATTGGTTCCTGCCTTGTGCCCTGTGTTGGCTGGGATTGGCTCCAGCAGACCCCCGTGACCCTGTATTCGGATTCAGTGGGTTGGAAGATGGATGGATGGATAGTTAATGATACAAAGTAAAAACTTCTCTTGATCTTGATTTACCCTTTACAACAAGCCCATTGCATACTGGGTGATAACCCAAGGTGAGCATAATCTGGTTTTCCGCCTTATTACAAAATCTCTTCCAGAACCTAGAAATAAACTAGGACTGTTGATTCAATAAAGATGATTTTGGTAACCCATGTAACTTAAAATAATAAGTGTTAAAATAAGTGTTTCAAACAGTTGTGTACCTGATTTAAGAGACTTCATGGGTAGAAAATAGGCACTCTTACAAAATTGGTTGGCAATTACCAAAATCATAGTGTGGTCCTTGGATAAAGGCAATTCAATAATAAAATTGACTTTTTTTGTACTCCCAAGGATGCATAGGAAAATCATTTGGCTGACATAAACTGAACCGAAAATCAGATTGTGCTTTCAGATGACAGCAAACCTCACAGGCTTTCAGAAACTCTAACATCTCTAGTCATTGTCACCCATCAAAAGTATCCCCTTAATACATTACCTATTTTACTAATGCTGTTCAAAATCATCACTGACCATGTAGTAAGAAATACAAAATTTTTCTCAGAAAGACGGTTGCTCAATCAGCTTGAAGCAATTACTGGAGGAAGATAACAGGTCTATGTCACAATTTGTGTCAGAATACCAAAGTAATTTGTGAATGTGAAGCAGGTAACATAAAAAATGAAATGGTTTCATAATTGAAGTCTGCCTCAAAATGAATGTAGCTGGTGATGTAATAGATGTAACAATACATTCCCCATTTAGACCACCATTGATGCAGGAAATACTCGCGGTTCATTTCAGTTGTTTGATTTGTAGCCCACATTCTACCGCAAAATGAAAGATAATACAACTGAAGCCCCAAAATGCATAAATCCCAAAATGTCCGTATTCATTAGCAATGCAGGCAGAAATCATTTTAAACCTGACTTTCTTGAAAACTTCTGTCCTTCCAATCTATTTATGGGATGGTGTTTCCGATGGGAGTGTTAGCTCCGTGGAAATATGTTCTTTTATATTGCGGCGTTTTAATAAACCTTTATGTAAATAATTATAAATTATAACGGTGATATCCCTCTTTTCGGCGATAGGCGGCGACAAAGTCACAGAAAAGACAGAATATACTTAGCTTTTTTAATGCAGCTTACGTTGCTATAAAAACAGGGAAGACCAGCGAATTTCATCTGTGAACCGTGGGGATTGGGTCGTGTAGAAATTGCTTTTTTCTGTCACAACGGAGGTGGCGTTTGAGTCTATTGCTTCCACTCACTCAGGTCCTCAAAGCTTGGCAAGGTTCCAGCTTCTTTTATATTGTGTCCACACGACCAAATCCCCCAGTACATTGCCACACAAGGTAGACAAACTTGAGCTAAGCATCAGACAGTCAGATCATATAACACTTAGGCCTTTTAGGGCTGACAACAGCTGTTCCTGTCCGTCTTTATGCTTTGCTTGGCCCAGCAATTCTGAAAGCTGACACTCCGTGCTAAAGCTGGCTCAGCTCTTCATGGCATGTTACAAAGAAAAAGAATGAAAAATATATTTAAAGAGATCTAAAACAGATACAGTGACACAATTCTTAATATTATAACAAACTTATTATAACAGATGGACCTTTAACTTTCTTAAAGACTTTCATGTAACAGCAACTAAATGCTCACATTCACCACAAAAAAAAAAACAAAACCCAGATGTAATCCTGAAGTGACATCCCCAAGTCAGCCATTACAGCTTTCCCAAGCTTCCTAAGCTCTTGCTGATTATCAGTATTAGACCTGGGCTTCATATGTTCACGAAATAGAAAGGCTCTCAGTGCTACTTTGTTTTGGGGTTTTTTTTGCAAACCAACCTGTTTCCAATTTTTTTAGCTATGCTAAATATATTGTTCAATGTTTACATCATATTTTGAAAGCTCTTCTTTATTATTATCAGAAAAGCCATTTCTGAAAAGTCTAACAAGTGTGGCATCATCCCAACATGATTCTATAGTAAGCCTTTTGAAAGTTATTAAAAAATCACTTACAGCTTTATTTTCCTGTGCCAGCAATGAATTGTTATCAGTATGAGTTCTGTCCAGAACATCAAAGATGGTGGCCAAGTCCTTTTAAAAGTCCTCCGGTTTTAATGTGTTTGGGAGTTTGTTAGCATATAAAGCAGAAGCCCCTTCTAATGATTTATCAGGTAGCAGGGAAATAATAGAAGCAATCTTGCTTCCATTACTCGCATAAATGCAAGGCTACTGATCAAAAATTAACTTGCATTGTTACACAATACCTCTCATTTTTTTGTTTTCTATAAAAACAATAATGGAGGGGAATACATGGTTCAACTGTGCTAAAGTCTTGAAAATCAGATTTTTTGATTGTTTTAAACTGGTCACATCTTTTAACAGATGTTGTACCCTTATATTGAGGCTCTTTACATGTTCTTCAATAGCCTCTTGTCTTTATTGAAGAAGACTATAGAAATCTACAGCAGGAGTCTGCAAAGTCAGTCCTGCAGTGGCTTCATGATTTGTTCCAACCCAGTTTCTTAAAGAGAAGTCCATTATTACTGTTGAAGCTTTTATTGGTCAAGTAATATTTTTATGCCTCATTTACAGGTGTACTCACATTTGTTCCATACTGTGCCTGAGCGGGATTATTTCCTCCCTCCCTACACTCCTGCTGGCCTGCTCTCACACTGTGCTTTAGTATTCTGGGCCTGGGTGTGCTTTTGTCATAATCATGCAACTTTGTGTACAGCCAAAACAAGATCCGAACACGGAGTGACAGCATGCATGTCAATATGATTTTGCTTATTTTGTGGTTGTTTTGGAATCGTGTAGGGCAAGATAACACACTACTGTCTTACAGATTTATTGAGTGTGCAGTGCTGCACTTTGCCGTTAATCATGCTGCATGTACAGCAAATGATGTTAAGGTTATTGTTATGATATTAAATAACTTTGATGTCATGTCAGTTTTCTGTGCTTGGGCACGTTAAGTGAACCAGAACATGGTACGGTTGGCCCTGAATGGAGCGATCTCACGAGTCAAATAAACTAGAGTTTGGGGGGTTATATGCAGAAAACCATTTTCAGGCAGGTAACAGATTGCTAGTGTGAGTACAACCTTAGTTTTCTCTCTTGTTAAGATTCCCACCCTTAATTGCTTATTTTAGTCACAGTTTTTAATTGCTCATTATGCTATGGAAGTATCAAAGGAAACTGCAGATAACCATTTTTCTTGTTTCAGTTTATACCTGTGAGTGTTCATTATGAACTATCAGGTTTAGTAAAATATTTGGAGGTAAACTGATGAGAAAACAAGTGAAAGACAGAGAATTACTAATTCACTTCAGATAACAAATCATTTGGATAATATCCTTGGAAAGGAAAAAAAAAAACTACAATGTAAGAATGATCAGACATGGCAAAAGGAAAAAGCTAACAAGCCATAAAATTAAACAAAAATCTGTTATTGCAAGGACTGGTTTCCAATTAAGCAATTGGGTTGGAACAAAAGCAAGCAGCTATTACAGCAGTCAAGGACCAGCTTTCCAGACCCCTGCGCTATATTATTGTAGACACATTTTACCCTCTACCTAGAAGTATTTTCAGTAGGCCTCTTATACTATATAAGTTCAATCTGGTGGTACAGATGCATATAATTATAAACTTTGAACCCTGAAAGAGGATTTGTTACAATGGCTGCAGTAGTCCAAAGGTAATCCTCTACCGTTTTCATTCCATAGTTAACCAATTGAATAGATCAGTTATAACAATTTTACACCACTAGCCTATCATTAACACTAGAATTACGAGAGCCTACGAAAAAACTCGTAGATCCAGCCCATCTTAAATCCGTTCGCACCTCTCCGCCAGTATCGTTTGTCCTGTAAATGCGCCGATAAAGACAAGCAGCAAGCAGCCTACTATTCCATCCCCCCACTGACTTAGAATGTGCACAAACTTCTCCCCGCTTATGTCTTGATTAATTATCTGGGAGTGAAGTGCTGGAGTTTTAGAGTGGGAATAATAGATCGTTATTTGGAACACATGCATTACATGTGTGTTCCGTTTCTACAGTAATCTGTTTAAACACATTGTTAAAACAGAAACATTTTTCATATTTTAGTAGTAAATGACAAAATATTGGCATAAACTATATAATATGTGAAGCATGAAGTCCAAAGATCAGATAAACACTTTCACAAAAGGTTCAAGGATGATACAACAGCTTCCGTGGCGTAGCAGTAAGATTTGCTGATTTGTAATCAAGAGTCCCCGGTTTGATCCCCACTGCCTCCTATATTTGCCATTATCAGTAGTGAGCTGCTCTTATTGTTAATATTATACAGTACAAACGTACATTTGGTTTGCATCTGTAAAAGACGGTGTACATTTATAGTACTTGTAAAAGTTACCTTTTTTTTCCACTTTTATTCTATCAGTTATGATCACGATACATACACCACCCTAGGGATCTGACACTGTTAGCTTTTATTTGAAACTGGGAGTAACTGTAGATGTGAGTGGTGTTTTAAGGCACTCTCATCTGGCGAGATAAAAGCTGACACACAAACACTGGTGAATCTGCCTTCTTCGTATGTTACTGTCGCTTGATTTTTTTTATTCAGTTTTATCGAGTGTTCCTGCTCACGCAGAATTAGTATGCACCTTATGGTCTATGATGTCAAAAAAAAAAAAACAGAGACATAGGTATATATGATATTTGGAAATATTCATTTTATGATCTGTATAGTACATTTCAGAAAGCGTGGCACGGATGCAATATTATTCATATTCATTCGCATAACATCTTGCGGTTGTAATCTGTGACTGCATATTCAAACCCCCCAACCGATCTTGTCAGTCTCTATGATGCTGTATGCTGTTTCTTTTGTACTCCAGGACATGCAGAGGAAATAATAGTACAGAGAGGTCAGTTCAAAGCTGTATGCAATCATCAAATTCAAATGCTCACAGTTCACACACACGCAAGGATCGTCCTTCCTACATTTATGACGTGTATACCTGTTGCAATGCGCACACTTCTCTCTGTGTTGTGGTTTCTATTACACACCTGAAAAAAAGAGATGAGCACCAGCATAAATTCACAGCCGATCTGATGCTGTTCATTTTCAAATAATATTGCATTAGTGCGATGATGTTTTCACATATATTGTCTCTTTCTTTCAGGTGTGTAATAGAAACCACAGCACAGAGAGAAGTGTACGCATTGCAACAGGTACACAAGTCATAAATGTAGGAAGGACAATCCTTGTGTGTATGTGAATGATTGCATAAAGTGCTGGACTGACCTCTCTGTACTATTCTTTCCTCTACATGTCCGGGAGTATAAAAGAAACACCACCATACAGCAACATGTGGGGACTGGCAAGATTGGGGGGGAAAAAAAACATGCGGTCACCGATTACAACTGTAAGATGTTATGCGAATGAATATGAATAATGTTGAATCTTTGCCACAATGTTTTCTGAAATGTACTATACAGGTCATAAAATGAATAATTCCAAATATCATGTATACCTATGTCTCTGTTTTTTTTTTTTGACATCATAGACCATAAGGTGCATACTAATTCAGCATGAGCAGGAACTCTCAATAAAACTGAATTAAAAAAAATCAAGTGATGGTGAGATATGAAGAAGGCAGATTCACCAGCATTTGTGTGTCAGCTTTTATCCCTCCAGATGAGAGAATGTCCAATTCCATTACCTCAAAACACCACTCACATCTACAGTTACTCCCAGCTTCAAATAAAAACTATCAGCATCAGATCCCTGGGGGGGCTGGGGGCAGTAGTATGTATCGTGATTGTGACTTAAAGAATAAAAGTGAAAATAAAATGGTAACTTTTACAAGTCCTATAAATGTACATCATCTAATACAGACGCAAACCAAGTTTATGTGTGTACTGTATAATATTAATAACCAGCGGAATCTATAACCGGTGAGTTTCCCAAATGAAAGAAACAGAACATAGAAATAGAACAAACGGTTTTCTGATTCACATTTTATTGTAAGTTCCTCCACTTTGGATTGTGTCTGCTGTGGCATTTGAGACGCCCTTGAAATAGACTTTTTTCTGGCATCTAAAGTGGCCCGTCAAATTGAACGTTTTTTTTTTTGGTGGTATAGGTATATTCACGAAAAGCAGGACCATTATAATGTATTACATGGTATTACGTACGGAATATGCACCATAGTGAAATAAATTTACGTTATTTACAACATGTCGGAAAGCGAACAAATAGCACCAGTCAGTAAGAAAGAGCAACACTAAAATCATACTGTGAGTCTGAAAGCGAGCAAATAGCACCACAAATACGGAAAGCCAATGAAAAAGAGTAGCACTGGAACCGTCTTGTCGATGATAAGTACGGGAATGTGTGCCAAAGGTGAAAATATGCCCTGCCCTTCACCGTGAACATTTTTCCTAACCAAACATACCCCATGACCTTCTCCTGGTCACAAAGGAGCCCCATCCCCAGTTTGGTGCCGATCAGACGCCCAGTGCAGATTTGTATGGCAGACAAACAAACAAACATACATACACACATCGACTCTGCTTTATATAATAGATAAGAACTTCTCATTACTGAAAACGGCAAATATAGGAGGCAGTCAGGATCGAACCTAGGACTCTTGATTACAAGTCAGCAAATCTTACCACTATGCCACGCAAGCTGTTGTCTTTTCCTTGAACCTTTTGCGAAAGTGTTTATTTGATCTTTCGACTTCAGGCTTCATACATTATATAGTTTATGCGTACATTTTGTCATTTACAACTAAAATATGAACGTTTCTGTTTTAAAAATGCTGTTTACACAGATTATTGTAGAAACGGAACACACATGAAATGCATGTGTTCCAAATAACGATTTATTATTTCCACTCTAAAACTCCAGCACTTCACTCCCAGATAATCAATCAAGGCATGAGTTGGGAGAACTTTGTGCACATTCTGCGGCTGTGAGGGATGGAATAGTAGGCTGCTTGTCTTTATTGGCACATTTACAGGACAAAAGACGCTGGCGGAGAGGTGCGAACGGATTTAAGGTGGGCCGGATCTATGTGTGTTTTCGTAGGCTCTGGTAATTCTAGTGTTAATAGTACAGTGTAACAAAGCAACAATACAAACACTTTTTTAATCAAGGTTGCACAGTTTACACCCACAGCACTGTTGTCGTGAATCTTGATTATTGATAATGCTTTTAACCTTTTATTATGAAATCAATTTTGTTTGAATCAATTACATCTCTCTATTATATTAAAACACATTTTTCATTCTGTCTTTGTTATTCAGCCTTGACCACACTTGCACACATCCTCTCTCCGTATCACCCTGTGACACTCTCAGTGCTAACCTGCCCTTCAATGCAGTCTGTTATAATGGCAAGGCAGAAAAGCTAATTTTAGATCACAATAGAAAAACGGCAGCAAATGCTGATAATGAACATCAAAAAAAAGAAAATGAACAAAAAAGCTGCATATAGTAAAAATGAAGAACAAACAAATCTATACTAAAAAAAGGCAAAGCCCTCACTCACTCACTCACTCACTCATCACTAATTCTCCAACTTCCTGTGTAGGTAGAAGGCTGAAATTTGGCAGACTCATTCACTACAGCTTACTTACAAAAGTTGGGCAGGTTTCATTTCGAAATTCTACGCATAATGGTCATAACTGGAACCTATTTTCGCCCATATACTGTAATAGACTGCAGGTCGATGGCTGTGGGAGGCAGAGTTCCGTGTCAATTTATCATCACGCCTCCTACGTAAGCACGTAGAGAACAAGGAAGAGCTCCAAAGAGCGCTGAACAAAACACGCATTTCACAATTGAGAAGGCAGCAAAAAATTATGAAGCGAATGATGCATACAAGCATATTCATAAGTGCAGCTATTGCGGAAACAAAGCACGGTGTGAATCGTTAAATTAAGTTTATAGACACTCTCCAGCTGCCGTTTGTCATGCCTACGACGAAAACGGTATTCGCGAGACAAAAGTTTAATGAGAAGACACGAGGCATAAACAAGACTTTGGATCACTTTGTAACGGAGTTAAAATTGCTGTAGCAAGAAACTTGTTAAGAAAGTGCCGGGTCTTAGCTAACATTAAATAAAGCCGTGGACATCGCGAGATCGCACGAGATAGCACGAGCACAGCTGAGAAGCTTCGATGCATGTACTCCAAGCAGCTCACATCAACTGACTTTGCAGGACTGGAAAAGATTAAATTAAGTTCATACACACGCTTCCGATAAATATTCGCAGGCAAATCCATAACTTAATACCGGGAATGCCTGTTGAACATCTTACATTCGCGAGTACCGATTTGGGTGCTGAACACTTCGATGAATGAAACCTGTTATCTTTACAACGGTTGACAAACACGGAATGTAACTTGAACACAACACATCCTCCAAATACGAATTTGATTGAAAGAAATAATGATAATCAAATCCTTGCTGACAGCAACACTCATAACGGCCACAAAACTATTACATTGACAATCAGGTTACGTTATTTTTAAAATGTTTCCTTTTCTTAGCACAAGCACAGCTGAGAAGCTTCGATGCATGTACTCCATAATGCATTAAAGAAAATAACGTATTTAATCACACTTTGCATTCCAAGCAAAGGGGAACTTTTGTCAATGCATGATTTCCTGGTACACCGACTACAGTACATTGATGCACACATCAGAGCTACAAAAATGTAAGAGTCGGAAGAAAGCGCGTTGCTAGGATTGATCGGAGGCAAATTTCATTTCAAAAGACTACCCGACAGAAGCCTTGATAAAAGTGTGGTTTTGTGCAAAAAGGAGTTTGCATACCACCGAAGCACTTCAACCTTACGGTGCCATCTAAATGCAAAACATGTTACAGCGAGCACAGAAACTGTGTATGTTAGCACTAGCAGTACGAGTTCGAGTACCAACAAAAGGTGTCGGCAGCCCAAACCTGATGAAATGAATGGCTTTAGGACCAAAATTAGTAAGTCAACAACGGTCAAACTTACAAATTCTCTCGCAAAATGGATTGCTTTGGACTGTAGACCACTAACAGTGGTGGAGAATAGGGGGTTAGAAAATGTGCTACAATTAGCGTCAGGTGATCCAGCTTTCCAACTGCCGTGCCGAAAGATTATTTCAAATAAAATTCAACAGCTTTATGACACTGAAAAGCAAGCAAAATTAGATGCATTACAGAAAGCGGACTTTGTGGCTCTTACTGGGGATCATTGGACTTCCGTGACCATTAGTAATTTTAATTACATCTAATTACAGAATGTTCAATGATCACACTGTTTTAGCCTAATATACAAAATAATTTTCGCTAAGGTTACTCGGAGTTTAAAGGTGAAGCTGGTCAGATTACCTTTTATGTTTCTGCCTTATTTTTTTAAGAAGAAAAACTGCACTTTATGTTGAAATTTTTGTTAGTATTATTTAAAGACAATACCATTCTGAAAATGTACTTAAAGTATTTAAAATACCACTTTATTTTTAGATCTGCCAGGGATAATATTTTTGTTTCTGTTTTGAATTGAAATGCAGTTTAAATGCATTTTTTTCATAAATTAAAAGAGCTTCAGTTTACAATGTAGTTGTAGTTGTCAATGTCTATTATTTGATTCTGTCACCCACTAAAACCCTTTTAAATTAAAACGAACATTTGCTCTTTGGGGCAAATTTTCTTGCGCGATTACATACGATTAATCAAGATTAATTAATTACAAAGCCTCTAATTAATTAGATTAATTTTTTAATCGAGTCCCACCCCTAATATATATATATGTGTATATATATATATATATATATATGTGTAGATATGTATATGCATATATATGTGTGTGTGTATGTATGTGTGTGTGTATATATATATATATATATATATATATATATATATATAAAAGGCAAAGCCCTGACTGACTCACTCACTCACTCACACATCACTAATTCTCCAATTTCCCGTGTAGGTAGAAAGTTGAAATTTGGCAGGCTTACTCCTTACAGCTTACTTAAAAAAGTTAAGCAGGTTTCATTTCGAAATTCTACACGTAACGGTCGATAACAGTCGACAACGTCCGCCATGTTGAACTTTCTTATTTATGGCCCCATGTTCACGAAATTTGGTAGGCAGCTTCCCTGCGCTACCCGAAACTGATGTACATACTTATTTCGGTGATATGACGCCACTGTCAGCCATATTGAACTTTTTAACGTCACTAATTCTCCAACTTCCCGTGTAGGTAGAAGGCTGAAATTTTGTGCTTATTTCGGTGATATGATGCCACTGTCAGCCGCCATATTGAATTTTCCAAACGTCACTAATTCTCCAACTTCCCGTGTAGGTAGAAGGCTGAAATTTGGCAGGTCCATTCCTTACAGCTTACTTACAAAAGTTAAGCAGGTTTTATTTAGAAATTCTACGCGTAATGGTCATAACGGTCAACAACGTCCGCCATGTTGAACTTTCTAATTTATGGCTCGATCTTCTCGAAATTTGATAGGCTGCTTCCCTGCACTAACTGAAACCAATATACGTACTTATTTCGGTGGTATGATGCCACTCTCAGCCGCCATATTGAATTTTTCAATAGTCTTTGTTTACTTATGGGCCCATCTTCAAGAAATTTGGAACACGGGTTCCCAACGCTCACTGAATCCTACTTACGTACATATATACATCCATAGCCTGCTGCTCGGTCATCGTGTGAGGTGGCGTTGGTCCCCCATCCCAACGCCTCCCACGTTGTTGGCTGCATGCCTATATAAGACCGTCCGTCGCTCCGGTCTCAACATTCCCTTCCATGCTTCGCCACATCTCCCTACTGATAACTACAGCCTTTTTGTTTAATCCACGGCTTCTCCACTGTTTTATTGTTTGTTTATTACAATTATAGTTATTGTATAGGTATTTTAGACTTACTTTACATTGCTCAGGTACATTGAGAAGGCAGCGAAACAATAAGAAGCGAGCGAGTGACATATACAACCATATATGTATGTATGTATATATATATATATATATATATATATATATATATATATATGTATATATATATATCTATATATATATGTATATATATATATGTATCTATACTAATAAAAGGCAAAGCCCTCACTCACTCACTCACTCACTGACTCATCACTAATTCTCCAACTTCCCGTGTGGGTGGAAGGCTGAAATTTGGCAGGTTCATTCCTTACAGCTTCCTTACAAAAGTTGGGCAGGTTTTATATCGAAATTCTACGTGTAATGGTCATAACTGGAAGCTGTTTTTCTCCATTTACTGTAATGGAGATGATCTTGAACGCCGTGGGGGCGGAGTTTCGTGTGACATCATCACGCCTCCCACGTAATCACGCAGTACATAGAAAACCAGGAAGACCTCCAAAAGCGCTGAAGAAAATATGCATTATATAATTGAGAAGGCAGCTAAACAATAAGAAGCGAGCGAGTGACATATACAACCATATTCATGAGTTCTGCTACTGAAACAAAGCACCATGTAAACCTACACTTTAAATTAAGTTCATAGACAGGCTGCGCTGGCGCTTGTAATTTAGTGCCTGCCCATATAAGGCCGTCCGTCAGCGCAATCCAATAGCAAACTCCCACTAAATATTCACGGGTGAAGGACTGTGCTTATGGAGAGGAAGATGAGATGGTCAGGGTGGTGTTTGACACAAACTCAGCTTAAACTGCGAGAGAAAGTTTTAAGTGCCAGGACTAAGGTAACATTAAATACAGCCATGGACATAGCACGAGATGGCACCAGCACAGCTGGGAACCTTCGATGCATGTACACTGAGCGGCTCACGTGAACTGACGCAGTGCACAGATAAAAAGCAACAGTTCCAAAGAGCGCTGAACAAAAACCGAATTACACAATTGAAAAGGCAGCAAAAATATGAAGCGTCTGATACATATAAGCATATTCATAAATCCAACTACTGCGGAAACAAAGCACACGGTGGAAAAAGTCAATGTCCCGCTAAAGGAAGACAGTGTAAAAAACCCGTGCATGCAGTGTGTCAGGTCTCAGATAAAGAAGAAGACGAGCTGTTTATTGATGCAGTAAGAAACGAATCGATGAAAGAAACCTGTCATCTTTACAACGATTGACAAACACGGAATGTAACTTGAACACAACACATCCTACAAATACGAACCTGATTGAAAGAAATAATGATAATCAAATCCTTGATGACAGCAACACTCAGTAACACTCACAAAACAAATACTGTATATTGACAGTCATGTTACGTTATTTTTAAAATGTTCCCTTTTCTTTTCTAGCTTTTTAACACACTACTTCTCTATGATACGGGTATATATATATATATATATATATATATATCCCGATCTACATACTCGAATAATGGATACTTTATTCGCCATCAATGATTGTTTTGGTAAAGCCATACTCAGTGTATTCATTAGATGAACGGTAAAAAAGTAAGAGCGAGGGGGATGACTTATTGAGGCATGCAGGCTGTAGTGCGCAACTCTATCTGAATTGCGCAATCACATTTGAAAAATATATCTTTTCAAGTTCTATTTAGTCCATATGTGTCAAACTCAAGGGCTGGGCCACATCCGCCCGGCGTAATTATATACGGCCCACGAGATCATTTTATATACTGTATTATTGTTATTAATGGCCCTGGTATATGAAGCGCTGGTAACACAATAAACTACAGATCCCATAATGCAATGCTTCAGCTGCCTTGCCGAACACTTACCGCGTTAATCAAGTCTAGCTTATGATGCTGCAAGTTATTGCGAAGCTAGCTCACACGATGCTGAAGAGAAAAGTTGATTCTGAAAATAGAGCCTTTAAAAACCGATGGGAGGCTGAGTATATGTTTACTGAACCCGTGTGTCTCATTTGTGGAGCTAATGTGGCTGTAATTACAGAATTTAATCTAAGACGGCACTATGAGACAAAACATCAGGGTAACCTGAAAGACCTGAATGCAATGCAGAAGATACAGAAAGCAGCATAATTAAATAAGAATCTGACACTTCAGCGGACGTTTTAACCCGTGCACAATCACAAAGTGATTTCAAGTGAAGCTGCTTTTATGGGAGACACAAATGCACCAGTGCACCTTGCCCCACTTTCCCTGTTGCCAAGTAATGTTAAACCAAGTCGTCACTACGGTGTTCCCAAATACGCACTTTGCTGATAAACTGAGCGCGCGACTGAGTTTGCACGGCGCTTTGGTGACTTTGAAGAACAAAAAAAGTCCGTCTACATGCGGCTCGAACCTTGTGCATGTTTGGTAGCACATATCTGTGTGAGAAGCTCTTCTCAGTGATAAAGACTAACAAAACAGCACACAGGAGTCGCCTCACTGATGAGCACCTGCAATCCATCCTGAGAATCTCCACAACACAGAACCTCACACCAAACAGAAACGAACTTGTGGCCAAAAAAAGATGCCAGGCGTCCAGCTCTAAAATGACATATGAGAAAAGACAACTGAATGATTTGATTTGTTATTGCACGTAAGAGCGGGAGTCAACCGTTTAACAAACAGCGTATTGCACTGATACGAAATAGCTGTGTGTGTATATATGTAGATATGTATGTATATGTATATATATGTTTATATATGTGTGTGTGTATGTATGTATATATATATATATATATATATGTATTTGTGTGTATATATGTGTGTGTATATATGTAGATATATATGTATGTATATATGTGTATATGTATAGATATGTATATATATATATATGTTTGTGTGTGTGTGTGTGTGTATATATATATATATATATATATATATATATATATATATATATATATATATGACAACAACACTCATCACTCACAACAGTGACAAAACAATTACATTGACAATCAGGTTACGTTATTTTCAAAATGTTTCCTTTTCTTTTCATTGCTTCTTTAACACACTACTTCTCCGCTGCGAAGCGCGGGTATTTTGCTAGTATACTAATAAAAGGCAAAGCCCTCACTCACTCACTGGCTCACTCATCACTAATTCTCCAACTTCCCGTGTAGATAGAAGGCTGAAATTTGGCAGGCTTATTCCTTACAGCGTACTTACAAAAGTTAACGTTTCATTTCTAAATTCTACACGTAACGGTCATAACGGTTGATAACGGTCGACAACATCCGCCATGTTGAACTTTCTTATTTACGGCCCCATCTTCACGAAATATGGTAGGCGGCTTCCCTGCGCTAACTGAAAACGATGTACGTACTTATTTCGATGGTATGACACCACTGTCGGCCGCCATATTGAACTTTCCAACGTCACTAATTCTCCAACTTCCCGTGTAAGTAGAAGGCTGAAATTTGGCAGGCTCATTCCTTACAGCTTACTTACAAAAGTTAAGCAGGTTTCATTTTGAAATTCTACGCGTAACGGTCATAACGGTTGACAACGTTCGCCATGTTGTACTTTCTTATTTATGGCCCCATCTTCACGAAATTTGGTAGGCGGCTTCTCCGCTGTTTTATTGTTTGTTTATTACGATTATAGTTATTGTTTAGGTATTTTAGACTTACTTTACATTGTTCAGGTACCCATTTCCATTATCATTCCAACCGTACCTCCATTAACATGTCTATAGAGGTGATCACCATCGATCAAAGAACTGTCACTTACCGAGTGGTTTCCATGCCCGGAGATGGCACCTACCTTTTCCATTCTCTGTGTTACATATTGCACGGCCATATCAGGCTCACTCTTGATATCCGGAGGAACATTGTGTCTTATGTATTGAATGACTGGGACAGGTTCAAGGTGTGGACTGATGATGGTACAGGAGATAATTATACTACACAGGAGCACTATAAGAGTGAAATGCTTAAGCCCTTCACCTATGGTTCTGCATGTGAGTTGATGGCTGCCGCTGAATTGTTCGGTTGTCGCTTTCAAGTGTACCAAAATGGCAAAATATTTTACTCCTTTCGACAACTGCCAGTGCCTCTTAAACATCTTAGACTCAAAGGTGATGATTTCAGTAGTGGACACTTTGATGTTTATGAATGTTTAAACTCTCAAAAACTGGATGTGAAGTTATCGATGAAACTGGTTGTATGCTTACAACGCTTGACAGATGCCGAATGTCACTTCGACACAAGTCCTGCAAATACTGTCGTAATTGAAACAAACCATGAAACTCAAACCAATTATGACAGCAGCAATTCAAGCTGTGAGATTTGAAACAAGATTACTGTTCACATGGCCAACTGTACGTTGCATGCTCAAGAGTAAGCTCAGCACACAGCTTGGTCATATTATAATCGGAGAGCCGAACTCACAATGTGGTATATCCGTGCGGTTCTTTGAGCTGCAGCGTCTCCGATTTCGCAGCCTCCTCCGATGCTGCCCTCGTGCTGTCCCTCCCTATGGGAAACAAGGTAAGCCTGACCCCGAATGTCCATTTACTGCAGTGCAGGGCACTCACCTCCCGGATCCCATCACTCGAGGCCCCTGCCTCGGTGTGGCCTCCTGCGTCGCAACGCCGGCCTGGCCGTCCTTCCAGACAGCGTGACTCTCGGAGCCCGCTGCACTCTGGCGACGCCCGTTCTCCTTCTTCCGCACCCGGGGAACATGGCCATTCTGTGGTCTGGCGGCAGTCCGTGGGGTAAACCGCTCCCGCGGGGTTGTGCACATGCCGCTCCCGCGGCGAGTGTGTGGGGTCCGCTGCTGCGCCGGGCCGTCCACAGAATAATTTGTTTTAAACATAGGTCCCCACCTCGACCCAGGTGGAGCATCCTGCCGGCTACGCCACTGTGAACGAACCCGGACACAGACAGACGGACATTGTTAGTTCACCCAACACACTAATTTATTTACACTATTTACAATAAATACTTCACGTGCGCACCCAGTGCCTCTCTTTCTGGCTGCCTCCAGCCCTCTCTCCAGCTCCGTCCTCCTTCCACCCAACTCTCGCTACTGACTGAAGGGAGACGGCCCCTCAAATAGGAACCCGGATGGGCTCCAGCTGCTTCCCGGCACTCCTCCGCAGAAACGCCCAAGTGTGGCGGAAGTGCCGGCTGCGCAACCGGAAGCCCTACGGTTGTCCCCTGTCTTCTTCCCCCCAGCACTTCCTGGTGTGGCGGAAGTGCTGGGCTTTAGGGTTGTTCAGGCACCGGGGCGCCGCCTGGTGGTGGCCATGGGTCCCTACAGGGCTGGGCTTACAAGCCCTCTACCCGTGGCCCCCAACGTAACCCCTGGGCGGTCAAGCCCTCCTCGTGGTCTGGAGGAGGTACAAGCCCTCCTCCAGTCTTTCTGTATATATATATGAGCATCCCGGCCAGGCTTCAGCCCCGGCCTAATGCCACAATATATATATATATGTGTATATATATATATATATATATGTATATATATGTATATATATATATATGTGTATATGTGTATATATATATATATATATATATGTATATATATATATATATATATATATATATATATATATATGTATATATATATATATATATATATATATATATATATATATATATATATATATATATATGTATATATATATATATATATGTGTATATGTATATATATATATATGTGTATATGTATATATATATATATATATATGTATATATATATATATATATATGTGTATATGTATATATATATATATATATATATGTGTATATGTATATATATATATATATATGTGTATATGTATATATATATATATATATGTATATGTGTATATATATATATGTGTGTATATGTATATATATATATGTGTATATATATGTATATATATATATGTGTGTATATATATGTATATATATATATATATATATGTATATATATATATATATTGTGGTCCCCGCCGGGCTGGAGTTCGTCCGGGACGCCTTCAGGAGGATGTGAGGAGGGCTTGTGCCTCCTCCAGACCGTGAGGGGCGCCGTCCCTGGTTCTGTTGGGGGCCACGGGTCGAGGGCATGGAAGCCCTACCCTGTAGGGGCCCGTGGTCACCGCCAGGCGGAGCCCCAGTGCCGGTTTATCCCGTACGGTCCTCGGCTGGGGCTGGAGCCTGGCCGGGGCGCTTTGGAGGACCGGAGGAGGGCGCGTGCCTCCTCCAGCCCGAGTGGGGCGTCCGTCCTGGTTATGCAGGGGGCCTCGGGTACAGGGCTTGGAAGCCCAGCCCTGTAGGGACCCGTGGCCACCGCCAGGCGGCGCCCCAGTGCCTGTTTATTCCGGGAGCCCGGCACTTCCGCCACACCAGGAAGTGCCGGGGGGAAGACGACAGGGGACGCCCGGACGGCTTCCGGGTGCGCAGCCGGCATTTCCGCCACACGGGGGTGTGTCCGCGGGAGATTGCCGGGGAGCAGCTGGAGCCCATCCGGGTTCCTATAAAAGGGGCCGCCTCCCTCCAGTCGTTGACAAGAGTCGGGTGGAAGAGTGGCAACGTCTGGAGGAGGAAGGAGGCGTGGGAAGAAAAGAAAAGAAAGAAAGGAGAGAGAAAAGGAAAAGAAGAAAAGAGAAGGCATTGATTGGCCTGGACTAAGGAGTTGGGGTTGGTGAGCGAATTGTGAAAAGATAATGGAAAATAAACCTGTGTTTGTGGGTGACATCAACGTGTCTGCCTGTCTGTGTCCGGGGCGAGGTTCACAATATGTATATGTATGTATGTATATGTATATATATATGTATGTATGTATATGTATATATATATGTATGTATGTATATATGTATGTATATGTATGTATGTATATATGTATGTATGTATATATGTATGTATGTATATGTATATATATATGTATATATGTATATGTATATATGTATATATATGTATGTCATATGAAAACGTTTATGAAAACGTTTGGGAACCCGTCTCAGCCTGCATAATAATTTACTCTACTTTTAATAAAAAAGATAAAATTGGTGTGTCTTTCATTTTCCTAGGACCATCTGAGGTCTGGGTGTGTCCAGTCATGAGAAAAGGTATTTAAGGTGGTCAATTGCAAGTTGTGCTTCCATTTGACTCTCTGTTAAACCCTGGTCTGGCAGGCCCAGAAAAATACAGGAGCAGCATATGCGCAGGATTGTGAGAATGGTTACCGACAACCCACAGATCACCTCCAAAGACCTGCAAGAACATCTTGCTGCAGATGGTGTATCTGTACATCGTTTTACAATTCAGCCCAATTTGCACAAAGAACATCTGTATGGCAGGGTGATGAGAAAGAAGTCCTTACTGCACTCACGCCACAAACAGAGTCACTTGTTGTATGCAACTGCTCATTTAGACAAGCCAGATTAATTTTGGAACAAAGTGCTTTGGACTGATGAGACCAAAAATTGAGTTATTTGGTCATAACAAAAAGTGCCTTGCATGACGGAAGAAGAGCACCGCATTCCAAGAAAAACACCTGCTACCGACTGTCAAATTTAGTGGAATTTCCATCATGCTGTGAGGCTGTGTGGCTAGTTCAGGGACTGGGGCCCCTGTTAAAGTCGAGGGTTGGATGAAATCAACCCAATATCAACAAATTCGTCAGGATAATGTTCAAGCATCAGTCACAAAGTTGAGGTTACGTAGGGGTTGGATATTCCAACAAGACCTAAAACACAGCTCGAAATCTACAAAGGTATTCATGAAGAGGGAGAAGTACAATGTTCTGGAATGGCCGTCACAGTCCCCTGAGTTGAATATCATCGAAAATCTATGGGAAGATGTGAAGCAGGCTGTCCATGCTCGGCAGCCATCAATTTTAACTGAACTGGAGAGATTTTGTATGGGAGAATGGTCAAAAATACCTCCATCCAGAATTCAGACACTCATCAAAGGCTATTGGAGGCATCTAGAGGCTGTTATATTTGCCAAAGGAGGCTCAACTAAGTATTGATGTAATATCTCTGTTGGGGTGCCCAAATTTATGCACCTGTCTAATTTTGTTGTGATGCATATTGCATATTTTCTGTTAATCCAATAACTTAATGTCACTGCTGAAATACTACTGCTTCCATAAGGCATGTCATATATTAAAAGAAAGTTGCTACTTTGAAAGCTCAGCCAATGATAAACAAAAATCCAAAGAATTAAGAGGGTTTTATGGTGTATAAAATTCACAAATTTTTCTCTATATTTTTATTATTATATTTTGCTCAGTCCCAACACGATTAATTCAGATGTTGGAGGCATTATAATAAAAAGGCATATCCTCTTCCCTTACACCTCACTTTTATAACAGTTACTAGAGTCAACTAGGCAAAGATTCAGAATGCTTATGGAATCATTATGAAATGACAATGGCAAATTTTGCAGTATATCTGATGGGATTCTAGCATAAGAACTGCATTTGCTGATATTTTTTTCTTTTTCTGCTAATTGTAGGAGCTGTGCAGTACTTCAAATGTCCTTGGTGAGCCAAATCTGCTTCAGGGACTGAGTACTTGGGCAGTAGGAGGTGACTGGTAGGGCATGGGAATACACAACCAACCCGGATGGCCAAGGGTTCGAAGAACTCACAATTCATCTTTAGTTTGTCTGACCAAAATAGGGGTGGAGTGTTATGATGTATAAAATCTACAAATGATTCTCTGTAGTTTTATTATATTTTGCTCAGTCCCAACAAGATGAATTCAGATGTAGGAAGCATTATAATAAAATGGCATATCCTCTTCCCTTACATCTCACTTTTATAACAGTTGTTCACAGCATAGTGCTAAATTGGTATTACAGCCTGGAAAAGAAGGACATGAAGCAATATCAAAAATCTTTATTATCTGGGAAAAGATAGATTAAAGAGTTTGAGCAAAATTAATCCATCATATTAACAGCCAGCCAATCAGGTGCATGCAACTATCATGTGTTGTGAAACCACAGCATAAAACTTTATAAATATGCCTTATTTTGAAAGCAATGTCAGAAGAAGAAGAGAAACGGTGACGACGGAAGAGCGACATCCGAGAAGAAAACAAAGATACGTGTGACCAGTTTTCATCCGATCGTCCGTTAACAGAATTTTCATGAACATCCATCCATCCATTTTCCAATCTGCTGAATCCAAACACAGGGTTACAGGGGTCTGCTGGAGCCAATCCCAGCCAACACAGGGCACAAGGCAGGAACCAATACCAGGCAGGGCGCCAACCCACCACAGGGCACACACACCCCCACACACCAAGCACACACTAGGGACAATTTAGAATCACCAAGCCACCCAACCTGCATGTCTTTGGACTGTGGGAGGAAACTGGAGCACCCGGAGGAAACCCACGCAGATGTGGGGAGAACATGCAAACTCCACGCATGGAGGACCCGGGAAGCAAACCTGGGTCTCTTTACTGCGAGGCAGCAGAGCTACCACTGCGCCACCTTGCAGCCTGGGACATTCACCTTTGACTGATGAATGATGATGATTCCTTGTCATCTCTAGCTTTTTCGTAAGCTTTTTCTAAAGACTATATATATCCAGACTTTACTATCAGTACCTATTTTCTATTATTCTCTGTTCCAGTGGTATTATTATTGTTCTTGTAGTAAATACCATGCTGCTTTTAACTTTCTATGCTTTGTCTTAATGTCTATAGAGTGATTGAAATAATAAGTTAGATTTTTTTGAGCACCTGGAGCAGCCAGAGATTTGCCATTACCTCTGTGCTGTGTGGTTTATTAAGGCCGCGAGTGACAGCTCCACTCAATAGTAGGGAACAGTACGTGAAGAAGGTATTCTTGACTGATAAATGGCCTATAGTGAAGAATTTTGAGCCTTTGTATGTGTAAATGTATTCTTGTAGATCAAAAGTAATATTTACAGTAAGTCTGAGATATCATTAAAACATCATATGTTGTTCATTCTGATGATAAGTAAGTCTCTTGAAGTGCTGAATGACAGGCTGTGTTATTCTTAAAGCACTTGTGTGGTTTAAAGTGCTAAAGGTTTATCAGCGTGTGTGTTTGTCATTCATGGGGCACTGCTGTGGTTGGGGTCTGTGTGTATGCGTATACTGTAGCTATGTATGTGTGTATTCATCTTAAAGTGCAACAGTAGACCAACCCGATAACGAACTTGACGAATACACTTACCCTTGAAAAAAACGGTTAAAGGTTAAGTAGAGGAAAAGACTATGATAATACGGAATGGTTCCCAAACTTTTTCATATGACTTGTGGATGCGGCCCAGACACAGACAGGCAGACATGTTGTAATCCACCACCACGTTTATTTACAAAGTATTATTTACAATAATCAAATGCACACAAACCCCAAACACAGTCCTGGCCACACAATGCCTTCTCTTCGGGCCGCCTTCTCCTGCTTTGTCCTGCTTCCACCCGACTCCAGCCCCGAATAAAGGGAGACGTCACCTTTTATATCATCCTGGATGAGCTCCAGGTGTTTCCCAGCATTCCTCCCTGGACACGCCCCAGTGTGGCGGAAATGCCGGCTGTTCTCCCGTAAGCTCTCTGGGTGTCCCTTCTCTTCTTCCCCCCAGCACTTCCTGCTGAGGTCCAGGGTCCCCAAGACATTGGGGCACCCCCTGGCGGTGACCACGGGTCCCTACAGGGTTGGGCTTCCAAGCCCTCTACCCGTGGCCCCCAAAGCAACCAGGATGGTGGCCCCCACGTGATCCAGAGTGATTCCGGTCCCTCAAGGCGTCCCGGCCGGGTTGTTGCCCCTGGCATCCCTGACAGACTGTATATCTTGTCATGCTTGGGTCACAGATTTCACAGAGACACAGGAGGTCGTAGAAACAAGAAGGATTTTTATTCAAACACGAGCTTAAACGTGCTCCATGACAAGTCAGAGATGACAGTTCCGCTAGGAACAGAGAGAGATAAAAGCAAACAATCAATTCCAAAACTCACAGGCGCTGCACAAGGCTTATAAGTCGGCGGAGTACCGCGCGAGGCTTGTATTACGTGTTATAGTGCAAGGATAAGGAGCAATGTGAGGGTAGTCAGTGTTTCAGGGTTTGTGGTTTTCCCAGGGGCGTCTGTCTCTATTTGGGGTGCGATCAGCCCTCCAGCTCACAATATATACAGTATATATGTATGTACAGCTAGGTCCATAAATATTTGGACAGATAGAAAATCAGATGCAGTTGAAGTGCAGACTTTCAGCTTTAATTCAGTGGGTTGAACAAAAAGATTGTATAAAAATGTGAGGCAACGAAAGCATTTTTTTTAAGCACAATCCCTTTATTTCTGGGGCTCAAAAAGTAATTGGACAAATTAAATAACTGGAAATAAAATGTTCATTTCTAATACTTGGTTGAAAACCCTTTGCTGGCAATGACAGCCTGAAGTCTTGAACTCATGGACATCACCAGATGCTGGGTTTCCTCCTTTTTAATGCTCTGCCAGGCCTTTACTGCAGCAGTTTTCAGTTGCTGTTTGTTTGTGGGCCTTTCTGTCCGAAGTTTAGTCTTCAACAAGTGAAATGCATGCTTAATTGGGTTAAGATCAGGTGACTGACTTGGCCATTCAAGAACTTTCCACTTCTTTGCTTTAATAAACTCCTGGGTTGCTTTGGCTGTACATTTTGGGTCATTTTCCATCTGTATCATGAAATGCCGCACAATCAATTTGACTGCATTTAGCTGGATTTGAGCAGACAGTATGCCTCTGAACACCTCAGAATTTATTCAGCTGCTTCTGTCCTGTGTCACATCATCAATAAACACTAGTGTCCCAGTGCCACTGGCAGCCATGCACGCCCAAGCAATCACACTGCCTCCACCGTGTTTTACAGATGATGTGGTATGCTTTGGATAATCAGCTGTTCCACGCCTTCTCCATACTTGATCTTGGTTTCATCTGTCCAAAGAATGTTTTTCCAGAAGTGTGCTGGCTTTTTTAGATGTTCTTTAGCAAAGTCCAATCTAGCCTTTCTATTCTTGAGGTTTATGAGTGGCTTGCACCTTGCAGTGCACACCCTGTATTTACTTTCATACAGTCTTCTCTTTATGGTAGACTTGGATATCGATACGCCTACCCCATGGAGAGTGTTGTTCACTTGGTTGGCTGTTGTGAAGGGGTTTCTCTTCAGCATGGGAATGATTCTGCGATCATCCACCGCTGTTGTCTTCCGTGGACGTCCAGGTCTTTTTGCGTTGCTGAGTTCACCAGTGCTTGCTTTCTTTCTCAGGATGTACCAAACTGTAGATTTTGCCACACGTAATATTGTAGCAATTTCTCGGATGGGTTTTTTCTGTTTTCGCAGCTTAAGGATGGCTTCTTTCACCTGCATGGAGAGCTCCTTTGACTGCATGTTGTCTGTTCACAGCAAAATCTTCCACATGCAAGCACCACACCTCAAATCAACTCCAGGCCTTTTATCTGCTTAATTGATAATGAAATACCGACGGACTAGCCCACACCTGCCCATGAAATAGCCTTTGAGTCAATTGTCCAATTACTTTTGAGCACCTGAAATGAAGGGATTGTGTTAAAAAAATGCTTTAGTTGCCTCACATTTTTATGCAATGTTTTTGTTCAACCCACTGAATTAAAGCTGCAAGTTTGCACTTCAGCTGCATCTGAGTTTTTTTTTATTTGAAATTCATTGTGGTAATGTACAGAACCAAAATTAGAAAAAAGTTGTCTCTGTCCAAATATTTATGGACCTAACTGTATATGTATGTAAGTGTGTATATATATGTACTGTATGTGTGTATACTAGGGGGCTTTCTTCGTGTACCCACCCCCTCCCCCCTGGGCACACCACGCGGCAGCCACTTAGTGTCTCTGCCGTTTGCATTGTGAATGGGGGCTGAACACACGCTTTATAGATGCAGATGGATCACCTGTTTGCTTACTGCTTCTCCTGCCGTGCTGCATTTTCTGCTTCTCGCTCTGCATGTCGATCATTTAAAAGCCTGTACAGCAGCTGTCCTTTAGTCTCATTGCTTTGTCTTGCAGGACATCAAAGTGTATCCCGCGGGACGTCCTGGCTGATTATTACTTTCCTTATTTTCTGAATTTGCACATAGATTATTATTGTTCTCTTGTGCATCCTTTATTGCCTCCTTTTCTTTTCAATGCTTTTGTGTCTCATTTCAACACGCTGCTCTTACTTCTTCGCTTAGTCGTTAATGAGCCATCTAGAACGTATAACATTTTTAAAAGTTGGGAGCACATGAAGTGTGTCTGCCAAAAGCATTCCAACAACTGCAAGGTTAGAAGTCTGTGAACTTGTTTTAAATTGTTTGTAAGTAGGGAGTGACGTGCAAAAGTCACCTTTTCACGGGTCTTGCTTCCTATGGGTGTAATGTCTAGTCTCGCGTGACGTCAAAGTGTCTCTCTGATATGATCATGTCTTGACCCAAGATTTTTTTATATAATATAGATATATATATGTGTATATACAGTGCATCCGAAAAGTATTCACAGCGCATCACTTTTTCCACATTTTGTTATGTTACAGCGTCATTCCAAAATGGATTAAATTCATTTTTATCCTTAGAATTCTACACACAACACCCCATAATGACAACGTGAAAAAAGTTTACTTGAGGTTTTTGCAAATTTATTAAAAATAAAAAAACTGAGAAAGCAGTTGAAGGGAAAGAAGGGATGTACGGATAGCCCACCAAAGGAAGACGATGACACTGGGGTCTTCTTATTCCCTCAGGATATTAGATGGCAGTAACCCTGGATATCGGTGCCTAGTGCAGAATGAGTAGGGCATTTTGGGAGCTGTAATCTGGTAGTACAGCTCTGCTGGGATGTAAGGGTGCCGCAAGGGTGCACTACAGGGAGATTTGCTCCCCAATTATGGTACTTCCATTAGGCAGTGGCCCTGGCACCTGAAGTACTCATAGGTCCTCAATAAAAGGGGCCACACTCCCTTATCCAATGCAAGTTGGATCTGGTCGGAAGGAAGGCAACACTCAGCTGAAGGAGGATAGTATAGTGGTGAGAGAACAGGTATTGTTGAGTGAATTGTGGAAGAGAGAGAGAACTTTGTGTTTGTGTTACTTTTTTATTTTTTGATTAATAAACCATCCCTTATTTGAACCTGGGACCCGGTGTGTGTTCGTGTTGGGGTTTGAACACGCTGACAGCCCAGCTCCATCACAATATACAGTTGTGTGAAAAACTATTTGCCCCCTTCCTGATTTCTTATTCTTTTGCATGTTTGTCACACAAAATGTTTCTGATCATCAAACACATTTAACTATTAGTCAAATATAACACAAGTAAAAACAAAATGCAGTTTTTAAATGATGGTTTTAATTATTTAGGGAGAAAAAGAATCCAAACCTACATGGCCCTGTGTGAAAAAGTAATTGCCCCCTTGTTAAAAAATAACCTAACTGTGGTGTATCACACCTGAGTTCAATTTCCGTAGCCACCCCCAGGCCTGATTACTGCCACACCTGTTTCAATCAAGAAATCACTTAAATAGGAGCTGCCTGACACAGAGAAGTAGACCAAAAGCACCTCAAAAGCTAGACATCATGCCAAGATCCAAAGAAATTCAGGAACAAATGAGAACAGAAGTAATTGAGATCTATCAGTCTGGTAAAGGTTATAAAGCCATTTCTAAAGCTTTGGGACTCCAGCGAACCACAGTGAGAGCCATCATCCACAAATGGCAAAAACATGGAACAGTGGTGAACCTTCCCAGGAGTGGCCGGCCGACCAAAATTACCCCAAGAGCGCAGAGACGACTCATCCGAGAGGTCACAAAAGACCCCAGAACAACGTCTAAAGAACTGCAGGCCTCACTTGCCTCAATTAAGGTCAGTGTTCACGACTCCACCATAAGAAAGAGACTGGGCAAAAACGGCCTGCATGGCAGATTTCCAAGACGCAAAACAACTGTTAAGCAAAAAGAACATTAGGCTCATCTCAATTTTGCTAAGAAACATCTCAATGATTGCCAAGACTTTTGGGAAAATACCTTGTGGACTGATGAGACAAAAGTTGAACTTTTTGAAAGGCAAATGTCCCGTTACATCTGGCGTAAAAGGAACACAGCATTTCAGAAAAAGAACATCATACCAACAGTAAAATATGGTGGTGGTAGTGTGATCATCTGGGGTTGTTTTCCTGCTTCAGGACCTGGAAGGCTTGCTGTGATAGATGGAACCACGAATTCTACTGTCTACAAAAAAATCCTGAAGGAGAATGTCCGGCCATCTGTTCATCAACTCAAGCTGAAGCGATCTTGGGTGCTGCAACAGGACAATGACCCAAAACACACCAGCAAATCCACCTCTGAATGGCTGAAGAAAACAAAATGAAGACTTTGGGGTGGCCTAGTCAAAGTCCTGACCTGAATCCAATTGAGATGCTATGGCATGACCTTAAAAAGGCGGTTCATGCTAGAAAACCCTCAAATAAAGCTGAATTACAACAATTCTGCAAAGATGAGTGGGCCAAAATTCCTCCAGAGTGCTGTAAAAGACTCATTGCAAGTTATCGCAAACGCTTGAATGCATTTATTGGTGCTAAGGGTGGCCCAACCAGTTATTAGGTTCATGGGGCAAATACTTTTTCACACAGGGCCATGTAGGTTTGGATTTTTTTCTCCCTAAATAATAAAAACCATCATTTAAAAACTGCATTTTGTGTTTACTTGTGTTATATTTGACTAATGGTTAAATGTGTTTAATGATCAGAAACATTTTGTGTGACAAACATGCATAAGAATAAGAAATCAGGAAGGGGGCAAATAGTTTTTCAAACCACTGTATAATCACAAGACTGAGCCAGGTTAGTCTCTTATGGGAGCCAACATTATGGGTGCATGGAGGCAGAAAGTGGATGTGATGCATGGTTAACCTGTTTTTGTACTCCGTTCTCATTTCTGAAGACACCCCTTGAAGAAGATACTATAGAATGCCTTTATTATCACTGAATGAACTACAGCAAAATTCACTATAAGTCTCCCTGCTTTTTTTTATAAAATACACAAATAAAACGACATATTAAATATCAATCTGCTCTATAGTTATATAAAAATGGAGTAATAAAGTGATAGTACTTAAAATAATGGAAGTAATATTGCACAAAAGCCTAATAAGATGAAAAACAGTAGTGATCATAATCATAGGAATAAAATAAACATATATTTATATATTGTAAATACACATCTATCTATTTATATAATCCACAGGTGTAACTATACATTCAAATCTACTCCAGGTACATGACTAGAAAAGGCAAGTTAATTATGAATAATTATTAAATTATATCTAATTTTCCTTACTGTTAGAATCATTGAATAATCCAAAAATCTGTATTTATGATTATGTAGCTTACTTCAGGAAATCTTGTCAAGTAAATTTTGTTTAAACCTTTTTTTGATAAATACGTGTACAAGCGAAATAACTCCCATTTTAATTTTTTTGTCTAGGTTGCATATGCAATTTTTTTCAGTGGAATGAGCTGATCCGATGACTGCATCAGGAAGTAGCTAGTTTTCAGCTTGGAAGTGTAGACATGAAATTTTCTGCAGCATCTTCTAAACGGCTGTTGTGAAACAAAGATGGCAGCAGGATTGTGGTGGGTTCCTAGTCATGTTTTTGCATGTAGTACCTGCTTTATATGTCCTCCAGTGGAGGTGTTTGGGTCCCTGTGATGTTTTGGGCAATGTTGACATCTCTCTGAAGGGCTTTCTTGTCGTCCTTGCTTCTGAAGTCAGTGTTTCTCTGCTTTCCTTGCCATACACGTTGAGGGTTCATGCTATTGAAGTGGTCCTCAATATTATGCTTGGGCACTTTGATGGCCCTACCCCAACTGGATATGGCAACATTGTAAGCTTCAGTGTCGCCAAACCTGTAGGATGCATCAGCAGTTTCTGGCTGGAAAATACTGTGCTTGGCAATCAGAGGTCTATAAACTGGGGTTCAGAACAAAGATAGATGATCTGACTGACTGGTGTGGGAGGAATAAGACTTTGTATCCATCTTTAATGTTTGTATAGACATTGTCCAGAGTGTTTACACTTTTTAAACATTGGCTGAATTCACACAGACTTGAGGTTTGCCTGATTGAAGTAACCATCCACAATAAAAATACCATCCAGATGCAGACTTGTTAATGATTGTTAGCAGAACACCAAGCACTACTTGCAGTGGTATATGCACATCTGTAATAATGACAACCATGAACTTCCACTGTACAAATAAATGGCCTACCCATTCAGAATATTTAGAATTAATGCATGAAAACACATTTAATACTCTTACTCTTTCCTGCTCCTCAATTTTATGGCCACATTATTTCATATATGCAGTATATGGAATAAACAGTTCAAAAACAGATTCTTTACCAAAAACAATATGCCAAACAAGCATGGGGAGTGATAAATAGTGAGAGAATTCAAGACAATAAAGTAACAGAAATAAAGGAAATCCTAACTGTCACTCTTCTTCTAACAATATGGGTTTTGAACGCTAGTCGGGGGGTCCTCAGGTGGCCCACTGTCCCACATGCTCTACCACTAGAACTTAATGACTCTTTGTGTCACATCCCTGAATATTCTCTTTTTCCTGTATCTTACTCTGCTAGTAGCTCATGTTCTTTCTGATTGGTATGAGTTGCCGTGTACTTCTGATTTCTTATACACACATAAAGGGCCAGTCACTCTTAGTGTTTCACACAACACTCATAACAATAGAGCACAGGACTATCTGTGTCTATGGAGTAACTGCTCCTCAAGAACTTTATCATTTGAGTGATGCAATGACAGCTCACCCATATTACCTCTATCACTGGATCCTCAAACTGCCTTATTCAAGAAACACTCAGTTCTCTGCTGTCCAGCACTACCATAACTTTAGATCTTCCTGTTCAAACCAATATGATCCACAGAACTCCCTAGTTGCTGCCTACACACATTTCCACACAACCATTGAACTGCAGTATTTTCCTAATCCATTTCCTAATATTCAGCTTTTCCTTGCCTTTGTAGTCCTGCCACTGCATACCTTACTGTATTTAAATATAGGCAAAGATATAGATCCAAAGTTTTCTTTTCTTAAAGCTCTGTTATATAAACACATATACTAGAAAAGTGTAAAATAATTTATACATAAAAATCTGTGAAACAAATATCTGCAGCAACATAAGTGAACAAAAGTGGGGCCAAAAGATCAGTAAAATTGCAATTTTAAAACAGCTAATTATGTACATGACACAGAATATGGCACTAAATCAAGTTTTGCTTCAGCTTCAACAATATGCACACAGTTATTCTTGAAGTGTAAAGAACTTTGGAATGGTGTTCACTGCATGTTTTACAATTTCAAACCAGAGCATATGCAGTGACTTTCTCACTTATCCTAGCATCATCCAATATATCCCTGGACTCCAATTTATCACCCAAGCACAGGGGAGAAGCATTAATTCTATTATTCTGTTCTACTCCTACGCTGATGACACCAAGCTCTACTTGAAAATTGCTCCCAGATGCAAATCCATCAATGAAAAGCTCACTGCCTGCCACCATGACGTCAGTGCCTGGGCATCTGTGTTATCTGGATCTTTTGTAATGTGATTTTTATTACATTTTAGTCAAAATCTATGGTTACTGATACATTCATGTGGATATACATGTAAATGTCTAATGGTTATACACACTTCTGTTACTGTTTTGTATTTGTAAATTGGTGTTAGTGCACTAAACCTGTCTTTAAAGAAGAGTGGTATATGAGAAAAAATTTATTGTTTGCAGAAAATGCCCATCAATTTCTGAGGTTTCTGTTTGTGAAGAAGTCAAATCTAAAATTACATACAACAACAACATTTATTTATATAGCACATGTTCATACAAACAGTAGCTCAATGTGCTTTACATAATAAAGAATAGAAAAATAAAAGACACAATAAGAAAACAAAATAAATCAACATTAATTAACATCGAATAAGAGTAAGGTTCAATGGCCAGGGGGGACAGAAAAAACAAAAAAACTCCAGACGGCTGGAGAAAAAATAATGAATACATTGAATATGTTTTAAAATGAAATAACTTAGGGTTTATTTGTTGTGTTTACACTATGTGTTGTGAGGGATGGCCAGCGTTTCAGTCCTGCCGGGACGTCCCTGAAAGAAAAGAATGGAGGAAGGCAGTTTTTTCAGGGCACTGCATCCCCCGGGATGCTAAGTGGCAGCTCCCCTGGACGGCAACGGTTCCCCGGATTCCCTCAAAGCATTCTATGATGTGAAGTTCGTTTCCTCAGCCCTGTTGGGTGCCATGGGTGCCGCCAGGGGGAGCTCACCAAGAACCTGGGGACTCCTACTGTCACGACAACCCGGAAGTACTTCGGAGTCACGAGGACGGAAGCCCGCAGTACTTCCAGGCTACTTGAGGAAGGATGATGTGGCGTTTAACCCGGGAGAAATAATTCCGAGTCATGGACTATTTAAAGTACTGGTGAAGACCCAGCAAAGGGAGCCGGAATTGGGAGGTTAGGTGACGAAGTTGCTGGGAGTGGAGGATTGTTTATTTGTATTATTGATTTATTGTATTGATTACTGTTAGAGAATTGTGGAGAGTGCAGTGCTTTGTGAACTTTATTTGAAAAGAAATATTAAAGAAATCTTCTTGGTGCTTTTACACGTGTCCTGGATGTCTGTCTGGTGGGTTTCACGGGGCAACAATGCCCCTAGCGTCCACATTGTGTATTTTGCTGGAATTGTTTTATCGTAAACAGTTTTGAGGAGACATGCAAGTAAGAATTTCATTGTACACCTGACAATAAACTAGACACGACCTGAAGTACTCTTTGAGTTTCTGTGTTTTTAAAAATTTCATTTGTGTGTGTCACAATCCCACCCATCCTTGCCATTTCTTAAATAAATGCACAGCAGATGCCCACCTGGCTAAGTCTAAAATTACATTCAGAAAGAAAAATAAAACATTTATCTTAATTTTTTGCACCACAAGCCCTCCCCCCTTCCCACTGCCAATGTAAGCAAAACTATTGAACACTGGTAGCTAGGTGGAAACCTCTTCCTCGCTTCTCTGGCTTATATTTGACTAGATTTGCATATCCTTCTTATCTCGAAAACCCTCATCTGATGCTCTTATTGACATCAAATGTGTATACACAGAGATTGCAGCAGGACTCTGTATTACAGGAGGCATCAAGAACAGCGGTGCTTGGTAATTAGAGATGTCACAAGAACATACATTTCAGTACCAAGTCAATACCAAGTACAAAAAATATATTTAAATATATAGGATGGTATTACACTCATGTCTGACTTTGGCTTTAGGAATCGCTTGAGAATGCATACCAACATGTGAGAAAAGCCTACGCTAAAGCACCACAAAATTTTATTATGTCTTGTATAGTATAATGTAAAGCTCTAGAAGGAAAATCTGGTGATGTTACAGAGATTATTTAAAATTGTTCATAGTTGAATTATAATTGCTATTAATCATAACTAGTGTTTAACAACTGGCATCAAAGACTAAAATCAGACCTACTTCATCATAGTGGGAAATCTCTACTAATAAGAAACAGTAACTAATTACTTTTACTCACCCACAGCAGTGAGTCAGCATACGGTATAAAAAATAAATTGGCATTTGGTTTGAGGCACTTCATTCTGTTTCATGGTTGCTTAGGTCTGTCGGATAATCCATCCATCCATTATCCAATCTGCTATATCCTACCTACAGTGTCATGGGGGTCTACTGCAGCCAATCCCAGCCAACATAGGGTGCAAGGCAGGAAACAAACTCCGGGTGGGGGGCCAACCCACCTCAGGGTGCACACACTAGGGACAATTTAGGATCGCCAATGCACCAAACCTGCATGTCTTTGGAATGTGGGAGGAAACCCACAAAGACACAGGGAGAACATGCAAACTCCACACAGGGTGGACCCGGAAAAAGAACCCAGGTCTCCAAACTGCGAGGCAGCAGCGCCACCGTGCCACCCCTGTCAGATAATGTTCTTTTTAAAAACCTCTTCAACATTTGTGCGTGCAACCCTTCACAGGAAGTTGATCAGTGGCATAGACAGTACAGCAGGGCTCTTCAGAAAAAATATTGAGGGGGATGCTCCATATAACATCAAGGAAAAAATATGAAGATGTCAAGGAAAAGTATTGGAATATATAGGAATTGAAGATAGTTATTTTGAAAAAGGTATTTGTAATTAAAATATTTAACTTTTGTGTAGGAGGATGACACTAACAGTACATTTCTCAGAAACATGAATAGGCCATTTAAAATTAAAATACTGGGTAAAATATCTGTAGGTTATTTATTTATTTATTTTAATGGACATTTAATGCAAAGTAATTTAAAACTACTTTTGCACAAAGTTTTTATTGAGTGGACACCTCAGAAGAAGTGAATGTTTTATTGTTTAAAATTCTGTTTTCATTAATGTGTATGGAAATAATAATGACAAAAAGCATACATTGTATTGTATTATGGCAGATCAATTTATTATTTTCTATATTTCACATCATATGATTTACAGTTTTTAAAAATGTTATTGGAATGTAACACACATAAAACAGAAAATCTTTGTTAATCGGATTTTCTTGTTAATGGTCACAATAAGTTCAGTATTGTATATATTATGTTTACTGCACTGCTGACAACCCTATGTACTGTAATTACAAATCAGTGAATAATTTACTACAATTAAAACAAAAATAGTGTATACTCAACACAGACCTGGCTGGTACAAGTATACCAACAGAATTTATCACACTTTGGAAATACAGATTCAATTACTAGAAACAATACATACAGTACATTCACACTTACCCATAGATCCACCTCTTTTTGTGCTTTCCTTGCTTTTGTTAGAAATTTAATTGCTGCCTTCCAACACTACTCTTTTGTTTCCTAAAAACGCTCCCCGTCCCCATAGCATTTTTTCATGCATTAGGTAACAAATATAATAATACTCATAGAATTTTGGTGTTGAAAGTGCAGCAGAAAATGCACTGTTGTTTAATATTTACCATTGCAAATGCATCTGAATTGTTAACCAAATTTTCACAGTTAATCACACTGTGTTGCAGCTTGGATTCTGATGCTATCCAGCTACCCTCCATTTTCTCAATGACAGGATGGTGACCAGTGATTTGAAAGTGTGCTTCAAAACTGTATGACCAATGACTGCAGAGGAAGAACTAACTTGGGGGTCCCTAGGGCAAGGCCAGCATTGGGCCATCTCTGGCCTTTCTGTTAAAGCAAACACCTAATCTTTCTGTACTTTACTTTCAGGTAGTGACTTACAAGCATTGAAATGCAAAATCACTGTGTGGCTCTTTATGCACACAACATTGCTGTTAAGATACTGATTTAAATATACAGTTAGGTCCATAAATATTTGGACGGATACAACTTTTTTCTAATTTTTTAAATGAATCAACTCAGATGCAGTTGAAGTGCAGACTTTCAGCTTTAATTCAGTGGGTTGAACAAAAAGATTGCATAAAAATGTGAGGCAATTAAAGCATTTTTTTAACAATTCCTTCATTTCAGGGGCTCAAAAGTAATTGGACAATTGACTCAAAGGCTATTTCATGGTCAGATGTGTTCAAGTCCGTCGTTATGTCATTATCAATTAAGCAGATAAAAGGCCTGGAGTTGACTTGAGGTGTGGTGCTTGCATGTGGAAGATTTTGCTGTGAACAGAAAACATGTGGTCAAAGGAGCTCTCCATGCAGGTGAAAGAAGCCATCCTTAAGCTGCGAAAACAGAAAAAACCCATCCGAGAAATTGCTATAATATTACGAGTGGCAAAATCTACAGTTTGGTACATCCTGAGAAAGAAAGCAAGCACTGGTGAACTCAGCAACGCAAAAAGACCTGGGGCCTCATGCATAACGCCGTGCGTAGAATTCGCACTATAACATGACGTAAGCACAAAAGCTGAAATGTGCTTACGCACAGAAAAATCCAGATGCAGGAATCTGTGCGTACTCTAACTTCCACGTACTTCCGCTACATAAATCCTGGTCAGCGTGAAAAGTAATGCTTGTGCACGCGCTTTATGTAACGCCCCAACTCCTCTCAGAATTACTCCTCTTCGAATATGCAAATCAATATAAAGCTCAGTCTTCTGTGAAAAGACAATGGGAAAAGCACGGGGGAAAACATAAGAATTTCAGCGAATACCAAGTGGAGGCAAAGGAAAAACATACTATTTGTTTAATTAAACTGTGGTATAATCAACAAAAGGAAGTTGATCGAGTGACATAGCGTGTTAGAGAAACTTGAAAGCTCAGATATCAAAGTCACTGTGAAAAGGTGAGTCGTAGCCCACCGTCTGAGTGTCATATGAAAGCTTATTAGGTGTAAAAGATGCAAAAGGAGACAGCATAAATGTTTGGGGTTTCCGGCCCCGTATACTGTAAAATTATCCACAGTCAATAAACAAAAACAAGGTCAAAGATATAAACACAAATTGTTCATATGCACGATGCCAAAGATGGCGTCGGCGGCCATTTTATGTAGGAGGAGCCGGAAGTGGAGGAATGCTGGGAAGGAACCGTGAGGGAAGATGGGATTGATGACGTCAGGAAAAATGGAGGAGGAAAAGCGTAAGTAACGTGCTGCGGGAAAACAAGGCTTATGGTGGCGGAGCATCTTTTTTTCTGCAAGAAAGCAAAGGAGAAAGGTTAGTACCCCGCCACTCCCTGCCGGCGAACGTCTTCTGAAGCGTGTTAAGGTCCGTCCGTGGTCTCCTACTCGCGCATGCGTGACATAGGGTACAGAGAAAAAAAGGCACACAGTGGGGAAAAAAGCATGAAATGTCAACTTCAATCTCAAAATTTCCACTTCAATCATGTAGTTTATTTTGTCATTAAAGTAGAACATCATAAAGGTCATCTTAACCAGTTTCTCAAATCACATCGTAATTAAAGTAGCACATTAAATGCTTTGTTTTGTATGTGATCTTCTATGTGCTCTATGCGTGTGAATCACTACGTGTGAATCACTACTTGCTTCTTAAACCGGCTCTCTTCCTCCAACAGGACACAGAATCCATTACATTCGTGATATTACAGCTCTCTGAATAACTAAAATACTGAGATGTATACGTGATATCATTTTCATGATAATAGGAGTTAAAGCACGTTATTAAATATGGGTTTCACGGTGCAGTGATTGTGCACCACCTTCGATGAAATTATTTATTGCAGCAGTACTCATGGGCGGCTCTAGGCTTGTGGCAGCCCTGGGAAGAGAAAGAATTGGTGGCTCCTTCGCTCGCCAATGTCAATATGGTATCTTATGCACGGTGGATGGCCACGTCCATTGCGAACACTGCATAGCCGTCTCGTGCTAATGATACAAGCGTTTAACTTTTGTCGAAATTTGCTGCTGCGTTTTTAGCTGTGTCGTTATTTTCTCTTTCTGTTTTATATTCAATATATATTGCCGTGGTCGCCCCTGCAGTCCTTGCTTTTCTTTCTCCAAGTAACCGATTGCCACACAATCAGCTCTGTAACAGATGTTAAGCAATCTGTAAGCTTAGAGCGCCGATTCTTCAAAACATTTAAGGAACATTGAACTATCTTTGAAGTACATGTTTAATTATTCTATCCTTCACACCAGTCCCAGTGAAGAATATAAATTATTTAAATGAATATAAAGTTTTGCCTGTATAATATAATAAACATATTTTGCTGCATTTCATCTTAAAAATGATAACGTCATCAAATGTAAATACACACTTTATAAAGTGGCTCAGGTTGTGCAATATTATAACTGTAGTGCAAGTTTACAGTGAGGTAATTGTACTTATAAGTACAAACAGTTCTACATGGAGCACTTGATTAAGTGCATTTAAAGTTCTTGGGATGTAACTGTTTCTGAACTGCGAGGTCCATACAGGAAAGGCTTTGAAACATTTTGCCGTGGCTGAGACAGCGTGTGCTTAATGCCATATACCGATAATTCTCTTTCCGATCAGCTGCTGCTGTGATTCACACTCAGACACAGTGATATAAATACTCAGAGTGGTGCAGTGAGAGTAATATGGAAAAAGATGATCCGCTGTGGCAACTCCTAACGGGAGCAGATGAAACAGGAAGAAGAAGAAGAAGAAGGTGCAGTGACAATAACAACGCTAAAGCAGTTATGGTATTTGGAATACTATGGCTATTACCTGGACTATTATATTGTTATAAGTTAATTACAATCAGATGCATTACACTAATAAACAATATGCAGTTAGTTTCAGTGTATTTATGAAGCCGCGTCAGGAAAATAAGGAGTAACCACACAGGAACAGTAGCACTGCTTTGACACTGGGTGCCGCCAGTCTGCAAAACCGAGCTGAGAACTTGCGTACGACAAGGTATGAGGTACCGTGGAAAAGTGCGTGGCTTTACGCCAAGTGTAGGTTTTATACATCGAGATTTGAACGTGGAAAAGTTCTTACGCAACATTTCTGTGCGTACGCACCATTTATACATGAGGCCCCTGATCTTAACCCAGTTGAGCATGCATTTCACTTGTTGAAGACTAAACTTCGAACAGAAAGGCCTACAAACAACCAGCAACTGAAAGCCGCTGCAGTAAAGGCCTGGCAGAGCATTAAAAAGGAGGAAACCCAGCATCTGGTGATGTCCATGAGTTCAAGACGTCAGGCTGTCATTGCCAGCAAAGGGTTTTCAACCAAGTATTAAAAATGAACATTTTATTTTCAGTTATTTAATTTGCCCAATTACTTTCGAGCCCCTGAAATAAAGGGATTATGTTAAAAAATGCTTTAGTTGCCTTACCTTTTTATGCAATCTTTTTGTTCAACCCACTGAATTAAAGTTGAAAGTTTGCACATCAACTGCATCTGAGTTGTTTCATTTAAAATTCATTGTGGTAATGTACAGAACCAAAATTAGAAAAAAGTTGTCTTTGTCCAAATATTTATGGACCTAACTGTATATTATGAGCTATAGACATGTATACAATGCAACACCAATCTGGCTTTTAGATCAACAATATGAAGCAGCAACAGTGACTGAAGGAATAAGCAGTGTGAATCAGCTGCAAATAAAACAATATGAGCAACGATGTCTCTACTAATACTCTACACATTAGCCTGCTCCTGTCTGGCCAGTCAACCCCAACATCCACAAAACCTAACGTGAATGCACAGCACAAAACTGACACAATATCAAAATACAGTATATGCCATAGCATGTTTGATAAGAAGTGCTCCTCATTGGCGTTAATGATAGGTAATCAGGGATGGACTGGTATCAGAAATTATGCTCTGGACTTTTGTTCAAACTGGCATGCCACAACTGGACAAACACCATAGTGCTCTCAGGTTCAGACCTCCACCCCCAACCTGCAGATATTTTTTTCAACTTGTTTCACAATCAATTAATCCCATTTACCTATTATTGATCTAAATGCTTGAATTATCTGGCCTTCATTTGTTGTGCTTTAATAAAAGTTCATTAATGTTATAGTCATATGTGATGTATGAACAATTCAGAAACATTTATTATGTTTGCTGTATGTTTAATTTTTTTACTTTTTTTCAGCCTCAGTCTCGGCTGTTCGTGCAACACGGCCGCAGAGAGCTTAAACAACTCGGCACATCCACATACAGTATAAACAACAAGGATCGAGCTTTCTTGAAGGTGTCAGGGATGCCAGGGGCAACGACCCGGCCGGGACGCCGTGAGGGACCAGAAGAGGGTCAAGGCCCACCCTGGATCATGTTGGGGCCGCCTTCCTAGTTGCTCTGGGGGCCACAGGTTGAGGGCATGGAAGCCCCACCCTGTAGGGGCCCGTGGTCACCGCCAGGAGGCGCCCCAATGCCTTGGGGACCTGTTGCCTCAGCACTTCCGCCACACCAGGAAGTGCTGGGGGGAAGACTTAGAAGGTTACCCGGAGAGCTGCCGGGAGGACAGCCGGCACTTTCGCCATGCTGGGGCGTGGCCAAAAGGGGAATGCCGGGAACCACTTGGAGCTCATCAGGAAAGTATAAAAGGGGCCGTCTCCCTTCATTCAAGGCTGGAGTCAGGTGGAAGCAGGACGAGGCAGAAGAGAGTGTGGAGGCGGCCCGAAGAGAAGGCATTGAGTGGCCAGGACTGTAAATTGGGGTTTGTGCACTTTATTGAACTGGGTCTGAGTGACCAAATCATTGTAAATAATAAATGTGTGGTGGTGAGTTAGAACATGTCCGCCTGTCTGTGTCCGGGTCGGCTCCACAAAGGCTTTTACTGGAAGTACCTCGTAAACTGAAATATATACAAAAGAAACATACAGGTATTTTGCAGGTGCACAACCAAAGACAAGAATGGTTTACAAAGCAATACATAGCAGACAGTATACATTAAACAGTAAAGCTTTAAAAGACACTTACAAGGCAAGTGATACGCATGTGACCGAAACAAGAGATAAAGGGGTGCCTATATGAGACACAATGGGTGTATTGTATTCAAATGTTTACTATGGGACCTACGTGCTTTATGGGAGTTTAATAGACTTTTATAGCACTACTGTGAGTGTGGGACGTGACCGACTGGTGTGTTAATAAATGACAAGATGAAGGGTGAGCACAGCTCAGCAAATCACAGTAACAGCTAACAAGATGTGGGGCAGAACAACTTTGTTATTTCTTTTTTTTTTCTTTCGAATTGTTCTATTAGTTGTATCGAAATACTGAGAACTGATGATAAGAAAACAAACCTGAGGCTCAGTAACAATGAATTATCAAAGGACAGCTCTTTCACTGCTATCTACTTGTGTTTTTATTAGTATATACTGGTTTAAATAACCAGAATATTAAAAGGAACAAAAAGCTATAAATAAAATATATATATTCATCTAACACACACATTTCTTCTTCATTCAGTAAAAAAAAAATGATCAATGTGTATTGGATTGGAGAGCCTGAACTGAGACCAAAAAAGAGAAATAACAACTTACTTAGGAGTACAAGTCCAATTAAAAGAAACTGGCTTGAAGGAAATCCTGCATCACAGGGAGCACCACTGAAACTATAAAAGGCTAATTTGTGAACCATTGTTATTGCCATGAATGTACAAGCTGTGTCCCTTTGCCTTCTGACACTCCTGCAACTGCATTGTCCTCCTTTGTCTAACCATGTCTGCACTGCCCCATTGCAGATACTGCACTTTGACTGATAAAAAAAAAATAATGGATGAGAGTTAGGGGATGTTAGGGGACAGTCAAAAGGCTCGATCGTGCATGAAAGATCGAAAGACAGGGGGGTAAGACGAAGTACTAATGCTTTTTGTTCCTTAACTCCACAGAAAAATGACAGAGTAAAATGGCCATACTGGTCATCACGTCCCGTTACGATAAAAAACTCCTCAGCTGGCTCCAAGGGGATGTCATGTTCCAGACGGCCCTGATGAGTACAGTCCATCAACCCAATTCCTGATGTCACTTCTGACCACTTCGTTTGACGTCAGTTTCAGCCTTCACCTCCTCATCGTTAATTGCACTTCCTTTGTTTTTTGTTGAAAAAAACCAGAGAGAGACCTTAATTTTGTCAAATGTTTTGCTTTGAACTTGACCTTTATTTTGTACTGGACGCTACACCCAGTATACGGAGAGGATCTTAACTCTGAACCTGAGTTTCTGTGTTTACTCCTTCACAGATTGGCATAGTCAGCAGGATTGACTATTTGAATGATGTCGGAAGAACAGGACCTCAATACTGATCTTGGAACTATCCTGACGGAACTGCAGACGCTAAAAATGCAACTCGGAGATACCCGGACACAGTTGGGGGAAACAGGAGCTCATGTTGCTGCTGTAGAGGCGGTATAGCCGGAGGCCACTCGACCTCCACCTCCTCCACTAGTTGCTTTAGCGGAGGGGGGCGATATTGAATCCTTTTTGCTGGTATTTGAGCGCACCGCTCAATAATTTGAGTGCTGTCCTATATAGGATTGAAAAAGCTGCAATAAAGCTTGACTTTGAAAAGCGAGATTTTAGATTTAGATTTTTTTAGGATATACAATTGCTTCAGAGGGCTAGCTACCAGATGAAACTCATGTCTCTGCATATTCTTAATGCTCCAGCACGTAAGGACACTACAGGACACTACAGGACTACAATCATTTCATGATGTTCTGCTTAGAGTTGTTGCTCTGCATTTATATAGTATAGTAAATTAAACAAATGTTCAGGAGTACAAAATCTGACATGTGTTGATTTTACATATGGTAGCTAATATAGTTTGTAAGGACGTCAATGGTGTGGGGTTCCTTGGCTTCTGAGGAGCCCAGAATGTTCTTTAAAGAAATACATTGTTTTCATAATGGCAGCATCAGTAACAATACCAGCAAGAGCAACTGAACTGAGCAGACCGTTATTCAGATTAGCTCCCTATATCTAGTGTAACACCTGATAAAAGTGGTCTCTCACCACAGCGAAATTACAGTTATTGTTCAGTGACTGGCGAAGCAGTCCTTTTAAAGATAACGATCTGAAAGCCATGAGAAATGACATACTTACATATAATGATGCACCAAAAAAGACTAAAGAGTCTTGCAATGTTGTCCATCAAATGGGATATGGCACATGAAGTGTATTTTGCAATTTGGCAGATTATTTTAACTTTGTGAATTTCATAACTGTGAAAGCTTGAAGGTGGATTTTGTAAAACCTCACACTAATATATGACCTGTAATTTACCATATTTGTTTCGCATGAAGTTAAAAGGATAATTTGTTGTTTTTGGTTTGCAGTGTTACAAATTATGAGGTGCTAATCTTTTGCATTTGGCTTGAAATGTAAAATGTATACACTGGTGATGTTTTGTATTTAGGTTGACATGATATGCCATATATGTTGCTAATTTTTTACATTTGGTAAAATGTTATAAAATACATATCAATAATGTTCTGTTAGTAATAGAGTTTACAAATGGCTAATACAATGAGAGCCTAAGGCTGAGGATTGGCCTATTAGATGAGTTCTGTCCCAGGCCCTTGCATGTACAGTATAATGGCACCCCTGACAGTTTGACTATATGTTTGCAATGACTCTAAAATCTCTGCCACTTAATTTAATTAATTAATTGTCACTCAAAACTTCAATGGAAAAATCCTAACAGTCTCAACACACCAGAATGCATGTCTACATGCCTCACTCCATATAAACCTGCGGAGATAATAAGGAAATTATGGTGCCTGCCTATTTACTATTGCAAAACCCTGTGATGCGGCAAATTGTTTAATTTATTTTCTGCCTTGTAATCTCTGGAATTCACACATGAGGAATGTTTCTGAGGCTCCATTTGGCTTGATGTTCAAATCCAAGCAAATGTGCAGACTCACTCATTTTATATGTCTTTTTAAATGGTTTTCTTTCATTTACAGTGATGCTGGAAGGTTGAGTAGAATAGGAAGGAATTTAACACCATTGTTATTCTCACCAGGAGTGGTCAACCAACAAAGATCGCTCTAAGGGCAAGGTATGTAATATTTCAGGAGGTCACAGGGCATTGTCTAAGGATCTAAAGGCCTCCTTTGCATTGGTAAATGCCAATGTTCATGAACACAACAGAAATAGTGTGAATGGCAATGTTGCAAGGAGAAAACCACCACTCTCCAAGAAGAAGAAGATTGCTACATATCTAAAGTTTAATAAAGACCACATGGATAACCCAGAAGGCTATTGGAAGACTGACGAATCCAAAATTGAACATTTTGGTATGAATGAGAATCATGGCGAAACGCAAACAATGCAATTCACAATTTTGCTGAATACCTCTTCTTCTTAAACTCAAGACACAAGAAGGAATTTTCCTGCTTCACCTTATTCTGCCATACTGCCCAACTGAAAAAAAAGAAATACATTTCTTGGTATACTCACTGACCTGCCCAGTGCTCCTGCAAATTCTCACCTTGTCAAAGTGATTTTTGTCAATAAATCAGTGACATTTTCTGATTGTTTTCCTTCCATACCACACTAGTATGACTCAAGTACTGATGTTTTCCTTGTTGTCTGGCACATTTGTGAGGTAACTGATTACCAAATGAATAAGGAGATAGCTCTAGAAGTCATTTCAGACAGATATGTGCCTTTTGGTAGCTGAATTGTATCTTCTGTCTTTTATCTATCTTTTTTTACAAGTTTGATGTGGGATTGAAGTTGATCTTTTTACTGGGTAAATGACACCAGGTAAACCTTGGTGCCTCATTCATTTATGTGGGAAAATGGTTATAAGCTTATGGGGTCATTATGGTTAATAACCACTGCTGCTTTTTACAGTAGACAAGCTCATAGAAAACTTCATTTCCACTCAAGGCTTATAACCCTCAGTTTTACTTATCTATAAAAACTAATGGGACATGTCCTACTGCATTTCTGCTTCATTGAGATTAAACAGTGTTTCAGAAAACAGAATTTCTTTTTGTGTTTGGAAACTCTGCAGATACTAAAATGGTTCTATGTTTTATTTTTAGATAGATTTAACTTTAGTTTGCACAATATGCTAGGAAAGTAGACGTTTGACTGGGGGATTTTAATATTCATAGCAATTCACTAGCAAATATTTAGCTTATATGCCTTTATAATATCCTTGTTCTTCAGCTTGAACTTTTTTTAATGCTTTTTATTTCTTTTTTTATACTCACCTGCTACTGGCATAATTAATAAATTTTCATTTCGGCTTCAGCAAAGTCTGCTGCTTCATCTACGGTACAAGAAGGCACAATTGAACTATCTGAACTGAAGGTGTTGTTCACTGAGCTCACGCAAGATATAAAGAAAAGCGAGAAGGCTAATGTGAAAGCAATGGCAAAGGCACTTGAGAGACTGAAACAGGAATTGAAACAGGAGATGAAACAGGCCAATGAATGGCTGCGACAGGAATTCCAACAAGCAAATGAAAGGCTGCGACAGGAACTCCAACAGGCAAATGAAAGGCTGCGTCAAGAGGTTCAACTTGAGCTTTGCAAGGTGCTGGGTAAAATTGAAGAGCGCATTCAGGAAAACTCGGTTAAACTGGGCTCGCTAACTGATCAATTGGAGGATTTCAAGGAGACATTCAGAAATCGGATTGAAATGGCCGAACATTTAACTGCCAGTGCCGAGGAAAGAGCGGTAAATGTCAGTTCCGAATGCAAAAAACTCAGAGAAAAACTTGGAGACAGACTGGCTGCTTTAGAAGATAGGAGTAGAAGGTATAATGTCAGAATTGAAGGTCTGCCGGAGAATAGCAGCAGCTTACCACGTACGCGGATCAAACACAGTCAGACCCCGACCAAGATCTTTTATAGTTCATTTTGAACGATTATCATTTAAGCTAGAGATGATGGCACTCCTCAGAAACAAGGAAGATATTATATATGAAAATAACCACATTCTTATCTTCCCTGAATTAAACAGCGGCTATGGCAAGCCAGTGTCAAATACAGCCTCCTGTATTCGGCAAAACTGAAAGTGGAATGGCAAGGTCATTTCTATGTCTTCGCTAGCAAGGAAGAAGCAGAAAATGAATTAAGAAAGCTGATCCCGGGACTATTCTGATACATAATAGTGAGTCATGGCGGTAAATGATAAATGATAAAGCTAGGATTAATAACCTACTGTCTGATCTAGTCGTTTTAAAATACAGGTTTTTTATCAGCATATATTCTCATATATTCTTATTATTACTTAGTATTACTAGGCTATCTGTTTATGTTTTATTGTGCTTAATTACTTTTCCTCTTTTTTTTTTTCTCTTTTTCTTTGCTAATTATCTCATCTCTACCCTAAACAAGACTGTTCAATATCATACCCTTGGTTTACTGTTATTGCTATTACTGCATTAAGACTTGTTATGCTTATTTTGGACACATCTTTAACACCATCACCTGGGTTTATTATCTGGGTGTATCATCTTAATGCACTAAAATTGCTGAAGACTATATATATATATATATTAAGTTCAAGTAAGTTTTTTTTTTTTTTTCTCTTTTAAAGACTATATTGGTAACAGATATCTCTATCTTTTAACCTAAAGCGCCACTGCATGGGGCTTGATGTGCTTTGGACGTGCTCTGTCTCTGGGTATGTCAGAGGACTGGGACTGCGTGAAGTGGGTTTTAGCCTCACTTGGGGAGGCAAAAAGGGAGGGTGGGGGGTTAAGGGGGGGAGAGAAAGAGAGCAGGCTTGATCTATACCTAATCTATCATCTCAATCTTTATAATTATAACTATCAACGTAATAATAAGCTGCATGGCAACAACTCTTGGGGAAATAGGAAATTAAGACCTAAACTATCTCACTTCCAGTTAAGACTATAAAATGACATCAAAAACTCAGAATCAGTGTCTCCATGATGGGACAGTTAACTTCGTAAGCTGGAATGTTAAAGGCCTGAATCACGAATTAAAGAGAAAGAAAGTACTTTCTCACCTAACAGGTCTAAATGCTAAAATAGTATTTTTACAGGAAACCCACTTACTAAGCAAGGATCAGTTCCGGCTGCAAAAAGACTGGACTGGCCAAATGTTCCATTCTAGTTTTACAAAGAAAACTAGAGGGTGGGAATTCTCATACATAGAACAGTACCATTTGTAGCATCAGATGTAGTATTGGATCCTGAAGGGAGATATGTAATGGTCATGGGAGACTTATCTAACTGTAAAATGATTTTGATTAATGTTTATGCACCTAATGTTGATGATAAGGAATTTATACAAAATTTATTTGCATCCATTCCCAATCTGAACACTCATAAAGTTATAATGGCTGGGGACTTTAATTGTGTTTAAATCCACTTTTAGATAGGACTTCCTCCACAGGGGAAGCAACTAACACGCAAAGATAATTACAAAGTTTATAACTGATCACAACTTATCAGATCCCTGGAGGTTTTTAAACCCAAAATTCAAGAACATATTCTTTCTACTCACCAGTACATCATTGCTACTCAAGGATTGATTACTTCTTTATAGACAATAACTTCTTGCCTAAGATTAAATCTTGTAAATACGATGCTATTGTTATTTCGGACCATGCACCTATGATCTTGGAGCTGAAATTACTAACCCCCAAGAGATGGCCTCAACCGCTTCTATTAGCTGACGAGAATTGTACTGAATTTATATCCAAACAAATCAAATTCTTTCTAGAGACAAATACATCCCCTGAGATCTCTGCAGGAATACTCTGGGAAACTCTTAAGGCCTTCTTAAGAGGACAGATTATCTCATATCTTTCCCACAGAAATAAATCCGCGAAGAAAGTAGCAGAGATAAAAAGCAAATTACTAAAATAGATGAAGAACATGCCAGACTACCAAGCGAGACTCTACATAGAGGAGGCAGGCTCTACATTCAGAATTAAACCTCTTGACAACTAAAGAAACTGAACAACTAATTTACAAATCCAGACATCATTATTATGAACATGGAGAAAGCTAATAAGCTTTTAGCTCAACAAATTCACAAGCAAGAAGTACAACGCAATCTCGTAATCACTAACACGAACGGAGATAAAATCATCGAACACAAAAATATAATGCACACTTTCAGAGACTACTATAAATCCCTATATACTACTGAGTTTAAAGAAGACAATATACAATCTAATGCATTTCTGGATACATTACAGATACCACAAATTGACGCTTTTAGTGTGGAGGAACTTGATAAACCTCTGTCATTATCAGAATTACTAGATGCTATAAAGTCACTCCAAGGTGGAAAAGCAGCAGGCCCTGATGGCTACCCTGCAGAGTTTTACAAGAAATTCTCCGCTCAGGTAGCTCCCTCCTATTAGCAACATTTACAGAAGCCAGAGATAACCAATCTCTTCCACAAACCTTTCGCCAAGCACTAATCACTGTCTTTCCAAAACAAAATAAGGACTTATTACAATGTGCATCATACAGACCAATTTCACTTCTGAATAACGACGTTAAAATACTCTCTAAAATCATAGCTAGAAGGATGGAGAAAGTGCTCCCTCAGTAATATCACAAGACCAAACTGGATTTATTAGGGGCCGACACTTATCTTCAAATCTTGACGCCTGTTTAATGTAATATACTCACCAACTAAATCAAACACCCCAGAAATATTATTATCATTGGATGCAGAAAAGCATTCGACATGATTGAATGGAAATACCTTTTACTATTTTGGAGAAGTTTGGGTTTGGCCCGAACATTTGTGCATGGATTAAATTACTGTATACTAACCCAGAAGCTTCAGTTTGCATCAATAACATTTGCTCAGACTACTTTAAACTAGAACGTGGCACAAGACAAGGATGCCCTTGTCACCACTGCTGTTTGCAATTGCCATTGAACCACTGGCAATACATTGTCGAAATACTGATCAGATAAAGGGGATTAGCAGAGAAGGACTTGAACAGAAAATCTCATTATATGCAGATGACATGGTACTGTATATATCGGACCCAGAAAATTCTGTGCCTGCAGTCTTAGCAGCACTCACAGAATTTCAAAAGATCTCTGGTCTCAGAATTAATCTGAATAAAAGTGTACTCTTTCCAGTGAATTCTCAAGCATATAATATTAGATTAGACACCCTACCTTTTATCATTGCAGAACAGTTTAAATACCTAGGGTAAACATCACAAGTAAACATAAAGCTCTTATCAACAAAATTTCGCGTCTGCATGGAAAAAATTAAACAAGACTTGCATAGATGGTCAACCCTTCATCTCACACTAGCTGGAAGAATTAACACTGTTAAGATGAATATTCTTCCTAAGCTCCTTTTTATTTCAAAACATCCCAATATACATTAATAAATCATTCTTTAAGCAATTAGATTCAACAATAACCTCATTTATTTGGAATTCAAAACATCCACGCATCAAAAGAGCGACCCTACAAAGACAAAAGGCAGAAGGCGGCATGGCTCTACCTAACTTCCAGTTTTATTACTGGGCAAATATACAGGCGATAAGAACCTGGACACAAATAGAAGAACATACACAGGCTTGGACCGCAATAGAAGTAAAATCCTGCAGTACTTCTTTGTATTCCTTGCTCTGTGCTCCAATAAACACACGTTATCGGCAATACACTAATAACCCAATTGTGCTCCACTCACTTAGAATCTGGAACCAATGTAGAAAGCATTTTAAGACGGAGAAGCTTCTATCTGTGGCACCTCTGCAAGAGAACCACCTCTTTCAACCTTCACAAACATATGCAGTTTTAATATCTGGAAAAATTTGGAATTAACTTGCTTAGAGATCTTTATATAGACAACGTCTTTGCATCCTATGAACAATTACATTCCAAATTTAACATTCCAGCTACACATTTTTTTCACTATCTTCAAATCAGGAACTTTGTTAAACAGAACCTTCCAGATTTTCCTCATCTTGCACCCTCATCCACGCTGGAAAAATTATTGCTCAATTTCAAGGAGTTAGACTCCATCTCTACAATATATAAAATCATTTTACAATCCCTTCCTTTCAAAGATCCAAGAGGACACTGGGAAAAGATCTCTCAATTAATATATCAGAAAAGGAGTGGAAAGTAGCAATGCCGAGAATTCACTCGAGCTCCATATGCGCAAAGCATACAATTATACAACTCAAAATTATATATCGAGCACATCTTTCTCGACTAAAACTCTCCAAAATGTTTCCAGGGCATGATCCAACCTGTGAACGCTGCAACCAAGCCCCAGCCTCACTGGGTCACATGTTCTGGGCCTGCACCAAATTAACATTATTCTGGACAAAAATTTTAATTACCTTTCAGACAGCCTTGGACTCACAATCCCTCCTAACCCATTAACAGCTGTGTTTGGGGTTCTTCCAGAGGGGCTTAAAGTGGAGAAAGACAAACAAATTGTGATTGCATTCACTACACTGTTGGCACGCAGACTTATTCTGATAAACTGGAAGAACCCAAACTCTCCTCTTTTAAGTCAGTGGGAAACCAATGTGTTATATTATTTGGAAAAAATCAAATACTCAGTTAGAGGATCCGTACAAACTTTTTCAAAACATGGCAGGATCTAATCAGTAATATTTTAAAATAAGTTTATAAAGCACAGAGAATTTATTAATTTAGGTATTTTTACAAGCCTTAAATTTTACACCGTTTGGCTTGCTCTCTCTCTCAGGGTGGGGATCGATCTGTTCTTAACTAATTCTTTTTTTGTAAAAACTTGATTGCTTTGTATGGATTGTAATAAAATTAATAAAAAATAAAAATATTAATTAAAAAAATAAAAATAAATACATTTTCATGTATTTTTTATGGTTTTCATAGTGATGGTCCTGATGGAAAAAAATCTGACCTCTCTTTTTCTAGCAAATATCACTGGACAACAATCCGTTCGAAAGTTTTGCTTTCTGAAAATGTTTTGATGATTATAATAGTTGGCTTCAGGCTGAACACAAATTAATTCCAGATTGACTATATAAAATGGAAATTTAGTTTAATCACTTAATGATGCAGACAAAATCCATTAGTTCAATTCAGCTGTTAATTTTTGTTTTTATTCAGCCTCTGATGTTTCTCATTTTAGTGTCCAACAAAAGCTGTCCAGGACTGATGAGAGCCATTTGCCTTGATACCACTTTTCCATTATTGCCATCATTGAACCTTTCATCGTGTTCATCACTGGCTGCACATAAAATAAAAGGGTAGAGGTTCAAGTGAATGTGGAAAATGAATGTTTAGTGACATGTTGCACATTATGATTTTTTATGGTTGAAGCATGTTTTTAAACCAGCTGGACATAGCTTGGTATTCTGTAGTTGCCAAGAAAATTCTCAGCAAACAGTCTTGAATGCCTTCTGTGCGATTCCTCCAGGTTGACAAGCAGCTTTTCAAACTGCTTGTTATTGATGAAGTGTCTGATTTGTGGCTCAACAAAAATCTCTTAATTAACCTTAACAACAGTTATTCATTGCAACATCTATCTGAAATATTGGAATCCTTCACCATCCTTGTCATTTGATTTTACATTTTTTTTCATAAGCCCAAGTTTTCTATGAAGAGGAGGCAGAAATGTCTTTGTTGGATTAACAAGTGGGTTATGTGCTCTTTTTGCGCTTCTGGGGTGGCCAGTTCTTCTCAGTGTAGTGAGGCTCTTTAGCAAGGCCCACTAATTTGCAAATGACACAACAGTACTTAGTTTATGCAAGCTGCATTCCTAGTAGCAGGGCTATTACTTTGAGATCACCACAGATGTTCCAGTTGGAGTTGTTGTACTATATATGTATATCTATGATATGCGAGAAAATCCCAAAAACAGTCAATTCATATAAAACCATATGTGGCAAGAAAATTTGAGGGTGACTTTTTTGTGATTAGCAGGCTAAAATTCATAAGATAAAATTAAAAGTGTGTAGGAATAAAAATTTTTGTTGTCCAATGTATTCAACCTCAGGCATACAGTGGCATGCAAACGTTTGGGCACTCTTCCTTAAAATGTCTGTTACTGTGAGTATACAGTGGGATGCAAAAGTTTGGGCAACCTTGTTAATAGTCATTATTTTCCTGTATAAATCGTTGGTTGTTACGATAACAAATGTCAGTTAAATATATCATATAGGAGACACACACAGTGATATTTGAGAAGTGAAATGAAGTTTATTGGATTTACAGAAAGTGTGCAATAATTGTTCAAACAAAATCGGGCAAGTGCATAAATTTGGGCACCGTTGTCATTTTATTGATTCCAAAACTTTTAGAACTAATTATTGGAACTCAAATTGGCTTGGTAAGCTCAGTGACCCCTGACCTACATACACAGGTGAATCCTATAATGAGAAAGGAGTATTTAAGGGGGTCAATTGTAAGTTTCCCTCCTCCTTTAATTTTCTCTGAAGAGTAGCAACATGGGGTCACAAAACAACTCTCAAATGACCTGAAGACAAAGATTGTTCACCATCATGGTTTAGGGAAAAGATACAGAAAGCTGCCCCAGAGATTTAAGCTGTCTGTTTCCACAGTTAGGAACATATTGAGGAAATGGAAGACCACAGGCTCAGTTCAAGTTAAGGCTCGAAGTGGCAGACCAAGACAGATTTCAGATAGACAGAAGCGAAGAATGGTGAAAACAGTCAGAGTCAACCCACAGACCAGCACCAAAGACCTACAACATCATCTTGCAGCAGATGGAGTCACTGTGCATCATTCAACCATTCGGCGCACTTTACACAAGGAGATGCTGTATGCGAGAGTGATGCAGAGGAAGCCTTTTCTCCGCCCACAGCACAAACAGAGCCACTTGAGGTATGCTCAAGCACATTTGGACAAGCCAGCTTCATTTTGAAATAAGGTGCTGTGGACTGATGAAACTAAAATTGAGTTATTTGGGCATAACAAGGGGCGTTATGCATGGAGGAAAAAGAACACAGCATTCCAAGAAAAACACCTGCTACCTACAGTAAAATATGGTGGTGGTTCCATCATGCTGTGGGGCTATGTGGCCAGTGCAGGGACTGGGAATCTTGTCAAAGTTGAGGGACGCATGGATTCCACTCAGTATCAGCCGATTCTGGAGACCAATGTCCAGGAATCAGTGACAAAGCTGAAGCTGCGCCGGGGCTGGATCTTTCAACAAGACAACGACTCAAAACACTGCTCAAAATCCACAAAGGCATTCATGCAGAGGAACAAGTACAACGTTCTGGAATGGCCATCTCAGTCCCCAGACCTGAATATAATTGAAAATCTGTGGTTTGAGTTAAAGAGACCTGTCCATGCTCGGAAGCCATCAAACCTGAATGAACTAGAGATGTTTTGTAAAGAGGAATGGTCCAAAATACCTTCAACCACAATCCAGACTCTCATTGGAACCTACAGGAAGCGTTTAGAGGCTGTAATTTCTGCCAAAGGCGGATCTACTAAATATTGATTTCATTTCTTTTTTGTGGTGCCAAAATTTATGCACCTGCCTGATTTTGTTTGAACAATTATTGCACACTTTCTGTAAATCCAATAAACTTCATTTCATTTCTCAAATATCACTGTGTGTGTCTCCTATATGATATATTTAACTGACATTTTTTATCGTAACAACCAACGATTTATACAGGAAAATAATGACTATTAACAAGGTTGCCCAAACTTTTGCATCCCACTGTAAGTGAGCAGAAGATGAAGTGATCACCAGTAAGCATAAGATGACACATTTGTTTTCAGCATTTTATGCAAGATTAATGTATTGTTTTTGTTTTGTACAATTGTACAGTGAAAAAAGGAAAGGAGCAGCATGCAAATGTTTGGGTACCCCAATATATCTGAGGTCTCAGATAACTTTTATGAAGGTCTCAGACCTTAATTAACCTATTAGGGGGCTTGTTCACAGTTATTGTTAGGAAATCGAGGTGATTCAAATTGCAAAGCTGTTGTGGTAGCCGGCCTGGAAACAGACAGGCGGACACATCAAAGTCACCCAACACACGTTTAATATACATTCCTAATATTTACAATAAGTGCCACACAACCCCAAAGTCCCCAAAAGTCCAGGCCACCAAACAAATTCCTTCTTCCTTCAGGTGCCTCCTTGCGTCCTCCTAGACGTTGTCCTTCTTCCACCCGACTCAAGTCCTTGTATGAAGGGAGGCGGCCCCTTTTATACACACCCGGATGTGCTCCAGGTGCTTCCTGGCAATCTTTCACCGGCACTCCCCAGTGTGACGGAAGTGCTGGCTGCATCTCCAGAAGAACTTCGGGTGTTCCTGCTACTCTTACCCCCAGCACTTCCATGTGTGGCAGAAGTGCTGAGGTCCAGGGCTCCACAGGCATTGGGGCGCCCCCTGGCGGTGACCACAGGCCCATACAAGGTTGAGCTTCAAAGCTCTGAACCCGTGGTCCCCATAGGCACCAGGGAAGCCCTCTCACATGGTCAGGGGGAGGTATAAGCCCTCCTCTAGTCCTCCTGGGTATCAAGGCTGGGTCACACCCTCTAGACCCCCATAGCCATCTGAGAGACTGTATAAATTCTCTGACTCCTCAAACCTTAGTTCAACAACCAGCAGCCATGGGCTCCTTTAAGCAGCTGCCTAGCACTCTGAAAAATAAAATAATTGATGTTGCAAAGCAGGAGAACGCTACAAGAAATAGCAAAGTTTTTTTCAGATAGTTTTTTCCTCAGTTCGCAAAGTTATTAAGAAATGGCAGTTAATAGTAACAGTGGAGGTCAAATTGAGGTCTGGAAGACCAAGAAAACTTTCTGAAAGAACTGCTCATTGGATTACTGGAAAGGCAAATAAAGCCCCAGTTTGAGTGCAAAAGACCTTCAGGAAGTCTTAGCAGACTCTGGAGTGATGCACTGTTCTACACTGTTCAACAAATATGACCTTCATGGTACAGTCGGCAGAATAAAACCTTTCCTGCATCCTAGCCAGAAAATTCAGCACCTGAAATTTGCAAATGCAAATCTAAACAAGCCTGATGAATTTTGGAAAGAAATCCTATTGACTGATGAAGTCAAAATAGAACTTTTTGGCCATAATGTGCAAAGGCATGTTTAGAGGAAAAAGGGTGCAGAATTCCAGGAAAATAACACCTAACTAACTATTGAATATGGGGGTGGATTAATCATGCTTTGGACTTGTATTGCAGCCAGTGGCAGAGGGAACATGTCAATGGTAGGGGAAAATGGATTCAAATAAATACCAGCAAATTCTGGAATCAAACATCACACAATCTGTAAAAAAATTGAAGTTAAAAAGAGGATGGGTCCTACAACAAGAGAATGATCCAAAACACACCTCACAATCTACAATGGAATTCCTTAAGGGGCACAAGCTGACGGTTTTTCCATGGCCCTCAAACTGCCCCAACCTGAACATTACTGAAAATCTGTGGATAGATCACAAAAGAGCAGACTATGCAAGATGGTCCAAGATACTTGTAGAATTGCAATAATTTTGCAAGGATGAATGGTTGCAAAAAAAAAATGTTTACAAGCTGTGATGCTTACCAAAGGGGGTATTACTAAGTACTTGAAATGTTCGAGGTTTGTGATGCTCGCTCATTTGCACAACACAAGTAGAGGAGGTAACATGAGATTAGCTATTATTGCATGTTAAATGCAAGTTATGGATGTAATTTTTACAAATGACAGATACACATTACTAAATACAAGTTAAACATTCAATAAATATAGTATTTGATTAAAACAAAAATTTCCAGTAAAATTTGTACAAAAGTAGTCAAGAAGCATTTAAAGTGATGCAGAGATAAAGATTGTATATACTGTATAACCTGATGGTGGTGGTGGTCCAGTTCCTTTCCTTTTAATTAAACCTACATGTAAAGATGCCAATAGCAAGAAATTGCTCAAAGTTCTGCCCCACTTCATTTCACACAAAGGGGCTAGCTATAAACCACTCTAGAACTCTGGAGTGTCTCTAAATTATCAACCCCACCCCCAAAAATCACAACATGTAAATAAAATAATGAAAGAATAAGGTATATTTTAATAATCTAAATAAGTAAAAAATAAATTACACATAATAGTAATTAAAAAAACAAAAAAATGTCTCATTAAGGTATTACTGTATCTATCCATATTACTGCTTTCGGTCTTCAGCAGCATTTACTCCCTGCCTGGAAGAGAACATTTAGCATGTGCAGGGAGTTCATAAGAGCGAGCCTTCAACTATCAGTGCGTCACGGCTAATAAGCAATCAGATGCTCAGCTAATCATGCAGATGATAAACACCAGACCACAATGGGACCAGCTGTAGTTTAGTTAAACTTAGTCCTAATATTTTACAGTTGCTTACTGTAACCGCATTTATTCTAGAGGATCATCCCTTGCTAGTACCATGCTACATATTGTGATCTTGATATGGTGCTAGTACAGTACTCAGTTACATTACAGATCAACCAAATGTACAAAAACCCCTAAATCATAACAATAAGATTTACAGAAAATAAACAAGAATAATCAAACAGAACCTCAAGAAATTCCACCTAAGAAGACACTGCTGTCCTAACTTCAAAAGAGTAGTTTTTAAAGACTACAGGCCTGATATTAGAATAATTATGCATGCAAGATGCTGTCATGTACCTGACATTGTTTATCCTTCATTACATTTTTACAATTCAACAGGCCAGAACAAATAGATATTTAACATTCAAAGACTGACTTTTAATGGTCAAACCTAAAATGAACAGCTAAATGAACAAAGTTAATTAATGAATGCATGTCATAATAAAACTAGCTCCACTATTAAATTTACTGACTGCATCTAAAGACTGGCTTTAAATACAGGTTGTTGTAAGTGTCAAGTGGTCTGGCACAGGAAATACTGCAAGCAGTCAAAATGACTGCACCCTTATTGCAAATAAAAATTAAGTAAAGCGTGCAAATATATTTATTTTTAAAATTAATCATGATTTATGCTTTGCCTAAATATTAAATATTTAGGGATTGTTTACTCATCCATCTATTTTTCAAACTTGCTTATACTGGGCTGCAGGGAGCAAGAGCATTTTCCAGCAAGGAGTGCCAGTCGTTAACAAAGCACACTAACGCTTGCACAAGACCATTTTAGAGCAGAAAGCAACATAACCAATTGCCACAACAACAAAACCTGCAGTTTCTCAGTGCCTTACTGTGAAGGACACTTGACACTAACGATATATCAGGCCTTAATTGTCTGGGTTTGAGTGACTTTTATTCTGACAGAGTATTAGAGTTCATTTATTCTCATAATTAAATATAAGATTTTCACTATAACCAAAAATAAAATGGTGATGGCTGAACTCACAGGGGGATAAAACAAGCAAATGGCTGGAAAATGAATAAGGTATTCAACTTGGTAATTAGTAAATATGAAAAATATGATGAAGGGTTTACATCACATATGTGATTCATGTTCACATATTTGTGTGTTATCAGTTATAGCCCAGTAGGGTAATTTTCATATTTGTTGGGAGTTTCCCATTATTTATGCTCACAATTATGTCATGATTCTTTTCTTATAAAAATAAATGCAATATGTATAAGTGCATCTTCATGTAAATATTGTTCTTTATCTTATAATCTACCTTTTGTAGCTCTCACAATGTGTTGATGAAAGTCCATGAAGTATAGAAATAGACATTCATAAATCATCAGACAAAGATTTGACAATCATTCACCTGGGATTGCTATACTTACTGTAAGAATTCCACCCCAGACTCTTGGTGGCCTCAAAGTATACAAAACAATCCTAAACTCATACCAGTGCCATCTCTCTTTTTATTCAGGCCTCATCTTCCCATTAGACAAACTGCTGCCCTGGCGTGACTTCAAACTCCAATCTAAGCAGACCTTTGTTGGGGAGGCAGTTTTAATCTCTTTCCTGAGATCACCACAATTCAAGTCCTAAAGTTAATTATGGGACTTGAATAGTCACTCTACTACCATCAAGGTTACCAGGCTAGAGGTCCCTGTAGTGGCTCCATAGTGGGTACAATCTTGAGCCATATTTTACTTTTGGATGCCTACATCTCCAGGGTACGGAAGCGTATTACTGCCACGACATAATAAAAAAAATATGCTCACTATCACGTTATAACGTGAAAATATTACATTATAACGTGAAAACATCACGTTAAAACGAGAAATCGTATCATGTGATAACGTGAAAATATAAGATTATAACGTGAAAACATCACGTTAAAACGACAAATAGTATCACGCGTTAAAGCGTGATACTATTTCACGTAATTACGTGATAAAGTTTCATGTTATAACGTGAAACTTTTTTGGTTATCCAGTGAGGAGTGCACGTCTGCAAATGAAACGGTCAGATGGCTCATTTACACGACTTGATCAAATTCTACTTTATGCTTGGGGTCAGACATGGAGAGATTCTGCTCCTGCTGACTAAGGTGGATGGTTTTGTAATAAGTATGCGTACACTGAGAAGAATTTTAAAAGACATGGGGCTTTACAGAAGAAAGAATCAGTCCGACATTTTGGAGGTAGCATCATTTCTCATTGACCAGCTGGAAGGGCACGGAAGGCTCCATGGATACAAGCTACACCATCTCAGCTGCATTCAAGCTGGGCATGTTGTGACCCAAACCACGGTGAGGCATTTAATAAAGTTTCTAGACTCCCGTGGTGTTGAGCAAAGACGGAGGAATCGACTGATGCGACGCGTGTACATTAATCCTGGACCTAATTTTATGTGGCATGTTGACTCTTATGACAAACTAAAGCCGTTTGGAATATGTATAAATGGAGCGATTGATGGTTTTTCAAGGCTCATGATATGGCTTCATGCTTATTCAACAAACAGCGATCCCAAGATCATCGCTGGTTATTTCATAGCAGAAGTGGAAATGAGGATGGGGACAGCTGCCAGAATTCGTGCAGATCTGGGAACAGAGAATGTCACACTGGCAGAGATGCAGAGATTCTTACGATGGAGTACTGGCCAGGACAGTAACTGTTACATTACTGGATCCAGTAATCACAATCAGCGAATTGAAAGCTGGTGGGCCTTTTTGAGACGACATCACGCGCAGTACTGGATGAATCGCTTCCAGGAACTGAAAGACAATGACTGTTTCTCTGGGGATTTCTTGGACAAGCAGCTTATACTGTTTAGTTGTCTGAACATTATCGAGGTATGTGTCTTGTCTTATGTTTACTGGGTCCCTGTGCGTGTATGTGTATGCTTGTGTGCGTGCGCGTGTCGGTGACAATCAGTACTGTTACACAATTCCTACGTTATGCAGGGTTTTTATTGCAGTTACACACACGTCCTAGTCTTGTTTTATATATATATATATGTATACAAGTATATAAAAAAAGACTTGGGCGTGAGTGAATCATTGTACTAAACGCCCTCTATAACTTAATAACTGAATAATTAAGTGCCAAATTTGTTGTGTATATATAATATAAATATAACATTATCTCTATATATATATATATATATATATATATATATATATATATATATTATACAACATGTACATGTGTTCTCACTGATTTTTTTTCTTCTACAGGAAGAGCTGCAGCAAGTTGCTCATTTGTGGAATAGCCACATAATCCGTCTCACCAGAAATGAAGTAGCTCCAAGGGGACGTCCAATTCTCATGCATACCATCCCTCATCTGTTTGGAGGACAAGATCACCTGAAAGAGGTCTCACAGGAAGCAGTGGAGGCTTGTAAACAAGAATGCCAACAGAGAGGGCCTTACCCTTGTGATGAGGTAGTTTTTGACTTGTGTTGCCTTATAATGGCAGAGAACTTCTTACTGTCACCTACCTCACCAGATGAAGCCATAGAGCTGTATCTCTTCCTGAGAGCATACATACATAAAGACTTAAAAATGACCCATATTGCTCTTGAGCATTAAGGTATGGCTTTATAATGAAAACTAATGGCTTGGTTAGTTGTTGATTTTGGGAAATACCAAGAATCTTTAAACATATAATCTGATGGTTTTGTTGTTTGTTTGTTTTCATTATGATCTATAATTATATTCTGCCTTCCTTGTAACAAAATGGGACCAGAATCATGAGGTCAACTATTAAATCCCCACCTAGCTGCAGATTCCTTGTGGTGCAGTGTCCTGTTCATCACTAGTCAAATCTTGTGCTTCCAATGTGTATTGTTTTACAGTATATTGTTTTAATTTGGGGAGAAAATGAACATTGTACATTAATATTTTTGTGTTTTGTGAACATCTAAAATATTTAAAATGACAAAATTATAAATAGTTTCAGAGATAACTTTTTTTAATATTCTCATGAAAAGAGAACAAGAAAAATTCTCACGAAAAGAGAATAAAAGAGAAATGTCTTAATTCTTGATGTGGTTTTCTATGTGGTTCATGCCTCATCTTATGAATACACAATGGAGAAAACAAACTAAAACAGTCATTGTCTTTCAGTTCCTGGAAGCGATTCATCCAGTACTGCGCGTGATGTCGTCTCAAAAAGGCCCACCAGCTTTCGATTAGCTGATTGTGATTACTGGATCCAGTAATGTAACAGTTACTGTCCTGGCCAGTACTCCATCGTAAGAATCTCTGCATCTCTGCCAGTGTGACATTCTCTGTTCCCAGATCTGCACGAATTCTGGCAGCTGTCCCCATCCTCATTTCCACTTCTGCTATGAAATAACCAGCGATGATCTTGGGATCGCTGTTTGTTGAATAAGCATGAAGCCATATCATGAGCCTTGAAAAACCATCAATCGCTCCATTTATACATATTCCAAACGGCTTTAGTTTGTCATAAGAGTCAACATGCCACATAAAATTAGGTCCAGGATTAATGTACACGCGTCGCATCAGTCGATTCCTCCGTCTTTGCTCAACACCACGGGGGTCTAGAAACTTTATTAAATGCCTCACCGTGGTTTGGGTCACAACATGCCCAGCTTGAATGCAGCTGAGATGGTGTAGCTTGTATCCATGGAGCCTTCCGTGCCCTTCCAGCTGGTCAATGAGAAATGATGCTACCTCCAAAATGTCGGACTGATTCTTTCTTCTGTAAAGCCCCATGTCTTTTAAAATTCTTCTCAGTGTATGCATACTTATTACAAAACCATCCACCTTAGTCAGCAGGAGCAGAATCTCTCCATGTCTGACCCCAAGCATAAAGTAGAATTTGATCAAGTCGTGTAAATGAACCATCTGACCGTTTCATTTGCAGACGTGCACTCCTCACTGGATAACCAAAAAAGTTTCACGTTATAACATGAAACTTTATCAAGTAATTACGTGAAATAGTATCACGTTTTAACGTGTTACTATTTGTCGTTTTAACGTGATGTTTTCATGTTATAATCTTATATTTTCACGTTATCACATGATACGATTTCTCGTTTTAACGTGATGTTTTCACGTTATAATGTAATATTTTCACGTTATAATGTGATAGTGAGCATATTTTTTTTTATTATGTCGTGGCAGTAATACGCTTCCGTACCAGGGCAACTGTCTCTCATTAGCATTTTAAAAGGACAACCCATTCCTAACTCTCCCAGCCTAGGACAGTGTACTGACATGTAGGTCTTTTGACTTTTTGCCAGCCCTCCATAGCCTCACGGTCTGTTAGATATTTTAGTCAACTGCTAGGTTTCCTGCCCTCTATTTCCATGCTTTCACAGGCTACATCTTAGCTTCTGGATGTATCTATTATGGCAGATGACCAGGGACCTTGCCCCACCAGGACGCCTGGAGAAGGGAAGGACTGGGAGAGGGGCAATATCTTCCCTGGGGCGCAAGAGGGCCGCCCACCCTGGATTACATCAGAGTCTCCATGGCGCACCTGGATGATCCCGGTGCCTTGGATGGCAGCACTTCCTCCACACAAGGAAGTGCTGTTGGAAGAGGAACCAAGTACACATGGAGTGCTTCCAGGTGCCCTTGCAGGAAGTGCTGCAGGAAGTTTGTCAGAGTGCACCTGGAGCACATCTGGGCGCAACATAAAAGGGGCCACCTCACTCAATTCAGGAAGCTGGAGTCGGGAGGCAGAGGACAGAGCTGGTGAGGAAAGGAGTGGAGGTGGCAGAAGAATAAGGAGAAAGATAATAGAAGGAAAGGAACTGTGAGTTTATTATGGCTGTTTGGTGCACTGTGTTGTGTGTGCAGAAGAAAAATAATTAAAGCTTGTGTTTTGGGACGTTTTGTCTCGGTGTGTGTTTGTGTCCGGGCTGGTCTTCCACACTATCTAGAGCTCTCTTTGTGCAGCAGTACACATACTGGACATACTACACTCTCTCTTTCTTTCCAAAATCTTGTTAAGGTTTCCAGACTATTAAAAAAGCAAAACAAAAAACAGTTTAATAGTAACTGAAAAATTTCACATAAACTGACTATCCTGATGTGAAGAATTTCAACATTGTTCTCAAATGATTTGTTAGTAGACATTAATGATGGCTGCTTATTTACATTCTATGCCAGTTTAATTAATGTTCTCCTTTTGCATATTTGCTAGTCAAATATCTTTTTGTCATTTAAAAAGCAAATGACTGGCTGTTGGAGGAAGGAGAAGAAATTGAGTGGAACGAGCAGAACATTTCTGGAAGGAAAATAACTTTTTTTGAAATTTTTAAAAAGTGAATTTTTACAAAGATGCTTTACTCCTTTCTGTGTTAAAAGAGCTTGCTATTTTAAAACAGCTTGCCATGCTATTTGACTACCAAAAATGTTAATGCATTTGATAATGCTGTTTGCTTAAGAGTTTTTGGAATGATTTGGTGATTAGTTTAAGTAGAAAGTGTAATACAGTAAGCTCTCATGTGGTGAGTCTAAGATATTGCTTGGCTGTGCATGTTTTTATTGACAGATGATAAGAACCGGTTTAAATCAAATGTTTTAATGAAGAACTGCTACCATAATGTACATATGGTTTCAAAAGCTCTTTATAAGTTATACAAACGTGCTATGCGGTTGGCTCCTATTTATGTCAGAAGCATGATTTTGGAAACATGATTTTAGTTTTATGAACTGTGGAAGATGGCACAAGAGCACTTCTTATAAGCCATCCATCCATCCATTATCTAACCCGCTACATCCTAACTACAGGTTCACGGGGGTCTGCTGGAGCCAATCCCAGCCAACACAGGGCACAAGGCAGGAATCAAACCACGGGCAGGGCGCCAGCCCACCACAGGGCACTTCTTATAATCCCCATTTCTAAATTACATGAGCATGCCTCACTATAGCCTCCTAACTATAATGGCAGAAGCATATGAGCTCTGAAAGCAGTTTTCAGAGACAAGAAATTTTACTTTAGAAAAAGGCAAAGTTGTGTTGGAGACATGGTGACCACGTCCTACCTAAATTAGCTGTATAAGATCAATAAAAGAGATGATCAGAGAAGAAAGGAGTAGTGGAATATCAAGAAAGCTGAAGTTATGGGACACCTGGAAAGACTAAACCTCTAGTGGTACCAGGTTGTATTGAGTAATCACATTAATTTGCTTCTGTTTATGGCACTATCCATTTGAATAATGCTTAATAAATTTGTATCAGTTTCTCCTGCCTGTTTTGGCAGTCATTTGCCTGGGATTAGAGATGTAAAAGTGAAGGTTAAGTTACAGAAGTGCAACAGCAGTCAGTCCTGACAGTGTGATAAGAGTATGAGAGGTGGGACATTCTTATTCTTTTAAGGTCTATGTGATAAATAGTATAAAAGGGGAATAGGGTCACCATAGGACTCGACCACAACAAAACACTTGATGTAGTCATCGGCAGAAATTTGGGGGTAACCATGTTTTGTACTCTGTTTGCAAATACTGGTTTGATAAGTGTATGTGTATATGTTTTTGCAAAGTAGTTACAGGGCACCTAGTGTAATCAGATTGCCAATTTCTTGCCCACAAGGTTTGCAGGTTTAGGAAAGATATTTTCAATGTAAAACAGTATGGGTGAAGTAAGACATTATTAGTGGGGAGGTGGCATTAATCAGTGTATATGAGCCTTCATTTGTCTAGGTTATTTGCAGGGATCAGGACGTGTCAAATCTAGGTTTAGATTACATCCAGGGACACAGTGAAGGTGTGTCTAGGTTATTCTCATTGTAGCATTCCAGCCGGACTTTATTTAGACGATGCACTCAATAATCATGACAAATGGATCATGGTGGGGTATTCCAACACATTTATTCACAAATTACCATAGACACATCGTAAGAGCTATTCACCTTCCAGCTAGATGCTAATTTAAAGATGGATGGAAAACGATAACTTTCTCATTAACCTTTTCTGGTGAGCAAAAAATAGCAGTTCTATCTTCCTTCCCGGAAGTTGCCCATTCTCAATTTCAAAATAAGAGTCTAATGAACATTATAAGGTATAATTCGTTCAGGGATTTAAGTATCTAAAAAATATCAAATAGAACAAATAATCTGGGTCATTTACACTCATGGACCATGCTGCTCGCAGTCTCTCTCAATCTCATCTTGATCCATTCACCCATCTCCCAGATATGCTGAACAGGCCACCGTACCTTGGCAACTACTGGGATGTGTTGAACCCGACTCTGTCTTACTTCAACCACTCTGCTCAGTGTCCACAGGATTCCTAAGAGCCCCAATCACTCTTGCTTTCTACCGCAAATCAGGAACAATCTGGTGCACCCCAGGAGCACTTCTCCTCACATTCCTCTATGGGGTTTCCACTGACCGCTTCAGCACCTTCTCACTGCACTGGCATCCACTGATTCTGTTCTTTTTGTTCTTCACCTCACTTCCTCTATCTTTTTATACTTATCTTTTTTATTTCCTCATTCTTATCCACATACCACTTTCATACCCAGTGAGTGAAGGTGTGCCAAACAAACTGCGGAGCCCTGATGAGGGACAACTGCATTAATCGCTTATGAGCATGCTAAATGCAATTAGCCAATTAGACAATCTCATCAAGAATCTCTACAGCCTCACAGCTTTTCCCTCAAACACTTATACTCACAGGGTCTATGATGCATCAATGCTGTTATTGTAAAAAAAACTCTACTGCCACAGACCTTTATCTTACTTCATCACAGACCAAGGTAGTCTTAGGTCTTTTTTATATCTGGGGGCACCAGTGCGTTATTTTTAAACTAAAGTTATTGAGTTCTTTTGTGGAGCAAGAACAATGACTGGTATTATAGGTATCACTCACAAACTGTGCTCAATTGGATATGGTTTGCATGAGTGTGTAACTGTGTGTTAGTTTAGGGTGGAAGAGTAGGCCTACCCATAACAAATGTAGGAAATTGTATCAAGTTAGGATAGCAGACCCTGGCAGAAATTCACATTTTGATTCCATTTGAAGTCCTGCGGTGGGTTGGCACCCTGCCCGGGATTGGTTCCTGCCTTGTGCCCTGTGTTGGCTGGGATTGGCTCCAGCAGACCCCCGTGACTCTGTGTCCGGATTCAGTGCGATGGAAAATGGATGAATGAATGGATTCTATTTGAAATTCCTGTTTTCTTTTTTTTGGTCCTTGGCTTTGGATTGCCCCTTGAAAGCAAAATTGTCTAAATCTCACTATTTTTAATCTTGTTTCTTGCTTGTTTATTTGGAATAAACTTTCTCATTATACTGAACACTGCTTTTGTTTCCATGAGCCAGTGGATTTGGCTACCCTTTGAGCTTTATAAGCTTTGGCCCCTTTTGTTCATGCAGGCCTCAAGTCTACTTCTTCACTTTGGAGGCCAGGTATATTTGGTGTACATGATTTCTAACATGATAGATTCATGACAACAAGGACTGTTCTTTATTTGAGATGGGACTCATTGAGTCCAAGATTCCGGATAAATAAACAAATCATTGTGTTACATTTAGTTACTTGAAAATCTGATTTTGCCATTTTTTTTTTTTCTTGATTTATGGTTCATGTATTGGATTTTGGTGTATTGCTTTATTGGACTTCTGGCTATTGACTTTTACACATTTATGTAACTACAATTTGTGTTTTCATTTTCTGATCCTTTTCTCTTATCAGTCTTGTTGCCTGCCATTTTTTCATCAGACAGAATGACATGGTTCCAGGTTACAGTTTGTTGATTTAATGTTGAGCGTATGTGACTGGGCACCTGTAAAAAAGGTTTAGGATTCACTTGACTTTATAGTTGACGAGGCAAAGAACTCTTTTTACTTGTTGAATGTTCTGTGATTTTGAGAGTTATTTGATCATCACAAATCACAAAATTAAAAAAACAACAACAATGTACTCGCGTCATGAGTCTCATTTTGGCAAATGGTTGCTCAATTTTTCCCGTTTTTGAATTTTGCTTTCTTTTTTTGTTGTCATTTGTTTATTAATATTGTGACACTTGTCTCAGCACACCACAATTTCATGGGGCCATTTCCTTATTGGGCACCACCAGGTTGTTGCAACTCAGCTTCTCGTTCAGGTTCTGGTCTTGTCACGCCTGGACTACTGCAACTCACACAGGGTACAAGGCAGGAAACATACCCCAGACAGGGCCCAGCCCAACACAAGAACCCAGCATATACAAGCTTAAAAAGAAGAACATGCAAATAAGAAAAAAGACCTTATTGCCAACACCTTACAAACGCCACCTCATTAACCCACCCCCTTACAATCACCCCCCCAACACTCTATTTGCTACATATTGCCTTTGATTCCTATATGTCTAATCATTTTCCTCTGATAATGACATGTGATAAGTTGACAGCAGCTTAGGAATAAAAAACTATTTTAAGATATGTGACTCATTTTCTCCCTTTGTGGATCTCTGCCTACAAATATGCAAAGCATATCACAGACCTTCGCTTCCATACGTACATATACGATGTGAGACACAAAAAATAACCGGATTAGTAAAAAAAGTGTATAGATAAATTACAGCATTCTAAACATTGTCACCTTCTATATACTTCCCATCCTGATCTCCACACGCTCCATACGTATCTTCCATTGAAAGAAACAGTGTTGGATGTCTTCTTGCTTGGGGCACCATTGAAAAAAAATATGTTCCCTTCAGGTCACTTTTGATTTTTGAAAACAAGTAAAAATCACAGGGAGCTACAGTAAATCGGGCGAATAGGGAGGATCGAGGACAGGAATGTTTTTGTTAGTAAAATTTTCTTTATGGAAAAGGGGAAAATTTGTAAGAAATTTGATGTTGATTCGCTGTTCGATTTTTTCATCAGGCATTGTCGTGGCAACTCGTGTAGCGATTGAAGTGCAAATACTGACTGGACTATTTACAGGATATACCTAGCTGGTCGGCAGTTTGAGAGGGCATGTAGGAGGGGGATATACTGTAGTTTCATGATTAACGTGTGGCTGACCTCCAGACGGTTTTCCAGGAAAGCTCCAAGCCCAATTCAGTTATTTTTGTGTCTCAACTCTAGACACTAGAGGGACACTAGAGGGCAGCCCTCCTGGGCGGCTGTGGCACCATGGATTCTCACAGGGTACGCTGGGAGTTGGAGTTTGGGACAGCCCTGTTGTGTTCTGTGGGGGCCACCAGAAGAAGCTGCTGAGCCCCACATCGGACTTCCACCAAACCTGGGAGTGATTTGCGGTAACACTAATTAACAAGCCATCTGGAACACTTCCAGGAGTTGCATAAAAGGAGCAGCCTCACTCCATTAGTAGAGCCAGAGATGGGAGAAAGAGGATGAAGTGTACCAGAGGGGGAGTGGAGGTGGAACAAGGAAGAAGGAAGGAAGGAAGGAAGAAAGGAAGGAAGGAATAGCCTGTGCTCAATTGTACTTTGGTATTTGGGATCTGTGTTGTGGGAAGCAAGCAAAAAAGCACTTCCTACATGAAGAAATGTGTGCTGTGTGGCAAACTTGTATCGATGTCTGTGTTGGGGTCGGGAGTGGCTTTATATATATATATATATATATATATATATATATATATATATATATATATATATAATAAATATAAAGTGCCAAAATGGACAGACGGGTGGTCCTCTTGAGGCATCCCATTTTGGTCACCTGCTGGGATCCATGGGAGTTGGAGTCCAGAGGTACAGCACTGTCAGGGTCCCTGGGTGCCATTATAGGGTGATGTTGGTGGAGTACCTCCCTGGTTTCCACAAGACCCGGAACTGCTTCCAATAGGACACACTTTGGCACCAGAAGCATTTCCGTGTCCAGCTTGAAAGGTGCCCACCCCACCTAACCTGAAGGAGTCAGAGTCGGGAGGTAGTGGGCAACACTCAAAAGGAGGAGTGGAAGGAGACAGAGAAAAGTCACTTGCTTTATAATTGTGCTTTGATTGGTTTTGCATGCTTGATAATTTATATTGTGTAATAAAATTCCTTTATTTTTACGTGGGACTGTGTTGGATAATTATTGCATCTGAAATTTGGGGCTCAGTGGTGCCAACTTGTGGTCACTATATATAGCTCATATACAGGTAGTCCCCATGCTACGACTTACGAACGGGGCCGCAACTGCCACGCATGTGCCTCAATAACTGCCGCTCCATCATCTTCAGCCTGGGGAAGCGGCAGAGGTGGCCGGACTAAGACTGGAGGGGGCGATTTCGCTGCTCGTGCAGTGTTGTGTCCCTCTGGTGATTCCTGGCAGCAAGCGGTGACCCGTGGTCCATAGTCACCGGGGCCACAGCTATCACTCACGTGCAGGACGGAGGCTTGACACCCACTCACTACGCTGCTGCAGCTACTGCTCCTTACTGGAGGCAGGCTGGATGGAGCGGAGGGGGGCGTTTCACTGCCCTCCCACCACACACGGCTGTCCCATTCGTTCTCAATGGGTGGCTGGTAATGCTGCAAGCGGTGACCTGGTTTTGGCTGAATGGAGGCCATTAAGGGTGAACGGGCCTGCAGGGGATAGCATTGTAGTATGCCTTGGGTGGTTGCCTGTTGAATGGGGGCAATGTTGGGTGATTCACTATCTGCCTTTGGCCGCACCGTGTTCGTTCTCGGTGGGTGAACGCTGCAGGCAGCATACTGTAGTGGAGGTGGCTGTGTGGTGGGCGGGTGGTGAACCGCCCCTCGCCAACCCCATTCATTCTCAGTAACAAGCCTGCTTGTACTGTTATGCACATAGCAGGAAGTTGTCTCTTGTTAGTACATTAGACTTGTTGATGGGTGCCTTCCTGCTGTGTTAGCGTGGACAGTGCTGTGCAGAAGAGCTCATCTTAACCTTTTGTCTTCACACTTCAAGAATGTCTCAGAAACACAAATCTGATGCAAGTTCTGGTGATACAGTAAAGAAGAAGAAAACCATCACCATTGAAAATAAAGTAGAAATTATAAAAAGGTCAGGGAGAGGTGAAACTCCATCATTCATTGGTAGAGCACTTGGTTACAGTCGGTCAGCAATAGCATTCATTAAAATAATGTACCTGTTCCGACTTACATACAAATTCAACTTAATTACAAACCTACAGTCCCTATCTTGTACATAACCTGGGGACTGCCCGTATTCATACATGTTTGTTTTGTTAAATCATGATTCAATCTCACAGCTTCTCTTGTCTGCATTTTGTTCTTGTCCTAAAATTGCCTTGATCTTTGTAAATACGTTTGGTGTATTTGTTATATTAGTAAATGGGACTTTTGAATACAATGACAAAATAGCATCCCAGCACCAAGAAAACGTAAAGTGTTTGACTTTTGTTGGGTTGTCTGGCTGGTGGGTCTAGCTAGCTAGCATAAACACACTTAACATAGCTCACTGTGAATGCGAAATGGTTTGACGGCAAAAGCAAAGGTCCTCTTAGGTGGAATCGGGTTTGTTTCACGTTTAACGAATACAAATAAAAGGCGGTACAAAACTTTTCGCAGCACATGACAACTCTTTTCTCCGGGTCTTTGGAAAAGCCAGGGTCCGCTAATGCTTTTATGTAGCCTTAACCATAAGGATCAATATCAATCAATATAAAACAGAGGAGACTGACGCAGAATCCACCTCCTTAACTCCTGCTCCAACATAGTTAATGAGGAGACAGACCCGCAAATCTGACGCTTATTTTCTTTCTGATGTTCTGCGCCTGTCAGCAAAGCGCTGATGAAGTGGATCGAGACGTGCCTAAAGGAGAGGGAGTGAGAGACCGAGTGAGAGAGCGAGCAAGCAAAATATCCTTCAATGAGAAAAAGAAAAAAAAAAAGCTCCTTAATGGCTCCTTTGTGAGAGGGGGAGAAAAAAAAAGACATCACTGTAGTAGCCCACCTGCAGCTGACGTGCATCCTCGGTGCCTTTACCAAGATCCCCCTCTATAAAAGGTCTCTGCCTCGAAGTGGCCCGAATGAACATCGTAGGAGATTATCGGAAGTCGATTAGCATCTGCTGGGTCCGGGACAAGAGGTGATGTGCTCTCATTTTTATAGTAGCCTTCAGTTAAGTAAAACTGAAAAAAAGAAAATAATTGTAAATTTATTCGGGTAGCAAAGGACGGTGTTACACAGAAAGCTAAATTCCTAGCCTGTTTGCCGGTCTTTTTTTTTCTGTTATTCGTGTTCCGATTCTCAGAACGCGTGTGACTTCGTGTTTTAAAGAAGCGTAGTACTTTCATAAAAAGTGACGAAATATTACACAGATATTGTTCACACTGCAACTACATCTGGATTTATGCACTACTTTATTAATAAGGCTTTGCTTTTAATGCTTATCATAAGAAATAGTTGCTTTTGTTGCTTACGTAAGCTTTAATTTAGATTATCAAGATGCAGCCAATGCAAATTAAATTAGTTGTACCTAAAACTGCTCAGACTTTTTTCAGCTTTCTACTGCAGCGGATCCTCTTTAATGTGGAAGTCTAAGGTGAGTTGAAGGCGCTCGGTTTCCCGAACAGCAATTCCTATACACCTCAAAACTAAATTAATTCATGATTTTACTGGTTTATGTGGATGACACGCAGTGCCTTGCTTTGCAGTGGAATACATTCAAAATTAAAACGTGTCGTTCAAAAAATAAAAGAGTGTAATAGTTCGTAAAAATGCATTTTTAATATTAAACGTGTACGTAGATCTAGCGATGTGAGTTTTCTGACTACATCAGAATTTTGTGTTGCGTTGCACTTGTGGCTGCGGCTTCCTGCCTTGTACTCGGGACTGTGTTCTGACCAGCGCTCGGTCAGAATATTGGAATAAGCAGACCCGGAGAAGGAATAGCTCGAACTTTATAGCATTTTGTTATGATAAACACCAATTTAACCATTTGCGTTAATTTATTACCTTCTGTTGTTGGACATGGTCTAAAATGAATATTTCAACCACTTATATACCTGTTTACTGACGTATCGAAAAACTGCAAGGCTGCTAACTCACGTATTTAAAACGTGGAAAAAAATCCGTTAACAAATGTGCTCCTTTATATACTCTATGTGTATTTCAACATAAGGATCTTAAGATTCAAACAAAAATACATCACATCACAAGATCACCAGCAACACAGAGGTAATAAACTCGGTTGTCGATGCGACTGTCCAGGTGCTTCGCGATGTGCCTGGTGTGCCGGTAAGTCAGTTTGACTATTGACATACAAGAAGCCCCGAATAATTTGTTTCTTCCGTGATGATTATTTAAAGTCGAAAACGTCAACTGTTTAATGAGTAGATTTTTGTTATAGATAAATGGTCTGATGGAATTTTAATTTAATCTGAATCAAAGAATATTGTTTAATTGTAATGACTGTCTTTTTACATCGTAGGATACTAAAACCAAGGACTGTTTTATTAGGGTGTTCGACTGAAATATAAAGTTTACATTTTAAATTACGTTCATTTGTTTTGTGATGGTATCGTCTATTTGTGACTAAAATTGAGTTTTAGAGCAATCGCATAGACATTTTGGCGTAATCGCTCTGTTAAATATAAGCAAATGTTACTTAATGTGATAATCCTTGTGCCGATTCATTGTTATAAACTTCAGGCTTTAGCCATAAGGTGTTGTGGAATATACTTCAGCGTCTCACTATCCACAAATAATTGTATTAAATGTATTTTAAATATTGTTTAAACAATTGCGCTGAATTCCAGATTTTGATTCTGATGCACAAACAACGCCAAAAATATAAATTTTACTTTGCTACTTTTCCAAAAGATCAGAGTTAAGCAGAACATCTTATATTGACAATTTTACGTCTTCTTGGAAAAAAGCGCTCCGGATTCTTTTACATGACAGGAAGTGAAAAAATCAACTAAAATAAATTTTAAAAAGCAAACAATAAATAAAACTGTACTGGTTTAGGAACAACAGCCTTGGAGTTTTAATCGGTGCCAGTAATATTTTTTGTTGGTGTACTCCTTTTGCGTGTACATTACATAGAGTAAAAACACCTTAATTCAAAGAATGTATTGATTTCATCACTTTATAACCGTAAAGACTGTTCGTTTAAAATTGCTTTTTTCCGATTTTAGTATTTCCACGAGAATCAAATTAAAATCTCAAGCTTTCAAAATAAATACCATGATAAGCCGTTAGTTGTGCTTTACACGATATACAAGATAGATAGATAGATAGATAGATAGATAGATAGATAGATAGATAGATAGATAGATAGATACTTTATTAATCCCATGTGGAAATTCACAAGGGGCTTTAAGCAAGACATGATCCTTTCTGAGAGTGTGTGTCCCAAGAGCTGCCTCTACACTACGAGCAATGAGGACAGGCTCCACCTGCCGCGAGCATATAATGTAGAAGGAATTCAAAACGAATTAGCTGTAATTCGTTACAGCAAAATATTTATAATAGAATTTAATGTATTTTTTAATGTTTAGCACACGCAATCAAACGACTGACAGACCTGCATAGATTGGGACTTAAGGCGCAGGACTTACAGTTTGATCACAATGCAAAAATGTATACGCGAACAGGCAATTTAGCTAAACATAGCTCTCCAGTTCAATCCACTTTGTCTGTTTTCAAAAGTTATTGATTTCCCCGGTAAATTTCGCAAATTGATTTTTTTAGCGATCTCATAGCACCCACCACTCTCTTAACTCCCTAAACGTCATCTGAGTTTGCTTTCTCCCCTGCTGTTTCCAGTGCAGGTCGATGATGCAGACAAATGTCTACTGGTGTCCTGGTGGAGACTGCTCCTTGGTGTCCAGGCGTGCTAAGGTGGCCGCCTTCTACACGGTGATGCTGCTGCTTTCTGTGAGCTTGGCCACGGCACAGAGTCAGGTTTTCAAGCACGAAATTGACAACAGGAGTAAGTAATATTTAGACACTTTCTAGTCAGGAAAAACAGTTTTCTTCATGTCACTGAATTGGAAATGATTTGTCAAAACAACCTTAGGGTTGATATTGTTGGAAATGAGTGACAGTCAGTGAAGAGCTGACCTTTCGTGGAGGAAAATCAAGCAGCGCGGAACAGCAGCTTTAGTGCGCAATGGGCATTTTCTCATATGTTAAGCATCTGTTTGGCAGCCTGTAAAATATTTGTCTCTTTATATTCAGGCGTCAAATTTAAATTTAACTTTCCAGATACGCGTGTCAGGTATTTAAAGTTTCAAGAACAGGCGTATTTCAGGTGTGACTGCTGCAGATGTAATTGCATTGTGACCGGATGCAATGTAATATTTTTATACTGAAGCATAAGCACCAATATCCTGATTATTAAATTTCGAAATGCCAATCACATATTTAAGCAGAACAAAACACAAAGAACGAATTATCAGCAAATGCAACTTTCTAAGTATGGAGGTCTTTCTATTTTTAAAATTTTAACTCGTGCAGAATAAAAATAGTTGTATTTATAGGTACTAGCTACTTTTTATTCTCTAAAGTTCTTCAAATTTTGAAGATAAAGTGTTTGCTAGTCATATTGCAATGTACACTGTGTTATTGCTATAAGGAGCTCTTAGCAAGCTGTTGTGTTTTGACATGTGCCCATAAACATATGTGTTTTAAAGCACAATAAAAAATAAAAATAAAAAAGGATGCTTTTGATACATTAAAAGAAAGCAGTTAACAGCACCAAAGTTCAGTACAGTATGGGTGAGGTAAGGCAGCCCGCCATATCTTACATTATTTATGGATATAGTTAGGGTACATACAAATTATTCACTAAAAGTTATTAAGTTATGGTTTTCTGCCTAAAGCTTCAATAAATCTGTATAAATTTAGTATAATGGGCAACTAAATCATAGTCAAAAGCCTTTGTTTATTATAGACTTATCCTGTTTAACCAGTTGAGTAATTTATACTTACCGTAAATATAAAAAATAACAGCTAACCATATAATTTAGCTTACATTTAATAATATAATTTTACTAATATTAAACACTTTTACTAATATTTTTTGCTTTTATCTTCAGGTCCAGAAATTGATCCTTTCTGGTATGTGGGTCGTGGAGTGCGGCCAATTGGTCGTTTTGGCAAAAGACAAATGAAAATGTACAGCAATTTGCAGCCTGTTGTTAATAATATGGAACTCATTCTGAACAGACTGAAAAATCAAGATATCCGTCGCCTAGATCAAACATTAGGGGAGGAGCGACCTGACTGGATACCATGACAGAAGAGTCCATGATAAAAAGAAAACAAAAAAGTAAATAAATAAATAAAAATAAAAAGTAAAACAATAAATCAACTAAAGCAAATAATTTATTTAAAATTTTCATCCTTAAAATGTATTTTTAGGGCCCCTATTTCATGTTATATTGAATTGATTGTAAATATTTGATTTATGTTATTTTTAATAAAATTAATATCCTAATAAGACCTATATTTATTTATATGTGTCTTCATTTTAAAGAGCATATGAATTTTTACAAGTGTCTTACCCTTATCAATCCTTTAAGCTTGAATAATTAAAAATTATTATATATTCCACCCGACACACTGGGGATTCATTGTTTTTTTGTTATTATAATTATTATTATTATTACTATTTATGAATTAGTTTCTCTCTCTCTCTCTCTCTCTCTCTCTCTCTCTCTCTATACATATATATATATAAACAGTTTTTTTTCCATTCCTTATAGAAATGTTGAATCTGCCCCTTTAATATGCGCCAGGATTGAGGATGTTTCAAGTAATCAGGACATGGAAAATAAAATAGAATTTTAAAAGTGAATGTGGTAGAAAGTCCTTTATGCTTTGTGTTATCTGTGAGTTTATCCGTTCAACGTAATTTGTCTTTTGGTAGATAACTAAAAGGCTGTTCTAGCTCTGTGCCTCAGATTGTTTTTTATGTTGTTATAAATGAAAATCTGAATTTACTGTAACACTTTCAAAAATTATGGATGAAAGTGAGTAAAAAGGTTTTCACTGAACTACGCAAACTGTTATTGAATTAAGTTTATGTCAAAAGCTAAGTTGTAATGGTTCAGAAGTTTTATTCATTTTCATTTCTTTCAGTCTGACTTTTAAGTATTTTTTTCATCTTGTGTTAATATTTAATGTATGTCAAGCAACTGTTACTTTCTGCAGCTAATTTATGCTATGTAATATTGCATGCTGCTAGTTAGATAATGTTATGTAGTTAATAAATGTAATTATTCTAATTTGAATAGAGAAAAAATGCAGAATAAATGTTTCCTTAAAATAGCAAAATAAAATGACATTTTTTATGTAAACTGCATATTTTACAAGATTTCCATATCACTTTTAAAAATTCAACAGTATTTCTTTTTAGAATTTTAAAATTAAGATCAGATTATCAGTCAGTTATTGTCCAACCTGCTATATCCTAACACAGGGTCACGGGGGTCTGCTGGAGCCAATCCCAACCAGCACAGGGCGCAAGGCAGGAAACAAACCCTGGGCAGGGCGTCAGCCCACCGCAGGGCACGCACAAACACACACACACACACAAACACACACCAAGCACACACTTGGGACAATTTAGAATCACCAATGCACCTGACCTGCATGTTTTTGGACTGTGGGAGGAAACCGAAGCACCCTGAGGAAACCCACGCAGACACGGGGAGAAGATGCAAACTCCATGCTGGAAGGACCCAGGAAGAGAACCCAGGTCCACAGCTACCTTTCTGCTGCCCAAAATTATCAGTTTTATAAGATTATTCTTAACAATTTTCAGAACTGTATTATTTTTAAACAGGAGACAACCCACCATTGTTACAAACATTCTTTACTTTCAATCAAATATAAATCTTGTAAACTGTGAGATAATATCCATACTGTAAAAGTCATATATACATTTTCATGTGACCATTTAATATCTATGTTATTGCTTTATAAAAAATGTATCAATAAGTGAGCATTGCAATCAGTAACAAAAATTTTTATTGAGGATAAAAATAAATACATAAATAAGTAAATCACAGATCAACATAGACTTTCAGTATACACCAATGGAAATTTTAAATCAAATTAAATAAAACAAAACAACAGATATAATTCTAAAATTATATAGAAACAAAAAGGTCTGTAATGTGGCAAAGCGATCTGTCAGTATGTTGCAGTATCACTTATGCTATGATTTGATTATAAGCATTAATCACATTAAACTGAACAGGACAAGCAAGGAACTGAAAAACGATTTGAAAACTTAAAAACTTTCTTAGTCAAATATAAATAAATAAATTCATTAATAGATATAAATATTACACAAAACATTTTACCCATTATGCCAGCAAGGAATATTGACAAAAATGAAGAAACTGTGAAGTTAACACCATGGATACACAAAAAAATGAAGCTGTTACTACTAATTAGATCTACCTGTTTTTATAGATGGTTCTCGCCCCATCTTATATATCGGAATGTCTGACACTTTATATTCCAAATCGTAACCTCAGATCCTCAAATGAGTGTCTCCTTAGAATTCCAAGAACAAAGCTTAAAAGATGTGGTGAGGCGGCCTTCTGCTGCTATGCACCTAAAATCTGGAATAGCCTGCCAATAGGAATTTGCCAGGCTGATACAGTAGAGCACTTTAAAACACTGCTGAAAACACATTACTTTAACATGGCCTTTCTGTAACTTCAATTTAACTTCAATTTAACTTAATCCTGATACTCTATGTTCAATTCATCATAATAACTATTCATGGTGGCTCTAAAATCCATACTGACCCCTACTCTCTTTTCTGTTTCTTTTTTCCGGTTTCTTTGTGGTGGTGGCCTGCGCCACCTCCACCTACTCAAAGCTTCATGATGCTCCAACAATGATGGATGGATTAAAAGGCAGAAGTCTACGTGACCATCATCATCAAGTTCTTCCGTGAGAACCCTAAATCCAAAGAGGACTGTTTCATTTATGTTAGGTAGAATGCCCAGAGGGGACTGGGCGGTCTCATGGTCTGGAATCCCTACAGATTTTATTTTTTCTCCAGCCGTCTGGAGTTTTTTTTTCTGTCCCCCCTGGCCATTGAACCTTACTCTTATTCTATGTTAATTAATGTTGACTTATTTTGTTTTCTTATTGTGTCTTTTATTTTTCTATTCTTTATTATGTAAAGCACTTTGAGCTACTGTTTTGTATGAAAATGTGCTATATAAATAAATGTTGTTGTTGTTATAAAATTAACAATTGATCAAGTTCACTAATGTGTAATATATTCCTACAGTAAAATATAATCAGCTATGAAGAAATGAGAGTTTTAAAATGTGTAAAATCCAGTAACTCTAAGCAAGAATAAAAGTTGATAAATGAGATCAATGGATTAGTGAACCAGTCCTTATCCTTAGAGTTTAAGAAACTGAACTGTACAGGTATAAACTAAAATCGTGAGCACAAAGCCATATAATCGTTTTTTGTGATATATCCAAAAATGGAGTCATATAAAATCACAATATATGGAATTAAAGCTGTTTTGTAAACACTTTAATGTAAAGTACAAAATTTGATTTATGTCTTCTTACTGAAACCTGGTTTAATGCACCTAACAATATGCCTTTAGCTGACGCTGCACCAAATGGTTTTACTTTCCTTAATAAATCTAGAGACACTAGTCAAGAAGATGGCTTTTAGATCATTCTGTGGGATGAACTTCATATTGCTTTTAAAAATCTTGGTGAAATTACTTCTTCTAAAGCACAAATATTAGATATTTAAATAGATTCCAGTACAATTGTAGTACTGATCAACAGATCATCAGGGCCATATTAATTGTTCTTGATTGAATTTGTTAACCTTTTATAAAATGTATGAGCCTCATACCAAATGACTGTTTAGCACAACAACAGATATTTATTCATCCATCCATTCATTATCCAAAACGCTATATCCTAACTACAGGGTCACGGGGGTCTGCTGGAGCCAATCCCAACCAACAAAGGGCGCAACGCAGGAAACAAACCCCGGGCAGGGTGACAGCCCACCACAGACAACAACAGATACCATTATATAATTATAACAAACAATAACTCAATACTTTGAAAAGATAGCGTCCTTAGTCATACTTTACCACTGTTAGGGACCACAGGAAACAATTCATAAAATAAAAAATAAGCAAAGGGAACTAAACATGGCTACTCTTGAAATCCAGCCTCATTAGGCTCATATTATGGTCAAAATCTATCATTATCTTCCTACTTTTGTGTTCTTTCTACTGTCCATCATATTCCAGCCCATAATACCTTTTATTTATTTTCATCTCCACCTTAATTTTTTAATCATCCTGGCTTTGCAATATGTGGAGGGAGTCTGCTGGCTGCTATAATATTTGCTGTTGAAATTATAAGAAGTAATTGAAAGTTATACACTATTGCACTACTTAGATTATTTACAAATTAAGTAAAGCCATCTCTGAATTTTGTAAAATACTACAGTTTTATGTGTGTTATATCACTTATTATAGCAATACGTTTAAAGAAAATCATTTAAATTTATGAATCTTCAATGTAATATTTATAGTATCTATAAAACTCAGTATTTCCATTTTTAAAGTTATTACAGTTGTACTATTCATAATACTTGAACAAACTTGTAAAAAATTGTTTTGGTATGCATTAAAGTTTGTACTAAAGTAAAGATTATAAATTATGTAAGCCTTTCAAAGTAAATATAATCTGGGCTGGATGGAGGTGTTGGGAGAGAAACAAGAGGTGAATCCAAAGTAGTTATAGATCAGACTGTAAAAGGAAAGAAGCAATCCATGGAAAATAAAAAATCTTATTTTACTTGTGTTGCATAATTCACACATCTGATATCCATTTGTATGGTCAAAACATGGAAAATGCATGCATGTTTTGCTCAGCTATTATTAACAGTTACTTCATGAAAAGTCTTCATTAAATTTAAACAAGGAAGACATCATTCCCACAATGCTGTGTGTTTTAATTGAAGACAGGTTTCTCCACAAATGAATGAGAGGGGAAGACAGTGAAAATGACATGTGTGTCGTGATGTACAGTAGGCATTTGGTGCTGACAATCCTGCATCTCCTTGTTACCCATTTACAGCTAATCTGGTCTAAAGATGTCTGTTGATCATGTTTTTTTCACTTATTTACAGTTTGTCGATGATAGTCTGGTAGAGAAAATAGTTGTTGAAATGAACATTTATACTTGTGTTTTGCAGTCTACTGATGCTGCAAGGCAGAGTGAGTAGACCAGTTCTGATGTGGTACTGTTCCTCAACCCAGTTGTTGCAGACACTATTTTTTTCAGTGGCTATTGTTTTTAATTCACTATGAATGCATTTCACTAATAATGATGACTATGATGAAGCCTATCACCCAGCTACATCACATCCAAATGGATAATTTTGTATTAAGATATACTTGCTGTGCAAAGCAGGCTCTGAGTATATCTGGAATTCAGTATTTTACACCAGTAGGTGGAATCAAGTGGGGTGACAAGTGCAGTCAATATGAAGTTGATACATCATCTGTGTTGTCATCAGCAGATCTGTTGTTTGACCAAGTTCAGTGTCCATCCATCCATCCATTTTCTAACCCGCTGAATCCGAATACAGGGTCACGGGGGTCTGCTGGAGCCAATCCCAGCCAACACAGGGCACAAGGCAGGAACCAATCCTGGGCAGGGTGCCAACCCACCGCAGCAAGTTCAGTGTATATTGACAAAAACTTTTTATACTTAACCTGAACTGCTTGAGATTTTCTTTCAAAGAAAAACTGATGTATATAACACAGTACAAACAAACCACAATGGTAAGCATGGTGACTTTCGTCACATGAACATTTCAAGCTGCAGGCATGGTGTAATTATTACTTGGCAAAAAGGCAAAATGATTGTAATCAATTTGAAGGACAGGAAAGACATCTGCCTTCTAAGCACTCCTTGTGTCCACCTGAGAGGAAATGTGGAAGTCAATAAGTCTTGCACTGTGGTAAGTTATCATGACACAATGGGCATTGTCCAAAGTGTGGGTCAGTCCCTGATATTCTACTCTGTCATGCGCAAGCAACAGAAAAATATTACAAAATTTTTTTCGACAACTGCTCTATTAATATCTATGTATGTTGGTGACTTTAAAAACATATCATATGAAGTGTATATACCAAACCTGCTTCAGTACAGCAGTGGACACTAGATGTAAAGTATCTCTCCTACTATGATTATGTTGATGTTTTGGTATGTACATGTTTCTGTTACACATAATAACAGTTTTTGTTGCTGAAAAAAATTCAGCAATTATTTGGTTTATTTTTCCTGGGGTAAACATAACAACAAAGAAGCTATAATTTGTGAACACTGATGCAATTGTCTGGTGCAGCACACTGGCTGATGGGAATTATAGTCCCGACGTCACTCTTTGCCACAAGGTTTCAGATAAGATGTAAGGGGGGGAAAATATATGTTAAATATATTTAATAGTAGATAGAAACATACTATGCCCACAGCCACAGTGCCTGCTAAATGCACCTTCTTTAAGGTTGCCAAACTTTCCCTCTCTCTTTTCACTTCTGCAAACAGCCATCATTTGTGTAAAGAAGCATTGTCCCATTTCTCCCTGAGATTGCTGTCAGTGCTGTGGGGTATTGTGCTTCAGTGTCCCATTCATTACAAAGTTATTAGTGACAAATATCTAGAAGTAAGAATCAAAGTGAAAGCTAATTTTCTTTTTTCTACAACATCACCAAATTTCAATCAAACCTATGAAGGCATTTTTGAGATATTTAGTTTTTGTATTTTGGTGGGGTTTTTTACCCCTAACTACAGCAATATCAAAATGTTGCATCTTAGGAGAATACCTTCTGCCCTGGATGTATCATCCTGCTCTCTAGTGTTGTTGTTGATGAGTCAGCTTCACATTTTATATATATTTGCAGCTAGATATCTACAAAGAGAGAAAATTAGTCACATATCTTAAAATAGTTTTTTATTTCTAAGTTTTTGACAACCTACCAGGGGTTGGTATGTCTAAATTATTAGAGATACAGGAATCATAGGCAATACATAGTAAGGGAGGGGTTGGGGGTGAATTAGTATGGTAGGATTTGGAAGGTGTTAATCATAAAGAAGTGGAAAGAAGATGTTTTGCCTCCTTGGGAAGATCTGGCACAGCAACTCGCTCGTGTGAATGAGAGGGTCGGTGAGGTAGCTGAAAGCGCAGTAGAATGTGAGGATACCTTATGGACCCACATCAGCAGCTCTCTGGAGGAGATGAAAGAATGTATAAATGAGTAATTTAAACTCCTGGGGCAAGAGATTGTGCTGTGCCTCCAGAGGCAGGATCGACACTGGCAAGAATCTCTTCAGAGGGAAGTCACCTATCCACTCAACGCGTCAGGGATCTCAAGGTGCTATATATGTTACCCCAACCCGCCACCCCTGGGGTATGCCTGGCCTTTCCCAAGTTGGGGGCTCAATATGCTACAGACAATGTCCTCAATTTTGTGGAAGAAGGGGAGGCGTATTTGGCTGTCACTCCTTTGACAGCTGAAGAACTTTTAGGAGTGTTAGGGGCCACCCTTTCTGGGCCAGTGCGCAGCTGGTGGCCACAGAGGAAAACATCATGGACTGGGGATCCTTTTGACAAGCTTTCCTCACAGCTTTTCTTCCTAAGGATTATGAGACCGAACTTGAAGACAAGCTGCAATCCATGGTGCAACTTCTAGCGCAATCCATCTAGGACTTTGCCTATGAATATAGGGCTTTGTGTTTAAAGTGGCTGCCAGCCATGTCCGAAGAAGAGGTGGTGCACTGCATCCTTAATGGCTGTGGGAGTGAACACAAGGCTTTGGGCAGAGTCCCCCTGAGGTACAGCGTACTGTCCACCACCTGGGAAATGGAGACCTACAGCCTGGATGACCGGCACCTGTCTGACTATTCATCTCTGACCTGGGGGGGGGTACGGCGCCAGGGGAAGGGGTATGCGATTTTATCCATAAGCCTAGAGAAGACTTAAGTCTGAAGCGTATCAATTTTTACGCTGCAGTGAGGAGTGAAAATCAAACCTCGGTGGCTTCCACAGTGGAGGAACAACCCGAAGTGGTCAGGCTGGTCTTGAAGAAGTGGTCGGGGATATGGACAGATAAATTGGGAGTCGCACGGGGGGTTATCCACATGATTCATACCTTCATCGAAGTCCCTGTGAGACACCGGACGTATCGAGTTTCTCCACTGAAGGGGGATATTATTAAACAACATATAGACAAAATACTCGCAGAGGGAATAATTGAACCATCTTTCTCCTCCTGGGCGTCCCCTGTAGTCCTAGTGAAGAAAACAGATGACACCTTTCGTTTCTGTGTGATCTACAGGGGTGTGACCGTGAAGACAAATCTGGACGTATATCCCATGCCCCTGGTTCATAAAATACCCAAGTCACTGCAGGGAGCGGCTATTTTTAGTACTTTGGACCTCCGCAGTGGCTATTGGTAGGTGCCGATGGATGAGGGGAGTAAAAAGAAGACGGCTGTAATTATCCCTGAGGGCTTGTTCCAATTTAAAACAATGCCATTCGGCCTAAAAAATGCTGGTGCCACTTTCCAACGGTTTATGGAACAAGTGCTGAGGGGGTTAATCGGAAAGATCTGCTTTGTGTACATCGATGATGTTTACTCCCCTTCAATAGAACATCTCCAGGACTTGGATACCATCTTTCATCATCTCCAGCAGGCATACCTCACCCTGAACACAAAAAAGTGTACCTTCATTCAACCCTAAATCCATTTTCTCAGGCATATCGTGTCTGCAGAGGGGGTCGCTGTAGACCCTGAAATAATTTCGGCCATCCGAGACTACCCCATGTTCACAGACTTAAAATCTGTACAACATTTTTTGGGGTTGGTGGGGTGGTACCATAAATACATCCTTCGGTTGGCTGACATAGCGGTTCCCTTAAAGAAAGAAGGATGTCCCGTGGGAATGGACTAAAGAATGCCACGACACCGTCGAGCAACAGAAAGAACATCTACAGAAGCCACCTGCCCTGGCCCAGCCTGATCCACGGCTCACTTTTCAAGTACATACTGACACCAGCAACCTGGGGCTCGGGGCCGTGCTCATCCAAAAGAAGGACAAGGAAGAGCATGCCATCACATATGCTTTGCGAGAGCTGCACGGCGCCAAGCTCAATTACTCAACAGCAGAAAAGGAGTGCCTGGCGGTAGCATGGGCCGTGGAAAAATGGAAGCACTTTCTTGAAGGGGTTGATTTTGAAGTGTACACAGACCATCATGCTCTGACCTGGGTGTGTAATCACCTGAAGACATCTTCCCGACTGACCAGGTGTGTGCTGCACCTCCGGAAGCACTGTAGCAACATTGTGCCTGACGCTCTGTCTAGGACATCAGAATCCTTGGGGATGGTGTGCTTGGCAGAAGCAAAGAAGATATTTCCTTCACTACCTAGTACTCTCTACAATCTGGCCCAAGCACAAGTTCCAGCCCTTTCTGCCAAAATATTCAGAAGGAGCTGGGTAACTAGCGCACTGACCGGGTACACTTTTTGGACCTCCAGGAAGTTCTTTCTAGATCGGTTCCATCATCCTTTGGGGGCCTGCAGCAACAACTTGTGGTCCCGGAGGTGCTCATCCCTGAGTTTTTGAACTTTTTTCATGACAGCCTTTTAGGTGGTCATCTTGGTTGGACGAAAACTCTCCTGAAGATTCTGAGAGTGGCGTGGTGGCCTTCGGTGCAGACAAATGTTTGCCGCCATGTGAAAAAATGCCATATATGTCAACAGCTGAAGAGCCCACCTGGTAAACCATAAGGGATGTTACAGTCGACGATCGCAGTTGGACCAGGGGAGACTTTGGGAGTCGATCTGATGGGGCCATTTCCGATGACCAGTTCCCAAAAGACTGTCCTGATGGTGGTAGTGAATTATTTCTCTAAGTGGGTGGAGCTATTTGCATTAACAGATGCCCGTGCCAGCAAGGTGAGCTCCACCCTGAAGAATAAGATACAGTATTCACCTGCTGGGGCATCCCGAAGAACATCATTTTGGACAGGGGTCCCCAGTTCACGAGTTCAGTCCTTGATGATCTCTATACAGCCTGGGGAATGAAGATAAATCTTACTACAGCATACCATCCCCAGGCTAATATGACTGAACGAGTGAACCGGACCCTGAAGTACATGATTGCCTCCTATGTGAGTGAACGCCATCAGGACTGGGATAAATGGCTCCCCGAGCTCCGGTTTTCCCTGAACACTGCAGTGCACTAAGCTACAGGTGAAGCCTGCTTTGGTGGCGCTGGGCAGACAGCTAAAGGGCCCGTTTGACCGACTTTTACCCAGATACCCTAGTTCACAAATCATCCTCTACAATAACACTTTAAAACTAGAAGAATTTTGGCGGAGAATCCAACAGAGGTTGGTGGAATTGACGTCCAGACATGCCCGATTATATAATGCCCGGTGGAAGGAAGCGCACTTCAAGCCGGGTGACTTGGTCTGGACTACAGCCCATCACCTCTCGGATGCCAGCAAGTGGTTCTCCACCAAGCTCGTGCCTAAATGGTTAGGTCCACCATTAATTTTGAAACAAACCAGTCCAGTTAATTTCCAAATTCAAAGGGGTATCGGCACTAACTCCAAGCTAGAACCTATTCATGTTGGCAATCTCAAGCCGTACTTCTGCCCTCCCTTGTCCAAGGTTGTGGGGGTGGGGGGTGGAATGTAGCGGGGCTACATAGTAATAGTGTTTTCAATGTTTGTCTGAGTGCGTTTTGTTTCCATCGTACCGTTTGCTGGTAATAATGTGTGCATCAGTGAATGTCGTCCCCATAAATACAGGGGGGATGGATGATGGAGAGAGACCACAGCCCCAAGATGGAAAGCACCTGTTTATAATCAATCAAATACATCCAGCTCAATACTATATAAACAATCAGGAGGGAACAGAGGAAAAAAGGAAGGAGAGAGACGGAGATTACATTTCACTTACAATGAATCACCAGAACCTGCTATTTTTCTACATTGTGCTTTGGGAACCTGTTTGTTTTTCGTTCTGCCAGACTTACATCGATTCAATCATCACCAGAGACCCCAGGGTTGAACTATATTGTCCACCACACGCCAAAGATTCACAGTGAGGTTGCTCCATTTTTGTTTCCGGGAAATTCAAACGCATCACTTATCTGTTGACCAGTCTTCCGTATTCAGGACAGTAGTATAGTCAGACTCAAGTTCACTATCATTGGCATTTCCGTATTCAATCATCTATATTTGTGTTCTGTGTTTGTTATATGTTACTGGGACAAGGGAGGATTTTATATATATATATATAGTATATGTGTGTGTGTGTGTGTATGTATTGTGGTCCCCGGCCGGGACACCCAGGAGGACCAGAGGAGGGCTTGTGCCTCCTCCAGACCGCGAGGGGGCGTCCGTCCTGGTTGTGTTGGGGGCCTCGGGTACAGGGCTTGGAAGCCCAGCCCTGTAGGGACCCGTGGCCACCGCCATGCGGCACACCAATGCCTGCATATCCCTGGAGCCTAGCACTTCCGCCAAACCAGGAAGTGCTGGGGGGAAGACAACAGGGGACACCCGGACGGCTTCCGGGTGCGCAGCCGGCACTTCCGCCACACTGGGGTATGGCAATGACTGATTACTGGGAAGCAGCTGGAGCCCATCCGGGTTCCCATATAAGGGGCCGTCTCCCTCTAGTCAGCAGTGGATGTTGGGTGGAAGAGGACAGAACTGGAGAGAGGACGGGAGGCGGCCAGGAGAAAGGCATAGGACTTGTGTGGCCTGGACAGTTGGGGGAACGGTGCCAGAGGCACTGGGGGTGCACCTAAGCACAATTTGTAAATATTCTCTGTAAATAAATGGTGTGTGGTGGAACTATGTTGTCCGTCTGCCTGTGTCCGGGTCCCAGTTCACAGTATATATATATATATATATATATATATATATATATATATATATATACACAAGCAGTCCCCGGGTTACGTATGAGATAGGGACTGTAGGTTTGTACTTAAGTTGAATTTGTATGTAAGTCGGCACAGGTACATTATTTTAATAAATGCTGTTGCTGACGACTGTAACGAAATGCTCTGCCAATGAATGATGGAGTTTCACCCCTCTCTGACCTTTTTATTATTTCTACTTAATTTTCAATGGTGATGGTTTTTCTCTTCTTTACTATATCACCATCACTTGCATCAGATTTGTGTTTCAGAGACATTCTTGAAGGGTGAAGACAAAACATTAAGATGAGCTCTTCTGCACAGCACTGTCCACGCTATCACAGCAGGAAGACACCCGTCAACACATCTGATGTACTGACAAGAGACAACTTCTTGCTATGTGCATAACAGTACAAGCAGGCTTGCTATTGAGAATGACTTGGGGTGGCGAGGGGAGTTCATCACTCGCCCACCACACAGTCACCTCCACTACAGTATGCTTCCTGCAGCGTCCACCCACTGAAAACAAACACAGTGTGGCCAAAGGCGGGTAATGAATTGCCCAACCCCAATTCAACAGGCAGCCATCCGAGGCACACTACAATGCTACCCCCGCCGCCCTGTTCACCCTCAATGGTCTCTGTTCAGCCACAACCAGGTCAGCGCTTGCAGCATTACCAGCCGTGTGTGCTGGACGGGCAGTGAAACGCCCCCCTCTGCTCCATCCAGTCTGCGTCTAGTCAGGAGCAGTAGCTGCAGTGGCGTCCTGCACATAATTAATAGCTATAGCCCCGGTGACTATGGAACATGGGTCACTGTTTGCCGTTGGGAGCCACCCGAGGAAAACTACACTGCATAAGCAGCGAAATCGCCCCCCTTCAGCCACCGCTTGCAGCATCGCCAGGCCGAAGATGATGGAGCGACAGTTACTGAGGCGCATGCTTCGCAGCTGTGGCCTCGTTCATAAGTCGTAGGTCAGATGTCGGAAACCTGGGGACTATCTGTATATATGTGTATGCATATATATATATATGCAGTATATACAGTATATATATATATATACATATATATATTAAATATACTGTATATATATATATATATATAGGCAGGCTGCCATGTGCCTATTACTAAGGAGTGGCTTCCGTCTGGCCACTCTACCATACAGGTCTGATTGGTGGATTGCTGCAGAGATGGTTGTCCTTCTGGAAGATTCTCCTGTCTCCACAGAGGACCTCTGGAGCTCTGGCAGAGTGACCATCGGGTTCTTGGTCACCTCCCTGACAAAGGCCTTTCTCCCCCGATTGCTCAGTTTAGATGGTCGGCCAGCTCTAGGAAGAGTCCTCGTGGTTTCAAACTTCTTCCACTTATGGATGATGGAGGCCACTGTGCTCATTGGGACCTTCAAAGCAGCAGAAATATTTCTGTAACCTTCCCCAGGTTTGTGGCTCGAGACAATCCTGTCGTGGAGTTCTACAGACAATTCCTTTGACTTCATGCTTGGCTTGTGCTCTGACAAGAACTGTCAACTATGGGACCTTATATAGAGAGGTGTGTGCCTTTCCAAATCATGCCCAGTCAACTGAATTTACCACAGGTGGACTCCAATTAAGCTGCAGAAACATTTTAAGGATGTTCAGGGGAAAGAGGATGCACCTGAGCTCAATTCTGAGCTTCATGGCAAAGGCTGTGAATACTTATGTACATGTGCTTTCTCGTTTTTTTTATTTTTAATAAATTTACAAAAACCTCAAGTAAACTTTTTTCACCTTGTTATTATGGGGTGTTGTGTGTAGAATTCTGAGGAAAATAATCCATTTTGGAATAAGGCTGTAACATAACAAAATATGGAAAAAGTGATGCGCTGTGAATACTTTCCGGATCACTGCATATATTGCGAGACTTGTCCGGACACCAACCGGTCGGAGACCACAGCTTTATAAAAGTCACACTTTTATTACACACCTCCAACTACAGGAATAAAGTCCCAAACCACACACAATGCACACAGCAAAAAAATCTCCCCAATAAACTCTTCTATAACTCAGTCTTTAGCCGCCAATCTCCTCGTGAAAGCTTTGTCCTGCTCTCGCTCTCGACTCTAGCTCCTCGAGTATAAGGAGGCGGCGCCTTTTATTCCCGCCCGGATGTGCTCCAGGTGGCTGGTGATGATCTTCCGGCAGCACTTCCTGGTGTGACGGAATTGCTGCCCTTTGCCCCGGAAGCACTCCAGGCGTCCCTGGCAGGTTCCTCCCCCATCTATCCCAGTGAGGCGGAAGTAAAGTTCTCCCGAGTTCTAGGAGGGTTAAGGCGCCCCCTGGCGGTGGACATGTGTCCCAACGAGTTAGAAAGTCTCTCCTCCTCTCCCGTGGTCCTCTCCTGCTCCTGGGCGGTTGTGTCCTACGGATCCGGAAGCTTTTAAAGTCTCTATCCGGTCCCTCCAAGAATCCCGGCCAGGTAAGAACCCCAGACATCTGATCTGTGACTATATATATATATATATATATATATATATATATATATATATATATATATATATACACACACATACATATACAGTAATCCCTCGCTATATCGCGCTTCGACTTTCGCGGCTTCACTCTATTGCGGATTTTAAATGTAAGCACATCTAAATATATATCACAGATTTTTCGCTGGTTCGTGGATTTCTGCGGACAATGGGTCTTTTAATTTATGCTACACGCTTCCTCAGTTTGTTTGCCCAGTTGATTTCATACAAGGGACGCTATTGGCAGATGGCTTAGAAGCTACCCAATCAGAGCATGCATTACATATTAACTAAAACTCCTCAATGCTATAAGATATGCATCCCGCGTGGAGCTTGATTGTTTGCTTGTCTCTGCCTCTATCTCTCCCTCTCTGACATTCTCTGCGCCTTACGGAGGGGCTGTGAGCAGAGGTGCTGTTTGCACAGAAGCTGTTTGCCTAGTGGATACGGACGCACCTCTAAGAAATGCCGCTTTATCGCGGTGCTTCCAGAAGCACACTTATTGATTTTTTGATGGTTTGCTTTAATCTCGCTCTCTCTCTCTGACGTTCTCTGCGCCTGACAGAGGAGATGTGAGCAGAGGGGCTGTTTGCACAGAGGCTGCTTGCTTAGAAGATACTGACGCTCCTCTAAAAAGCAAACTTAAAAGCACTCGTATTGATTTTTTGATTGTTTGCTTCTCTTTGCGAGCGCTCTGTCTCTCTCTGAAATTCTCTGCTCCTGAAGAGAAGATCTATTTGCATTCTTTTAATTGTGAGAAAGAACTGTCATCTCTGTCTTGTCATGGAGCACAGTTTAAACTTTTGACTAAAGGGTGTTATTTCATGTCTAGAGGGCTCTAATAATGTTAACAGTGTGGGAGAGTTTATAAGGGCTTAAAATATATAAAAATAACTACACAAACATATGGTTTCTACTTCGCGGATTTTCATCTATCGCCGGGGGTTCTGGAACGCAACCCCCACGATCGAGGAGGGATTACTGTATATATATATATAGATATACATACATATATACATACATACATATATATATTCATTATATATATATATATATATATATATATATATATATATATATATATATACATACATACAAATATATATATACAGTGGTGTGAAAAACTATTTGCCCCCTTCCTGATTTCTTATTCTTTTGCATGTTTGTCACACAAAATGTTTCTGATCATCAAACACATTTAACCATTAGTCAAATATAACACAAGTAAACACAAAATGCAGTTTTTAAATGATGGTTTTTATTATTTAGGGAGAAAAAAAATCCAAACCTATATGGCCCTGTGTGTAAAAGTAATTGCCTCCTGAACCTAATAACTGGTTGGGCCACCCTTAGCACCGATAACTGCAATCAAGTGTTTGCAATAACTTGCAATGAGTCTTTTACAGCGCTCTGGAGGAATTTCAGCCCACTCATCTTTGCAGAATTGTTGTAATTCAGCTTTATTTGAGGAATTTCTAGCATGAACCGCCTTTTTAAGGTCATGCCATAGCATCTCAATTGGATTCAGGTCAGGACTTTGACTAGGCCACTCCAAAGTCTTCATTTTGTTTTTCTTCAGCCATTCAGAGGTGGATTTGCTGGTGTGTTTTGGGTCATTGTCCTGTTGCAGCACCCAAGATCGCTTCAGCTTGAGTTGACGAACAGATGGCCGGACATTCTCCTTCAGGATTTTTTGGTAGACTTCATGGTTCCATCTATCACAGCAAGCCTTCCAGGTCCTGAAGCAGCAAAACAACCCCAGACCATCACACTACCACCACCACATTTTACTGTTGGTATGATGTTCTTTTTCTGAAATGCTGTGTTCCTTTTACGCCAGATGTAACGGGACATTTGCCTTCCAAAAAATTCAACTTTTGTCTCATCAGTCCACAAGATATTTTCCCAAAGGTCTTGGCAATCATTGAGATGTTTCTTAGCAAAATTGAGACAAGCCCTAATGTTCTTTTTGCTTAACAGTGGTTTGGAAATCTGGAAATCTGCCATGCAGGCCATTTCTGCCCAGTCTCTTTCTTATGGTGGAGTCGTGAACACTGACCTTAGTCAGGCAACTGAGGCCTGCAGTTCTTTAGATGTTGTCCTGGGGTCTTTTGTGACCTCTCAGATGAGTCGTCTCTGCGCTCTTGGGGTAATTTTTGTCGGCCGGCCACTCCTGGGAAGGTTCACCACTGTTCCATGTTTTTGCCATTTGTGGATAATGGCTTTTGAGGTGCTTTTGGTCTACTTCTCTGTGTCAGGCAGCTCCTATTTAAGTGATTTCTTGATTTAAACAGGTGTGGCAGTAATCGGGCCTGGGGGTGGCTACGGAAATTGAACTCAGGTGTGCTACACAACAGTTAGGTTATTTTTTGACAAGGGGGCAATTACTTTTTCACACAGGGGCGTGTAGGTTTGGAATTTTTTTCTCCCTAAATAATAAAAACCATCATTTAAAAACTGCATTTTGTGTTTACTTGTGTTATATTTGACTAATGGTTAAATGTGTTTGATGATCAGAAACATTTTGTGTGACAAACATGCAAAAGAATAAGAAATCAGGATGGGTCAAATAGTTTTTCACACCACTGTATATATATATATTGTAACAGAATACGATGCTTCTCGCACCCTTGTACCCTCAGACTATACGTCAGACACCAGGTAAAATCCAATGATGATATTTTATTATAATAATAAAGTGCACAAAGCACGCTCCTCTCCACAATTCTTCAATAAACAATAAATCACAAATACAATAAACCAATCCTCCACTCCCAGACGCTTAGCCACCCTGCCTCCCAACTCAGCTCATCGTCTGGGAGCTCCCACAGTCCTTTTATATTCCCTGACCCGGAGGTGTTCCTTCCCAACAGTCCACAAGTCCTTATTCCTTCCGGGTCAGGGTAAATAATGTTTTTTCTCACCCTGGAAGCCCGTCGCTCTTCCTATGACGAACTTCCGGGTCATAGGGCATGAAGAACTCTTTGGTCCTCCCTGCAGCTCCCTCTCGTGGCCCCATGGCATCCAGCAGGGCGGTGCATAAAAACTACATGGTCCATAATGCCCTGCTGGTCTTCTGGGGACCTCCATGCTGCAAGGAGGGCTACACCTGGCGGATTGGGGGTATTGGCCGGGGTACATGGCCGGCCATATATATATATATATATATATATATATATATATATATATATATATATATATATATATATATATATATATATATATATATATATATATATATATTGTGGTCCCGGCGGGGCTGGAGCCCGTCCGGGACGCCCAGGAGGATGTGAGGAGGGCTTGTGCCTCCTCCAGACCGTGAGGGGGCGTCCGTCCTGGTTCTGTTGGGGGCCACGGGTCGAGGGCATGGAAGCCCTACCCTGTAGGGGCCCGTGGTCACCGCCAGGCGGAGCCCCAATGCCGGTTTATCCCGTACGGTCCTCGGCTGGGGCTGGAGCCTGGCCGGGGCGCTTTGGAGGACCGGAGGAGGGCGAGTGCCTCCTCCAGACCGAGTGGGGCGGCCGTCCTGGTTATGCAGGGGGCCTCGGGTACAGGGCTTGGAAGCCCAGCCCTGTAGGGACCCGTGGCCACCGCCAGGCGGCGCCCCAGTGCCTGTTTATTCCGGGAGCCCGGCACTTCCGCCACACGGGGGTGTGTCCGCGGGAGATTGCCGGGGAGCAGCTGGAGCCCATCCGGGTTCCTATAAAAGGGGCCGCCTCCCTCCAGTCGTTGACAAGAGTCGGGTGGAAGAGTGGCAACGTCTGGAGGAGGAAGGAGGCGGTGGGAAGAAAAGAGAAAGTGGAAGAAAAGAGAAGAAGAAAAGAGAAGGCATTGGAGGGGCCTGGACTAAGGAGTATTGGGGTTGGTGAGCAGAGTTATATAAAGGAATAATGAAAAATAAACCAGTGTTTGTGGGTGACATTGGCGTGTCTGCCTGTCTGTGTCCGGGCGAGGTTCACAATGGCCCAACGTGGGGCCCTCTGTCTGTGCCAAGACGGGACCCCAAAATAAAATTTTGTGAACGGCCGGGCAGCAGGCAACCCCGCACGGTTTCGAGGGTGCGAAGTGCTCACGGCTCCCGAAAGACGCGAAATTCCCCAGATCGCCACCGGAATGCGGTCGGATGCCTACCTGGTGCGGCAAAACTTCAGTGGACGTTGCAGGGGTACAGCGGTCTCCTGTGTGGCTGCTGCCCATGAAGACGTCCGGGACGGCGTGGCGTATGTGAAGTCCATGCCGGGGCGGGTGCCTCGGTCAGAAGGAATCCGGGACGTAAGGTCCCTGCTTGCCGACGGTCGGCCCGGGAGGGCACATCAGAACTCGCGTTTAGCAGGCAGGAGCTTCCCGGGTCCAAACGGAGGGCAATCGCCGCGCCGATCCGCGGCGCTTTGTGGTCACCACGACGGCGAAAGAATCTGCCATGGAGAAGGCACTGCAACCCGAAGAGCCGGAATGGCGTCGCACCAGGAGGAGAGGAGCCAAGATGGCGCGGACCGGAAATTCTTCCCTGAGACGGGCACGGGATTGGACGGGGTGTCTTGTGTGCCCGCCAATGATTGTATAGAGGCGGGACCAGGGAACGTCCATCTCGGGCCAAGGAGAGACCGATTGGGCTGGAGAAGCCTCACAGGAAGCAGGCGGCGAAGACTGACAAGCAGGTAGGTCAATCGTCAACTGACTTTCTGTGCTTGTCAATGTTGCAGGTGCTAGGTGCCATCCCGGCTGAACTGCTAAGTCTGAAGGAGACGGCGCGTCAGTGACGTCAGAAAGGCGCGACGCTGAAATCTTTGGACGGACTGGTACCGCGGAGACGGTAAGTGGAATCGACTCCGTACAGCATAAAGGAAAGCCCACCGAACTCGGCCGTGATCCGAATGAACGGTATCAAGTAGGGGGCTGTCCGACACTGCAGGCGTCGGTGAATTCTGTATGCAAGGGAGGGAGTGAAAGCGAAAGGGTTAGCAGGACACGGGCTGATGAGTGCCCTGGGTCCTAGCGCCCGATACCCCAAGCCTGCAACAGTCTCCGTCGCTCTATAGGGACGCAAACCGGACAGGGTCTGTACCTTTCCCATAGGCAGACTCAAGCCGTTATAAGCGTCCCAAAATAAAAGGGGAATCGAGGGGTGAGTGCCGATTTCCCCGATAGGCAAGGTCGTCCTCTGTGCGGGCAGAGGAGATCCCCTGGGCGGCTGGGCGGGCTGCCTGCGAGAGCGGTGCCGCGCTGGCGGACGGGCATGGAACCTGCGACGGAGGACTTCAGCAGGCAAGTCAGGGGCTGTCGGAAGGGGCGGGAGCACTGCGGTGCGGAGACCGGCAGGGCACTCGGGTGAGTGTCCTGGCAGTGCTTCTGGCCCTCTTTTCCTTTTCCACAGGCACGAAGCCCGGCGGCGCTGGGGACGGCGTCGTCAGGGACCTGCCCTCCTGAAACGGGCCGCTCCGCGGGAGAGCTCCACGCCGGGAGGCCAATAGTGTCCCGGCTGCGGGGAACAGCGGGGGCGAGAGCGGCGCAGACCATGGGGGCACGTTTGCGCGGAGGGGGTGCCGAAGACGGATGTCCCAGGGTGCCGTGTTGGGCCCTGGGGACATAGTAGGACCCTCACCGGGGGCGTGCTGCCCTTTCGGTTGTGCCGTTCGGACCCGTGTCCTCGCTAGCGGTGGGGCACTGTGGTCCCCGGCGGGCTGGAGCCGTCCGGGACGCCCAGGAGGATGTGAGGAGGGCTTGTGCCTCCTCCAGACCGTGAGGGGGCGTCCGTCCTGGTTCTGTTGGGGGCCACGGGTCGAGGGCATGGAAGCCCTACCCTGTAGGGGCCCGTGGTCACCGCCAGGCGGAGCCCCAATGCCGGTTTATCCCGTACGGTCCTCGGCTGGGGCTGGAGCCTGGCCGGGGCGCTTTGGAGGACCGGAGGAGGGCGAGTGCCTCCTCCAGACCGAGTGGGGGCGGCCGTCCTGGTTATGCAGGGGCCTCGGGTACAGGGCTTGGAAGCCCCAGCCTTGTAGGGACCCTGTGGCCACCGCCAGGCGGCGCCTCAGTGCCTGTTTATTCGGGGCCGGCAGACGACAGGCGGGGGCGACGGGGCGCCGGACGGCTTCGAGTGCGCCGGGCATTTCCGCCACACGGGGTGTGTCCGCGGGAGATTGCCGGGGAGCAGCTGGAGCCCATCCGGGTTCCTATAAAGGGGCCGCCTCCCTCCAGTCGTTGACAAGAGTCGGGTGGAAGAGTGGCAGCGTCTGGAGGAGGAAGGAGGCGGGAAGAAAGAGAAAGTGGAAGAAAAGAGAAGAAGAAAAGAGAAGGCATTGGAGGGGCCTGGACTAAGGAGTATTGGGGTTGGTGAGCAGAGTTATATAAAGGAATAATGAAAAATAAACCAGTGTTTGTGGGTGACATTGGCGTGTCTGCCTGTCTGTGTCCGGGCGAGGTTCACAATGGCGCCCAACGTGGGGCCCTCTGTCTGTGCCAAGACGGGGACCCCAAAATAAAAATTTTGTGAACGGCCCGGAGCAGCAGGCAACCCCGCACCGGTTTCGAGGGTGCGAAGTGCTCACGGCTCCCGAAAGACGCAAAATTCCCCAGATCGCCACGGAATGCGGTCGGATGCCTACCTGGTGCGGCAAAACTTCAGTGGGCGTTGCAGGGTACAGCGGTCTCCTGTGTGGCTGCTGCCCATGAAGGCGTCCGGGACGGCGTGGCGTATGTGAAGTCCATGCGGGCGGGTGCCTCGTCAGAAGGAATCCGGGGCGTAAGGCGAGGTTCACAATATATATATATATATATATATATATATATATATATATATATATATATATATATATATATATATATATATATATATATATATATATATATATATATATATATATATATATATATATATATATATATATATATATATTTATATATACATATTGTGGAGGATGGCCAGCTGTTTATCCCGGCCAATACTCCCAAGCTGCCAGGTGGAGCCCTCCTTGCAGCATGGAGGTCCCCAAAAGACCAGCAGGGCATCATGGAAAATAGAGTTTTTATGCACAGCCCTGCTGAATGCCATGGGGGCCACAAGAGGGAGCTGCAGGGAGGACCGAAGACTTCTTCGTGCCCTATGACCCGGAAGTTCATCATAGTAAGAGCGACAGGCTTCCGGTTTGAAGAAAAGAACTTTTACCTGACCCGGATGTGATTGAGAATCACATGGACTGGGGATTAGGAACACTTCCGGGTCAGGAGATATAAAAGGACTGTGGGAGCTCCCAGACGGCTCCCGCTTCTGGGAGCTGGAGAATTGTTTATTGATTGAATTATTGTGATTTATGAGTATTGTGGAGGAGAGGGTGCTTTGTGCACTGTGGCAATTTAATAAAGTCGACATTTGGACTTTTACCTGGTGTCTGAAGTCGTGGACAGGGGTTCAAGGGAGCGAGAGCACCTCCTATCTACCACAATATATACATACTGTGATAATAATACAACACAGACCTCATAAAGATTTGGGGCAGCCACCTATATACTGTTTTCCTGACTGCAAAAGTTGTGTTTTTGAAGCACGATGTGCATAGAACAGAGTCCAAAACAACTGATCATTACAGACAAAGATGGAGGCTTTAAAGGCCCGTAAAGGAAGTGACGTTATCAAAAGGGTCAGAATCGGAAGTGATGTTTTCTGGACTCTATGTGACATCAGCAAAGGGGCCAGCACCATAATTTATGTCTTCTGGACTGGATGTGATGTCAGCAAAGGGCCCAACGCCCGAAGTGATGTCTTCTGAGGCACTGGAACCTTGCAGGATTTCCTAGGAAAGGTCTATAGGGTCTTTAGCTGCCTCCTACTCGCATGTGTGTGACAAGCCCCCCTCCCCCTCAGACCACACCCATCGGGTCTGGTGTCCTGCGCTGAGAGGTCATGAGCACGAGAGAGGGCATTAGCGTTGGCATGGAGAGAGCCCTTACGCTGAATTAGTGAAAATTTGTAAGGTTGGAGGTCAAGAAACCACTTAGTGACCCGTGGATTCGACTCTTTGTGAAGGGCCATCCACTGTGAGAGTGCATGATCAGAGTGACCAGAGTGAACTCCTGGCCCAAGAGGTATTACCTCAACTGTGTAATCACACATTTAATCGCAAGGGCTTGCCTTTCCACCGCTGCATACCTGGTCTCCTGATCCAACAGTTTCCATCTCAGGTACATAATGGGGTGTTCAATACCACTGACGCTTTGACTCAGCACGGCCCCCAGGCCTGTGTCCGAAGCGTCCATCTGGAGAATAAAAGGGAGGGAAAAATTAGGCGCTTTTAATATTGGTGCTGAAGTAAGAGCCTGTTTTAAGTCACGGAATGCAGCATCCATTGTATCAGTCCATACCACATGATTATGGGCCCTGTTCTTTGTCAGATCAGTCAAGGGCACCGCTCTCTCTAAAAACCGAGGTTTGAACTGGCAGTAGTACCCGGCCAATCCGAGAAATGCTTTGACCTGTCGCTTGGTTAGCGGATAGGGCCCATTTTAAAATTACATCTATTTTTGAACACTGTGGTTTCACGGTACCCTGACCCACCAGGTAGCCCAAATATTTAGCCTCTTTCAGTCCAAATAAACATTTCTTGGGATTGATAAAAAGCTCGGCTTCTCCTAGTGTCCGCAACACTGCAATGACCTGCTGTACGTGTTCCTTACATGTGCTGGAATAGATGACAACATCATCCAGATAGGCAGCACTATACACATTATGGGGTCGGAGAACTTTTGTCCACCAGACCCTGGAAGGTCACAGGAGCCCCATCTAACCTGAATGGAAGGACACAATACAGCCAGTGTCCACTAGAGGTGCTAAGCGTGGTTTTGACCTTTGCGGAGTCCATTAAAGAAATCTGCCAGTACCCCTTTGTCATATCAAGTGTGGTCAAAAATTCTGCTTGGCCAAGCCTTTCGAGGAGATCATCCACACGAGGCATGGGATAAGCATCAAATAGGGAGACCTGGTTAAGCCAGCAGAAGTCATTGCAAAACCTCCAACTGCCATTAGGCTTATTAACCAAGATGATTGAGGTGGACTAGGGACTATAACTTTCCTCTGTCACTCCTAGTTCCAGCATTCACTTGATTTGCAGCTTCACTTCTGCTTTCTTTGCTTTAGGAAGTCTATAGGGGTGTTCCCGGACTATAACCCCCGGTTCCATCACTATGTCATTCGCAATCAGAAAGGTCCGTCCGGGTTTTTCACTCACCACCTCAGAGGCGGACAGGATAGCTGATTCCAACTCCCACATTTGTCTATAAGTTAATTCCTCGCCGAAATTAAGTTTGTCTATGTGAGCAAAGAATAAGCAGGGCTGAGTGGAGGAGGGATCTGAATCCTTCCATGGCTTGAGCAAGTTCACATGATAAGCCCGCTCACTTGGTCTACGATTGGGTTGTTTCACCAATTAGTTGACCAATCCTTTTCTCTCCTAAACTTCATTAGGGCCTTGCCAAAGGGCGAGTAATTTAGAATGGGAGGTCGGAACTAATACCATGACACGATCCCCCAGACGGAATTCTTGAAGCATTGTGTCATGGTCATAATAACGGGCCTGTACTGCTTGTGCCTCTTCCATATTACTTTTTAGAATAGGTTGAATTTTTCCAAATCTATTGCGTAATTGCGGGATATATTCCAAAATATTTGTAGAGAGAAGATCCTCTCCTTCCCAGCCTTCTTTCAAAATATTCCATATACCTTAGGTTTGTCATCCGTATAATAATTCAAAAGGTGAGAACCCCGTAGAGGTTTGTGGGACTTCCCAAAAGGCAAAGAGAATGAGGGGGAGGAGTTGATTACAATTCCTCCCATCCCCGCTGATCACCTTGCTAGGCATCTGCTTGAGAGTCTGATTAAATCTCTCCACTAGACCGTCGGTTTGAGAATGATACACCGCAGTCATTAAGTGCTTTATTTTCAGTAACTTGGCCGTTTCCCTGAACTTTTCTGAGGTAAAAGGTGTCCCTTGGGCCGTTAGGACTTCTTTACTAGTTCCCATGTGACTGCTTTAGAAGTAGCTGAGCACAAGGGAACAGCTTCCGGATATAGGGTCACATAATCCACGAGGACTAATATATATTTATGTCCTCAGGCTGAGGGTTCTAAGGGTCCTACAATATCAGCTCCGATTCTTTCAAAGGGGACATCAACCAAGGGAAGGAAAACAAAAGGACCATGGTCCCCCCTAGGAATTTGCTGTAATTGACATTCCAGACAAGAAATAAAAAAACGGCGAACCTCATTGTTAATTCCTGGCTAATAAAATCGGAGCTTGAACCGTTCAAAAGTTTTTTTGGAGCCTAAATGGCCTCCATGGAGCTGGGTGTGTGCTAATTCACAAACCTGCCACCGATAGGTTCGTGGAATTAGCAACAGTTTCCGTACCTCATCCACGTGTTCCGCGACCCAATTTAATAGATCATTTTCTTTAACAAAGTGAGGTCCCTTTGGCATGGGCTGATGTGTGTGTTTACTGTTAACAAGGACTACAGCATTTTTTGCAAATTTTAGGGAGTCATCATTCCACTGCTCCCTTTTAAAAGAAGCCCGTGTTTTTCTAAATTGAAGGTGTTTGTCTGAGAGAGGGTCCGGTCTGACCTCAAGGGGCGGGAATTCCTCCCGACTTGTTGAGGTGCGGGTTGATGATGTATTCGCCGTCCAGGAAACTCCCCATCATCCTCATGGGCTTCCTTATCTCTCTCCACCGGCTGTATACACGTTGTGGAGACAGCTTGAGACAAGTTATCCCCATCTATAACAAGGCCTCAGTTTTTTTTGGGAGTAGTCAAAAGTTTACCACATTTGTTATCAGACCAGTCCCGTCCCAGAATTGCTGAGAAAGGAGGATTAGGGTGGACCGCCATGGGAAATTTTTTTAGCGATCCTCCCTGACTCACGAAACATAGGGCGGAATTGTACATATGGATGTCTCCGTGAATACATTTAATATGGGTCTTTTCTTAAATTCTTTGTTGTGGCAAGACATATCAGCAATCAACAATGGAAATGTTGCTGCTGGAATCAAACAAGGCATCGAATTTGTTACCAATAATGACTACGGGTCTCGTATTCAATAAAGTCAGGTGGCTGGCAAGAGCGCACAAACCACCTCTTCCCCTCCACCTACATCCCACCTCGTTCCCGGGTAGGTCGCACGCCCGGCAGCCCAGGAACTCTGAAACAGGCTCCAGTTTACGTGGAAGAGAGTTATTTTGTAGGATGTAATCTCTAGGAATTCAACTAGAGGACTGTTCTGCTATCCCAGATTTTGAGAATAGCATGGGTGGTTTTACGAGCTGTATAAGCTCTTCCATAGAATGGAAATCTACCCAGTCCGGCTCGGCAAAATTTTTGGGAAGGCCCTGTAGAAAAATAAAGCAGGCTACCTGCTGCACTATTTGGCAGGTGGTCAATTCAAATTACCTTAGCCATAAGGCCACCTGCTCCCAGAGGGTCATAGCCTGCCACTGGATTGATCTCTCCAGATCAAATTCCCATTTTTTTTATTATTCTTGCCTGCTGGACTGGGGATAGCCTATATTTAACTGGGACCTCAATCCCAATGGGCGGCTCAGCTCTCGCCTCCGAGAGAGCATAATAAGCCCTTTTTGTTTCATCCCCAGAAACCAGTTTATGTATGTGTGTCCCTTTCAGAGTCTCCACTTGGTAAGTTTCAAGGCCAGGTTTGTATTTTGGGAGCGGAGCCTGTACTGAGTCCTTCCTGACCCCCAAGCGCACTCCCCATACCCCTCACCCCACCCTACCCCCAGAAACTTGGCCCCGGTACTTTCCTACCTGGTTTGTTACATGTTCGTGTCCCGGGTTCATCTGGGACTGAATCCTGCTGACTACACCACTGTGATAATAATACAACACAGACCTCATAAAGATTTGGGGCAGCCACCCGCATATTGTTTGTGTTCCCTGCTGCAAAGGTTGAGTTTTTGAAGCACAATGTGCATAGTATAGAGTCCAAAACAGAACTGATCATTACAGACAAAGATGGACGCTTTAAAGGCCCGTAAAGAAAGTGATGCCATCAAAAGGGGTTGAATCGGAAGTGATGTCTTCTGGACTGGATGTGATGTCAGCAAAGGGGCCAGCGCAGGAAGTGATGTCTTCTGGTCCAGAAGTGACATCAAAAAAGGGGCTGGCACTGGAAGTGATGTCTTCTGAGGTGTTGGAACTTTGCAGGATTTCCCAGGAAAGGTCTGTTGGGAACTGAGAAACACAGCCAGCGCACTCCACCGCCCCCTGGTCAGATGTTTTATTACAATTACTCAGGCCCTTTAGCTGACTCCTACTTGCACGTGTGTAACAGTAAATATATATACACATACATACATACATATATATACATATATAAACACACAGATACATATACATACATACGTACATACATATACTAGCTGTGTAAGCCCATGCAGTAAAAAGCCCGGCGTCCTAGAAACTATTGAAATCATAAGAAAAAAAATTGAAATGTAGAGATGTCAGGTAATCAAAACTACTCTGGGCATCTCCCCCCTTGGTTTCATTGTGCTGACATGCTTGCCTCGCTTGTGTATTAGTGGTAGAAGGAAATGTAAAAGGGATACCGTTTTGCCGATGTGCTCATCTTGCTAAGAATTTCTCTGTTTTCTCGGTGGTTTTACTTTGGCAACAGAGTAAAGCTTTATTTAACCAACTCGTTAACTTGGGGCCGCCTTGCCGGCTCTCTGAGCTTCATGCTGTAGTAGCTTTACACTTCCAGGCTGAACAGACACACACACAATTCCATGCGTCCATGTTTATTCTTCTGTTTCCTCGGAGGTGGAGCCCTTACCCTGACTCCACCTCTCACTTCCAGGCCGGACAGACAAACACACTTCCATGCGTAGACATTTATATAAAAGTGTCTGTGTGTGTATATATACGACATCATCAGGCGACTCCTGTGTGCTGTTTTGTTAGTCTTTATCACTTTATCACTGAGAAGAGCTTCTCACACAGATATGTGCTACCAAACATGCACAAGGTTCGAGCCGCATGTAGACGGACTTTTTTTGTTCTTCAAAGTCACCAAAGCGCCGTGCAAACTCAGTGCGCAATAACTCTAGTAAGCGGTAAGTGTTCGGCAAGGCAGCTGAAGCGCTGCATTATGGGATCTGTAGTTTATTGTGTTACCAGCGCTTCATATACCCGGGCTTTACAGTTTTTCTCGATTGGTTTGGCTCATTTCTTGAAACAGAAATTACATTCTTAAAACTATAAGATCATTTGGCCAAACAGTCTTACAGTTCTGCGCAACATTACAGCTCACTAGCAAAAGGTCATATCTTTCCCAAAACTGTTCATACATGCTTCAAAATAGATTCCTTTCCCATATAAAGAGTCAGTACCATCAAAATGTCAAAGATCTTTCTCAATTGCGTTGGCTCATTTGCATTCACTTAGTGCGTTTTTCCAAAATAACCTGGATGGTTTAGCACAACACCATGGATCACCTGCAAAAGCTCGTATCTCTCCCAAAATAGTTTACCCATGTGTCAAAACTAAATTCCTTTCCCATTTAAATAGTTAGTGCCCCCAAAATGCATCGTCCCTTTGGCATCGTGTAAGCACTGCAAGTCAAAATGCCTAGATGTTTTGTCACTATGGCAGAGGTCTAGCCAACAGAATACAATTATGTATAAAACTGAAAAAAAAAGGATTTTACAGTAAGAGCAGCCTCCAAAGTTTGACATCAGACACACTGCACTCCTACTTCCAAGGAAATTGTAATCATTTTTATTGACACACATAAAGTAACTTCCATACATTAGAGTACATAAAATGTATACAGTATTCTGTACATGTACGAAATATAAACACAAACAAAAAACAAGAAAAATTATATCTAGCCTACAGTAGGGCTTACAGTAAATAAAGTTTCACAACTAAGGTAACTTTCACTGGTTGTTGTCGTCACCGTCCCTCTCCTGGCCACCATCCTCATCCTCCTGGCCATCCACGCTGCTCTCTGTTTGGCCATAGATTCTCATCCACATCGCAGCGGATATTTTCCCTTGCGATGCAGCGAGGAAGAAACGGCGCAATGTCTCAACCATCCCCTACACTGATCCCCTGTAATGTCCTCACATGCAGCATCCATTGCATGGAGCAGGGATCTCTGGTCTTGAGCCTGATGTTCATAGACTTTCCACCTCCAAGCGGAAAAAAATTCCTCAATGGGATTAAGGAAAGGAGAGTATGGTGGTAGTAGCTCCATGAGCATCCTTGGATGGGTGGTGAACCAGGCCCTGATGAGCGCCCACGGTGGAAATTTACATTGTCCCACACGATCACATAGTGTGGTAGGTGAGGCCCTTCGAGACCTCTCTCATTTTCTGGGACCAGATGTGTATAAAGACGGTCCAAGAAAATGAGGAGCTTTGAGTGTTATATGGGCCTAAACTGGGGATGTGTGTGGCCACACCATTCTCAGATATGGCAGCACACATTGTTAAATTGCCCCTCGCTGGCCTGGGACATCCACCGTGGCCCGCTGACCAATGATGTTACGCCACGTCTGCGGCCCTTGGCCAGGTTGAAACCAGCCTCATCGACAAATACAAGGATGTGAGATGTTTCATTCCCTTCCAATGCCATTATTCTCTACAATAGAGTAAAAAATCAAATCAGTCATATAGAGGAGTCATACACAACAGAAATAGAAAATTACATGGGATTGTTCTATGTTCTCCTCCACAAGTTCAATATAGCCTGCTACTGGCCACTACTCCAGTGGTTCCAAACCTGGGGTACAGGCCTATGCAGAGGCACTGCAGGGAGTATTTGACACAAAGAGGGAGAAACACTGTTGCAGTTTTAGGCAAAATGCTGTAGTCAGATAAAGCTGGATTCTAAAGGTAAAGAGGATACTGAAAACCAAACAAATTGGGAACCACTGCTTACTGTAATGTTACTATAATAGACAACCAATAACTGACTTACATGCACATACTGGTACCGCAGCTCTTTCACTCTGTCAGAATTCCTCTCAAATGGTACCCTGTAAATCTGCTTCATGGTCATCTGATGCTTCTTCAATACCCGGTCTATTGTGGAGATGCTGATAGAGTTGACATTTTGGAATATGGCATTGTCTTGAAGGATTGCATCACGGATCTGTCTCAAAGTGAGAGCATTATTTGCAATCACCATGTTACAGATCTCTTGTTCTTGTTGTTCATTGAGAAGTTTTCTTCTGCCACCCATGTGAGGTTGTCGTCCAATCCTAGACGTAGAAGTCAAAGGACAACACTGTATGACAATTCGTAATGTATGCCGTATTTGTTACAGAATGAGTTACTGTACTGTAACATCATATTGCAACATCACATTGAGGTAATATATTACAGTACTGTAGGCCTACACACACACACACGGAATGAAGAGTTTATACATGTCTTGCTTTACAGTATGCACAGTACTGTATACTGTAATGACTCCATCATTGACTGAGTACATACCTGTTTTCCCTGAAAGGTTTGGATGATGGAGGAGACAGTAGAGCGAGGCACATTAGGCTGCACTCGGCCCAGCCTCTGCCATTGTCAGGCGATGGTTAACCACATGGTCTACAATTGTGGCCCGAATCTCATCCGGGACAGCATGGTGTCTTCGTGCTCCTCGGCCTCTTCCCCCTATTCCACCACCACGCATCCTCACTCCTCCTCCTCCGCCTCTTCTTCTTCTTCCTCTTCCTCCTCCTCCTCCTCCTCTTCTTCTTCTTCCTCGAGCAGGAGGTTGCCCTTCTTGATTTACTTGGTGAGGTACCTCCATGTTCAAATGGTACTGGCCCTAGCCAAGCTCTATATATACACGTTTGGCAGCATTCACAACAATAGACAGCACCTGTCAGGTAACTAAACAAACTGTTTGGTTGGTCATCTGAGATGTGGGAAACTCCTCCTTCGTTGGTCAAGTTCTAATTTCACCTGATTGTCAATTACTGTCATGAATTTATCAAATGTTCCAAGAAATTCATATATGGTGTTCATGGTATTATGTTCTTGACTAATTTTGACAATTGAACAGACTATTGTGCATATGATGACTTACACGATGAAATCATGCTGACATGTTTTGGAGAGAACAACCATTAGACTGAGAATCAACTAATCAGTTTAGATCAGCAAGATCTATTTATTTGGAAAATGTGCTAAATGTGGGCTTATTGTGCTAACTGCAGGCTACTTGTACTTAACCATTTGCAAAGATGCACTGAGACACTTGAGACATGTACTAAGGCATTTGCAATTTGATGAAATCAATGAGAAATGCCATTCTGTTGTGAACATTTGCAAGGTGGTTTGGAGATCTGTCCATGTTATTTTGAGAATGTCATCTCGGTTTCAAGAAATGAGCCAAACCAATCGAGAAAAACTGTAATAACAATAATACAGTATACAAAATGATCTCGCGGGCCGGATATAATTACGCGGGCGGATGTGGCCCGCGCCCTTGAGTTTGACACATATGGACTAAATAGAACTTGAAAAGATGTATTTTTTCAAATGTGATCGCAATTCAGATAGAGTTGACGCCAAGACTACAGCCTGCATGCCTCAATGAGTCATCCTCCCCTCTTACTTTTTTACCGTTCATCTAATGAAAACACTGAGTATGGCTTTACCAAAACAATCATTGATGGCGAATAAAGTATCCATTATTCGAGTATGTAGAGCGGGATATATATATATACATATATATATATACCCGCGTATCATGAGAAGTAGTGTGTTAAAAAGGTAGAAAAGAAAAGGGAACATTTTAAAAATAACGTAACATGACTGTCAATATACAGTATTTGTTTTGTGAGTGTTACTGAGTGTTGCTGTCATCAAGGATTTGATTATCATTATTTCTTTCAATCAGGTTCGTATTTGTAGGATGTGTTGAGTTCAAGTTACATTCCGTGTTTGTCAATCGTTGTAAAGATGACAGGTTTCATTCATCGATTCGTTTCTTACTGCATCAATAAACAGCTCGTCTTCTTCTTTATCTGAGACCTGACACACTGCATGCACGGGTTTTTTTTACACTGTCTTCCTTTAGTGGGACATTGACTTTTTCCACCGTGTGCTTTGTTTCCACAGTAGCTGCATTTATGAATATGCTTATCAGACGCTTCATATTTTTTGCTGCCTTTTCAATTGTGTAATTCGGTTTTGTTCAGCTCTTTGGAACTGTTGCTTTTATCTGTGCACTGCGTCAGTTCACGTGAGCCACTCGTGTACTTGCATCGAAGGTTCCCAGCTGTGCTGGTGCCATCTCGTGCTATGTCCATAGCTTTATTTAATGTTACCTTAGTCCTGGCACTTAAAACTTTCTCTCGCAGTTTCGCTGAGTTTGTGTCAAACACCACCCTGACCATCTCATCTTCCTCTCCATAAGCACAGTCCTTCACCCGTGAATATTTACCCGTGGCAGTTTGCTATTGGATTGCCGCTGACGGACGGCCTTATATGGGCAGGCACTAAATTACAAACGCCAGCGGCAGCCTGTCTATGAACTTAATTTAAAGTGTAGGTTTACATCGTGCTTTGTTTCCGAAGTAGCAGAACTCATGAATATGGTTGTATATGTCACTCGCCGCTTCTTATTGTTTCGCTGCCTTCTCAATTATGTAATGCATGTTTTCTTGAGCGCTTTTTTGAGGTCTTCCTGGTTTTCTATGTACTGCGTGATTACGTGGGAGGCGTGATGATGTCACACGAAACTCCGCCCCCACGGCGTTGAAGCTCATCTCCATTACAGTAAATGGAGAAAAACTGCTTCCAGTTATGACCATTACGCGTAGAATTTCGATATAAAACCTGCCCAACCTTTGTAAGGAAGCTGTAAGGAATGAACCTGCCAAATTTCAGCCTTCCACCCACACGGGAAGTTGGAGAACTAGTGATGAGTCAGTGAGTGAGTGAGTCAGTGAGTCAGTGAGTGAGCGAGTGAGTGAGTGAGTGAGGGCTTTGCCTTTTATTAGTATAGATATATATTTGCGTAGCCGCCACTGCAGTCCTTGCTTTTCTTTCCTCAAATACCCAATCACCACACAATCAGCTCTGTAATAGAAGTTAAGCCATCTGTAGAGAGCGTCGATTCTTCAAAATGTTTAAGGAACATTGAAATATCTTCATAGTACATTTTTAATTATTCTATCCTTCACGACACTCCCAGTGAAGAATATACAGTAGATTATTTAAATGAAGTTGAAGTTTTATCTGTATAATATAATAAACATATTTTGCTGCATTTCACCTTAAAAATGATATCGTCATCATATGTAAATACGCGCTTTATAAAGTGGCTCAGGTTGTGTGATATTATAACTATAGTGCAAGTTTACAGTGGGGTGATTGTAGTTATAAGTACAAATAGTTCTACAAGGAGCAATTGATTGAGTGCGTTTATAGTTCTTGGGATGAAACTGTTTCTGAACCACAAGGTCCGTACAGGGAAGCCTTTGAGACGTTTTGCCGTGGCTGAGACAGCGTGTACTTGATGCTGTATATCGATAATTCTCTTTCCGATCAGCTGCTGCTGTGATTCACACTCAGATACAGTGAGATAAATACTCAGAGTAGTGCAGTGAGAATAATATGGAAAAAGATGATCCGCTGTGGCAACTCCTAACGGGAGCAGCTGAAAGAAGAAGATGCAGTTAGAGTAACAACGCTAAAGCAGTTATGGTATTTGGAATACTATGACTATTCCCTGAACCATTATATTGTTACAAGTTAAATACAAAGCGTTACACTATTAAAAAATATGTGGTTAGTTTCAGTGTATTAATAAAGCCGCATCAGGAAAATAAGGTATAACCACACAGGAACAGTAGCACCGCTTTGACGCTGGGTGCCACTAATCTGCAAAACCGAGCAGAGAACTTGCGTACGACAAGGTATGAGGTACCGTGGAAAAGTGTGTGGCTTTACGCCAAGTGTAGGTTTTATACATCACGATTTGAACGTGGAAAAGTTCTTACGCAACATTTCTGTGCGTACGCACCATTTATACATAAGGCCCCTGGAGTTGATTTGAGTTGTGGTGCTTGCATGTGGAAGATTTTGCTGTGAACAGACAACATGCGGTCAAAGGAGCTCTCCATGCATGTGAAAGAAGCCATCCTTAAGCTACGAAAGCAGAAAAAACCCATCTGAGAAATTGCTACAACATTACGAGTGGCAAAATCTACTGTTTGGTACATCCTGAGAAAGAAAGCAAGCACTGGTTAACTCAGCAACGCAAAAAGACCTGGATGTCCACGGAAGACAGCATTGGTGTATGATCGCAGAATCATTTCCATGGTGAAGAGAAACCCCTTCACAACAGCCAACCAAGTGAACAACACTCTCCAGGGGGTAGGCGTATCAATATCCAAGTTTACAATAAAGAGAAGACTGCATGAAAGTAAATACAGAGGGTGCATTGCAAGGTGCAAGCCACTCAGGAGCCTCAAGAATAAAAAGGCTAGATTGGACTTTGCTAAAGAATATCTAAAAATGCCAGCACAGTTCTGGAAAAACATTCTTTGGACAGATGAAACCAAGATCAACCTCTACCAGAATGATGGCAAGAAAAAAGTATGGAGAAGGTGTGGAACAGCTCATTATCCAAAGCATACCACATCATCTGTAAAACACGGTGGAGGCAGTGTGATGGCTTGGGCGTGTATGGCTGCCAGTGACAGACAGACAGATAGATAGATAGATAGATAGATAGACAGATAGATAGATAGATAGATAGATAGATAGATAGATAGATAGATAGATAGATAGATAGATAGATAGATACTTTATTAATCCCAAGGGGAAATTCACATAATCCAGCAGCAGCATACTGATGCAAAAAACAATATTAAATTGAAGAGTAACAAAAATGCAGGTAAAAAAACAGACAATAACTTTGAATAATGTTAGCGTTTACCCCCCTTGGTGGAATTGAAGAGTCGCATAGCATGGGGGAGGAACAATCTCCTCAGTCTGTCAGTGGAGCAGGACAGTGACAGCAGTCTGTCGCTGAAGCTGCTCCTCTGCCTGGAAAGACACTGTTCAGTGGTTGCAGTGGATTCTCCATGATTGACAGGAGCCTGCTCAGCACCCATGTCTCTGCCACAAATGTCAAACTGTCCAGCTTTATTCATACAATAGAGCCTGTCTTCCTCACAAGTTTGTCCAGATGTGAGGCGTCCTTCTTCTTTATGCTGCCTCCCCAGCACACCACCATGTAGAAGAGGGCACTTGCCATAACCGTCTGGTAGAACATCTGCAGCATCTTATTGCAGATGTTGAAGGACGCCAACCTTCTAAGAAAGTATAGTCGGCTCTGACCTGTCTTACACAGAAGAAAGTGGCACTGGGACACTAGTGTTTATTGATGATGTGACAGGACAGGACAGAAGCAGCCGAATGAATTCTGAGGTGTTCAGAGACATACTGTCTGCTCAAATCCAGCTAAATGAAGTCAAATTGATTGGGCGGTGTTTCATGATACAGATAGACAATGACCCAAAACATACAGCCAAAGCAACCTAGGAGTTTATTAAAGCAAAGAAGTGGAAAATTCTTGAATGGCCAAGTCAGTCACCTGATCTTAACCCAATTGAGCATGAATTTCACTTGTTGAAGACTAAATTTCGGACAGAAAGGCCCACAAACAAACAGCAAGTGAAAGCCGCTGCAGTAAAGGCCTGGCAGAGCATTAAAAAAGAGGAAACCCAGCATTTGGTGATGTCCATGAGTTCAGGACTTCAGGCTGTCATTGCCAGCAAAGGAATTTCAACCAAGAATTAGAAATGAACATTTTATTTCCAGTTATTTAATTTGTCCAATTACTTTTCAGCCCCTGAAATAAAGGGATTGTGTTAAAAAAATGCTTTAGTTGCCTCACATTTTTATGCAATCTTTTTGTTCACCCCACTGAATTGAAGCTGAAAGTCTGCACTTCAACTGCATCTGACTTGTTTCATTTAAAATTCATTGTGTTAATGTACAGAACCAAAATTAGAAAAAAGTTGTCTCTGTCCAAATATTTATGGACCTAACTATATACTGTATATATATATTGTGGCGAGTCGCTGGGGCTGTGACCCGGCCAGGATGCCTGGAAGGACCGGGAGGGGGCATGTACGTCCTCCGGGCCACTAGGGGGCAACCGGCCTGGATCACAGGAGGACCACGGGAGAAGAGCAAGGAGGCTCATGCCTATTAGGACCCGTGGCCACCGCCAGGGGGCACCCCAAGTCTCAGAGGGCCCGGGACTGATTTACTTCCGCCACGCCAGAGAAGATGGAGGAGGATCCCTCCAGGGACACCCGGAGTGCTTCCAAGTGCTCTCCCGACACTTCTGCCACACCAGGAAGTGTCGTCAGAGGGAGCACCTGGAGCACATCCGGGTGAGAATAAAAGGGCTCGCCTTCCTACAGTCTGGGAGCTAGAGTCGGGAGTGGGAGCTGGACAAGACTCCCATGGAGAGAGGAAACGTGGTTTTGTTGATAGCAATTCACCTGCCACATTGCACAGGAGAAATTGTATTTACTTTCTCATATATGAAGCATAGACAAAGTATAGTAATCATGAAAAAATTCAACCTTGATATTTTGGTGAATCTTGACGTTATAGACCTCCCAGAGTCCAACAATACTGTTTTTTGGAATTGTGTGTGATCGAGAGACTGACTAGGTCATCATACAAGATCAGCATATTGTTGCTGACCAATCACCTTTCCTTTAAAAACATCATTTAACAATGAAGCGATACAAACAAAGGTAGAGAGTCTGACAAGTGATCAAAAACTAGACACACTAATGGGTTTTTGTATTTATTCCATATTTATTAATTTATCTTTTTTAGTTCATATTCACAACTCAAAATACCTGATGTGAAAGTAATCCATTAGAAGAATTATTTTTTAAAATATTTGTCTCCCTTTTTTCAATGTTTTTCTCTCTCTCTCAAAATAGATAGTTGAAATATCATATTCCTTTTTTTCTTAACATCAGCCTTATCATACATATTGCATACCAGAGATTTTTCCTGCTTTGCATCCAAACCTGCTAAGGTAAGCTCCAAGTTAACTGAGATCCTGCTCTGGATAAACAGGTCTAGATAATGTATATGTTGTTCTTAATCTCAGACGCTGTCTGTGTTGTTTTGTGCCTGTCCATACTCTTATTTCCTGCTCTTGGCCTGCTCATTATGGGTTTATTGTTCTTATGGTGTGCTATTCAAGACTCACCACCCCTAACCTTCACACTACATGCTTGTTCTTTGTTTCCCTCAATACAGCTAGGAGGGGTCTGCACACTGATCCAAAAACTAATATAAAAAGGCAAAACTATAATAACCTTGATATATATATACATACATACATATAATATATACACACTATAACCACTGACAGGTGAAGTGAATAACTACAGGGTCTGCTGGAGCCAATCCCAGCCAAAACAGGGTGCAAGGCAGGAAACAAACCCCAAGCAGGGCACCAGCCCACCGCAGGTGAATAACATTGATTATCTCATTACATTGGCACCTGTTATGGATTAAGATATACGGGGCATCAATTGAACAGTCAGTCCTTAAAGTGATGTGTTGGTGCAGGAAAAATTGGTAAGTGTGAGGATCTGAGTCAAATCATCTCCAGAACAGTAGGTCTTGTGGGATGTTCCAAATATTCAGTGGTTAGTACCTAACAAACGTTGTCAAAGAAGTACAACCAATGAACCAATGACAGGGTCATGGGAGTCCAAGGCTCACTGAAGCACATGGTGAGTGAAGGCTAGCCTGCCTGGTCCAGTCCCACAGGAGAGCTACTGTAGCATGAATTTCTGAATAACTTAATGCTGTCAATGAGAGAAAAGTTTCAGAACACACAGTGCATCACAGCTTAACAGTGTATGGGGTTGCATAGTCACAGACTTCTCTGAAGGCACATGAGAGTCAGAACTAAACCATAGAGCAATAGAAGAAGATGGGCTGGTCTGATGAATCACATTTTCCTTTAGATCATGTGGACAGCCGAGTGCACTTACCTGGGAAAGAGATGACAGTACCGTGGGAAGAAGGCAAGCTAGAGGTGACAGTGTGATTGCTGTGGACACTGTTCTTCAGGGAAACCTTGGGTCCTGGCATGCATGTGGATGATACTTGGGCACGTACAGTCCCACCTACCTAAAGATTTTTCCTGACCATGTACATCTTTTTATGGCAACAGTAGTCCCTGATGGTAGTGACCTCTTTCAGAAGGATAATGTGCCTGCCAAAATACAAAAAATGTTCAGGAATGATTTAAGGACTATGACAAAGAGTTCAAGGTGTTGATTCTCACAATATATGGGACTTAAAAGATCAGCTGATAACGTCTTGGTGCCAAAACAGGACTTCTTCAGAGGTGTCACAAAGTAGACTGCTCTGAAATTAAAAAAAGCAGATAGATAGATAGATAGATAGATAGATAGATAGATAGATAGATAGATAGATAGATAGATAGATAGAGTGAATAACCAAAATCTGAATGAAAAGCAGAATGAAAATTATGAGAATGATTAAAATCTTAAAAAATCTAGTTTAACACTAAATCATTTCCATGTAACATGCATGAATACTTGCGACATTCAACTCAAAATGAACAAAGCTGGTTTTGCAGTTTCTTCTTTGACCCCACAAAACAAAAACTAGGAAATAGCAGCTTGTAGGCTAAGAGTACAAAGAAAAAGAGAAGTTGGTTGAAACAATGATCTGCAATGATGTGGTCCCCAGGACTTACAGTAGTTCAAGAACTTTATATAGTCTGTATAGTATAGTGCAATCTGCCAACAGCATGTGCCTTATTGATGTGTGCCCAGCAGCATGTCATATCCTCAAACACAGAAAGGCAGTACATAGCTGCTGAAAAAACACATGGCAAAATATATATAACATCTGAACAAAAGAGAATTATAAAAAAATCAATCAACTAATTGGTTCCTGACACCAAATATAAATGAAAAACAATCATTTAAATAATAAGGGAATAACATGTTGAAACACAAGCACGTCAAAAAATTAACAGTTGCTACAATTAGTGACTCTAAACAGTAAGAGGAAAGCACTAATTCCTGACTTTCACCAGATAATAGCATCCTGAGAGCATGAAATGAATAAAATGGACAATTAATGAAAGGATTGTTGTGATTAAAGATTTACATATGTACACTTTACACAAGTATAATACCAGATGGTGCTTAATCTACTGCAGGACACTTTTATATAGTTTTTAAAAGCTGTAGTAAGGAGTAGTATAACAATGAAAAGGTTAGTACAGTTTCTTCAAAGCTCCAGGTTCCTGCCTAAGGACAATCTGAACACAGTGTAGATGTTTTCATTGTAAAACATGTAGGTTGGGTTGACTGGTGTTGCTAATTTGGATCTGTTTCAGAGATTATACAATGCTAGATTTATAGTGGGTAAACCATCAGGGTTTGCTTCAGGTCTTGCACTGAATGAAACCATGAATGTATGTAGTTCTCTTTGAATAAGTGGGTTTAGAAAGTTAAAGTATTATTAATACAGGATTTCAAGAAATGACTTCTTCTTCTTCTTTCGGCTGCTCCCATTAGAGGTCACCACAGTGGATCATCTTCCATATCTTTCTGTCCTCTGCATCTTGTTCTGTTACATCCATCACCTGCATGTCCTCTCTCACCACATCCATAAACCTTCGCTAAGGCCTTCCTCTTTTTCTCTTCCCTGGCAGCTCTATCCTTATCATCTTTCTCCCAATATACTCAGCATCTCTCCTCTGCACATGTCCAAACCAACGCAATCTCGCCTTTCTGACTTTGTCTCCCAACCATCCAATTTGAGCCAACCCTCTAATGTACTCTTTTCTAATCCTATCCGTCCTCGTCACACCCAATGCATATCTTAGCATCTTTAACTCTGCCACCTCCAGCTCTGTCTCCTGCTTTCTGTTTCAGTGCCACCGTCTCCAATCCATATAACATAGCTGGTCTCACTACCATCCTGTAGACCTTCCTTTTCACTCTTGCTGATACCTGTCTGTCACAAATCACTCCTAATACTCTTCTCCACCCATTGCACCCTGCCTGCACTCTCTTTTTCACCTCTCTTCCACAATCTCCATTACTCTGTACTGTTGATCCCAAGTATTTAAACTCATCCACCTTCGCCAGCTCTACTCCCTGCATCCTCACCATTCCACTGACCTCCTTCTCATTTACACACATGTATTCTGTCTTGATCCTACTGACCTTCATTCCTCTCCTCTCTAGAGCATATCTCCACCTCTCCAGGGTCTCCTCAACCTGCTCCCTACTATCACTACAGATCACAATGTCATCAGCAAACATCATAGTCCATGAGAACTCCTGTCTAATCTTGTCTGTCAACCTGTTCATCACCATTACAAACAAGAAAGGGCTCAGAGCTGATCCCTGATGTAATCCCACTTCCACCTTGAATGCATCCGTCACTCCTACTGCAGACCTCGCCACAGTTACACTTCCCTCGTACATATCCTTTACAACTCTTACATACTTCTCTGCCACTCCCAACTTCCTCATACAATTCAACAACTCCTCTCGAGGTAACCTGTCATATGCTTTCTCCAGGTCCACAAAGACGCAATGCAACTCCTTCTGGCCTTCTCTAAACTTCTCCATCAACATCCTCAGAGCAAACATTGCATCTGTGGTGCTCTTTCTTGGTATGAAACCATACTGCCGCTCACTAATCATCACCTCACTTCTTAACCTAGCTTTCACTACTCTCTCCCATAACTTCATACTGTGGCTCATCAATTTTATCCCCCTGTTGTTACTACAGTCCTGCACATCCCCCTTATTCTTAAATATCAGCACCAGTACACTTCTGCTCCACTCCTCAGGTATCTTCTTACTTTGCAAGATTCCATTAAACAATCTTGTTAAAAACTTCACTGCCATCTCTCCTAAACACCTCCATGCTTCCACAGGTATGTCATCTGGACCAACAACATTTCCATTCTTCATCCTCTTTATAGTTGTCCTTACTTCCTCCTTGGTAATCCATTGCACTTCCTGATTCACTATCTCCACATCATCCAACTTCTTCTCTCTCTTTGTTCTCTTCATTCATAAGCCTCTCAAAGTACTCTTTCCATCTGCTCAACACACTCTCCTTGCTCGTGAGTACGTTTCCATCTTTTTCCTTTATCACCCTAACCTGCTGCACATCTTTCTCAGCTCAGTCTATCTGTCTAGCCAATTGGTACAGGTCCTTTTCTCCCTCCTTAGTGTCCAACCTCTCATACAACTCATCATGGTAGCCTTTGTCACCTCTTTCTTCACCTTGTGCCTTATCTCCTTGTACTCCTGTCTACTTTCTGCATCACTCTAACTATCCCACTTCTTCTCTGCCATCCTCTTCCTCTTGTATACTCTTTTGTACTTCCCCATTCCACCACCAGGTTTCCTTTTCCTATTTCCTCTGTCCAGGTATCACGCCAAGCACCCTTCTTGATGTCACCCTTACTACATTTTCTGTAGTTTGCCAACTGTCTGGTAACTTTTCACTACCACCCAGTGTCTGTCTCATCTTCTCCCTGAACTTAACCTTGCAGTTTTCCTTTTTCAAATTCCACCATTTGATCCTTGGCTCTGCCCTCACTCTCTTCCTCTTCTTGATCTTCTTGGTACCAAAGAAATTGCTTGTCCCTTTTGCTACTTCTTCTGGTCCCAACCGTGAACAGGCAGCATTACCCCATCTCTGCCAGCTCGGAAACATGTGCTACTTTTCTTGGCCTGGAAGTGTTCTAGCCCCTTGCAAAACCTTCTTGGTGTTGCTCAGTTTCTCTAATATCCCAATGTTTCACCAGAGCACTTATTACACATGCATAGCTTATTGCACCCAGGTAAAGCAGTTCTTTCTAACATGTACATTTACATCCTTATTGTCAGTATCGGTATTCCACTTCCTTTGGTTCATGTAATGCTCTGCTCATGTCCAGTACCACTTTAGTGAGACCTTTGACCCTGGCAACACTTCACACATTTTATTTCTTTATGTTACGACGAAGCTAACCTTTTCAGAGTACAGACATAATGGAGTATACTGAATTAGGTATTTTGCATAAAGTATTAGCTAAACTGATTAATACTTGTCCATTATATACGGTATATTATATATTTATTTATAATAAGTAAAACATCCAAAGTAAATTCATTTTACGTTTTAAATTATTTTACATGTAAAATATCCAATCATCATTTTACATTGAGCCCCAATTATATTATGTAGCACTCACTTCTGGAAATTGTTTGGTATACCTGATTTGGCAAAGAACAATTGCATTTTCCATTTATCTTAATGTTAAACTTGTTTATTTTTATAGAGTTTATTTTGATAGAGCCAGCACTCTAGCATGTATTGCTTAATTAAATACTACTATATGAAGTATTTCATAATAATTAATAATTAAATAATTAATTACCATTTTGCTAGTCATTCAGAAATATGATATGATTTTGCTATTAAAATAGACTGATTATTGTTTGAAGGACCTGGAATTATCACAGCTGGAACAGTGATGCTACTTCATTATCTTGAGACTGTTTTTGGATATTTTCTCCCCACTATCTCTCCTGGTACTTCAGTTTCTATCCTCTTCACAAATACATACATGCCTGTTATGTTAACAAGATATAGTTGTGTATGTGTTAATTCTCTGCACTGGTCTCATGTTTCACCTAGGTTTGCTTCCTGCCTTGAGCCTAGTGCTGTTGGGTTCTACAATAGAAAAAGCAGATTCAGAATATAAATGGAGAATAAACATGTTGCCACTGGATTATTTGGCATGCCTAGATTTTTTTCTGGAATGCAGCAGACAAAAAGACTTTACTGGTAGGTAAAAACAGCTATTACTCTGTTTATGTAATAAAGGAGCTATGAAGGGCAGAAGAGTAGTGAGCACAAAACTTCATTTTTTTAAAAGAAAGTATTTATATGATTTAAGACTTTGTTTACACCAATATTGACTAAATAAAACACAAAAACAATTTGGTGCTTTAGGGATTTCTTTCTAAAAATTGCATTTTACAGTACATGACCAAGATATTTTATGATACACAATCCTGGAATCAATTGTCTTTTGTGCCCCAATCTGTCAGCTGTCATTGTACTAAGCGTAGACAACATATCCCATATCATTGCAAAGTTATACTGTTTGGCACAAAAGTATCCTCGTTTGGGAATACTGTGTCTGTGTTTGGAAACATTTAGTCTCTTGCATCTAAAGAATCTCTCAAAACAAGTGCGGCAGTTGCAGCTATATATATTTTTTATGTTTGATTTTTTTTTTTTTTTCTAACTTTGAAGCACCAAGTAAACAATTTGTAACTATGTACGCACTGTATTATTATGTACTCATTGATACCTTTACTTTCAAAATTATTTTTCATGCCAGTCGTTGAAACAATTTCTGTTTACCAAAAGACACAGCAAAACCTTTTCTTTTGTACAATAAATTGTTTTTTTTTTTGTGCTTCAATTCACTCATCTTTTCCTGCCTTCTGTTGCAGTTGTCCCACAAAAGTTGATTTATCTGGAATGAACTAAGTACATACATGCATTACATAGCAGCTTCTTCCAGTGATGAGCTATAATGAAAAGACTTCATAGCATGGAAATTTATGTTTTTTTTAAAAGAAGACACCCTTAGATATATAAAAGTACCATTATTCCTTTTGATTGACTTGTAGGTTTGATGCAATGTACAGAAAAATGTTTGTTGTGCATTAGTGGTTAACTATTTACATATTTTCTTCAGCTGGACATTTACCTAGATTTACTTTTTTTTGTTTTAGAGATACAGTGACTGTAAATTGTGACTAACTGATGTGGGGTGTGTTCTTAAATTTACTCATGCAATGGACTTGTGTGTATTACCTTGCACCTGATGCTTTTTGGCATACACTTAGACAATTGTGACCCTGAACTGAATTAATCAGGTTTGAAAGTGAATACCTAATTCAATCAATCACTAATTGCACCTGAATCAGTCCGTCGCTAATTGCTCTTGTATGTTCTCTTGGAGAAACTGACACATGCAATCTGGAGCACTTGTCTGCTAAAGGCAACTTTGCAAACATTACAGAAGACAGGTAATTTAATCAAAGAGATAAGTGAAATCATTTTATTGATAACTATATTGAAAGGAATTACTTTTAAGAACATATACAAAAAATAAGTCTCATAGTGCATAGCTTTGTCTTAGGATAGTCTTGACCTTGTGTCCAAACATTGGGTTCCATAAGAGATGTATAAATTCCTGTTAAATCTGTACACATTTATAAGAGTACTGTGGAATAATCAGCCTGCTTGCATAAAAGATGTTTTTAAATTAAGACTGAAGACTCCCTACTTTTGTTTACCATACCCTGATTAGAGCTCCTCATTAATTGTGCATATTGTATCTTTGCTTATTAGTCATTTGTATACTAGATAGATAGATAGATAGATAGATAGATAGATAGATAGATAGATAGATAGATAGATAGATAGATAGATAGATAGATAGATAGATAGATAGATAGATAGATAGATACTTTATTAATCCCAATGAGAAATTCACATACTCCAGCAGCAGCATACTAATAAAAATAAACAATATTGAATTAAAGAGTGATAAAAATGTAGGTAAAACAGACAATGACTTTGTATAATGTTAACGTTTACCCCCCGGGTGGAATTGAAGAGTTGCATAGTGTGAGAGAGGAACGATCTCCTCGGTCTGTCAGTGAAGCAGGGCAGTGACAGTACTCGTTGCTGAAGCTGCTCCTCTGTCTGGAGATGATACTGGTCAGTGGATGCAGTGGATTTTCCATGATTGACAGGAGCCTGCTCGGCACCCGTCACTCTGCCATGGATTTAAAGTTGTCCAGCTCTGTGCCTAAAATAGAGCCTGCCTTCCTCACCAGTTTGTCCAGGCATGAGGCGTCTTTCTTCTTTATGCTGCCTCCCCAGCACACCACCGCGTAGGAGAGGGCACTTGCCACAATCGTCTGATAGAACATCTGCAGCATCTTATTGCAGATGTTGAAGGACGCCAGTCTTCTAAGGAAGTAAAGTAATCCCTCGCTATATCGCGCTTCGACTTTCGCGGCTTCACTCCATCACGGATTTTATATATAAGCATATCTAAATATATAAGGCAGATTTTTCGCTGTTTCGCGGATTCTGCGGACAATGGGTCTTTTTATTTCCGGTACATGCTTCCTCAGTTGGTTTGCCCAGTTGATTTCATACAAGGGACGCTATTGGTGGATGGCTGAGAAGCTAACCAATCAGAGCATGCAGTTAAGTTCCTGTGTGACTGGCTCAGCGACGGAGCGACGAATTCGATTCTGCGGCGTTAACCAGGAAGTCTTGTCTCACTCATTCAGCATCAACGTGTTTCGCTGTGTAAAGAGTTAACTTTTGTGGTCTTTTGTGTTTATCTTTGTGCATAGTCAAGCCCTTCGTTATGGCTCCAAAACGATATGCTCCTGTTACTGCTTCAGGGGCCGTGCCGAAGCGCCTATGGAAGATGCTAATGATTGCCGAAAAGGTAAAAGTTTTGAATATGTTGAAGGAAGGGAAAAGCTACACCGCTGTAGAACGCCATTATGGCATCAATGAGTCCACTATTTTTTTTATTTAAAAAGGAGGAAAAGAATATAAGATCTACGGCCGAAGTGTCCTTTTAACCAGGGCACAAAACGAGTTGTAAGTGGACGTAATAAGGCAGTAGTCCAGATGGAATCTGCTTTAGGGATTTGGATTGAAGACTGCCGGAAGAAAAACAACGGCGGTGCTACACAGTTGCCTGAAAAGGCTCCTTTAGAAGGGCTGTAACGCTCTCCTTTGTTGTGCAGTAAAATGAAACTCCTTGTTATCGGACAAGTCGTCGTGTCATTGTTGGTGAGTATCCATAATTAATTTTCTACTTACAGTACTTAGCACATGTACGTACGTTTAGTGTCACTGTACACACATTTACTGTATACAATTTTTCTTGCATTGTACGTATTTATTGCTGGTGGCCTGTCTTTCGTAATGTCTGTAACATATGTGATATCAGAGACGCTCGATATCTTTAAAATAATATTTAGGTTTTACTGTATATAAACAGTGTGTTTACATACATAATTTCAATGAATCTTACCTAATATCTAAGAGAATACAAAGGGTTAATGCTGTATAACTGTGCGGGGAATATTTATAAACAGTGTGGGAGAGTTTATAAGGGCTTAAAATATATACAAATAATTATACAAACATATGGTTTCTACTTCGCGGATTTTCACCTATTGCGGGGTTCTGGAACGCACAGTACAGTAATCCCTCCTCGATCACGGGGGTTCTGGAACGCAGCCCCCACGATCGAGGAGAGATTACTGTATAGTTGGCTCTGTCCTCTCTTGCACAGAGCATCAGTATTGACAGTCCAGTCCAATTTATCATCCAGCTGCACTCTCAGGTTTTGATAGGTTTGCACCCTCTGCACACAGTCATCTCTGATAATCACGGGGTCCGTGAGTGGCCTGGGCCTCATAAAATCCACCACCAGCTCTTTGGTTTTGCTGGTGTTCAGGTATAAGTGGTTTGAGTCGCACCATTTAACAAAGTCCTTGATTAGGTTCCTATACTCCTCCTCATGTAATGTAAGTATTAAAATAACTATAGGTTATTTGACTGTTACTGACTTTCCTATGTTCTGTTTCTCTTCTCAGTTACCTGTTGTGGCACTTGTCACCCCTGCTTTACTATTAAGTGGTTTTCCTGCCCAAAATACACCATAAAGCCAATAACAATTCCAAGGATGAGAGGATTCAGTCTTATTTTTTTGACTGCACTGCACACCTTTATATAATATTGTAGAATGCCCAGGAGGCGATGAACGTTTGACTGTCCACGAGTTGGCATTATAACTGACCATGGACCCTTCAGAGGGTTTATTTTCTTCATGGATGATGCTGATTGGGGTTTTTGCTTTCTTCTCTTTTATTGTCATAGGTCAAACAGTATAATTAATGGACAGACAATATACTATTTGCATGTTTTTATGTTAATCAATTTGAAAATCTTTAATTTACTGTTTGTTTAATCTAATCTGTAGTTTTACATGTTTACGTTATACAAATTGTCAAATTTGTAATTTGCATGATACTTGTAAACTTTTTTTAATGCCCTGAGCCTGTACTCAATAAAGTGCACCATACACAAATACACTGAATTGAATAACTTTGAACATCGAGCCTTTATTTAAAGAGCTTCTTTTTTCAAATAATAATTAAACATTAAACATTGGAAAAAAAATTATATGCAATAAACTGTTTTTAATGTTTTTGTCCCATGACTTACAAATATTTTAGTACATAAAAAGTTGTCTCTTTGTATTATTAATTATCTTTAGTAGATGGCACTGTTACTTTGGATTTAAAAGTGGCTAAGTTGAATGCTAAGAGCAGCTGAGGAAAGAATGCTGGCTGCGAAGAATTTAATATGTAACTGTTTAGCAAATCCTATTTATTTAATACACAAATATTGTGCATTCTTTTACTGAAGAAGCTGCTCACATTGCCAATGAGGTTTCTATACTCCTGTACTGTCCTTCCTGAAAAACGTAGTCACTGCTAAAGTTTAATTTCCAAAAGAACTGATATTCTTACTTGAAACACAGCTAATATTTTAATCTGCTTCTTACTGGTGCTAACAGGGACACAGTTTTTTAGACATTGCCTAATACAGGTAACAAATACACAGTTGAAAGCCTGTTTCCTTACCAAGCATGGTATGGATGTTCGATGCAATGAATTCCAATTAATGGCAGGATGAAACAGTGATTCAGTATAATACATTGTAGGATATTGTTCCTTAGATTTCTGAGAAGTGTCAAAAGTAAAGTTCAGCTGTAAATATGGGTATTATGTCTGAGCAAACACAGAACAAAAACCCTACAAAAACAAAAAGGAAACCGTTTTACTTTACCAATCAGTCGTCAGATTATCAAGACTCTCTCCCAAAAGCTCTGCTTGCAAAAAAGCATATTGTTCTTCAGTTCAATTGTTATATATTTTCCAATGGACTCCCCGACTGGATCCTGCCATTTTGTCTCTTCACATAGACTTCTCTTTACTTCAAAATCTAACTATTTTCTCTCCTCTCTTCAACTTTCCTTGTTTTGACTCTCAGACTTTCTCATGTTTTGAGCTCTTTTTCGCTGCACAGGTTCCTCTTCAGCATGTTCCTAACTGGTCCCTCTGAGATGTAAATTCACCGCTATGCTGTTATTAGGCTTCTGTTCTTCCAAAAATCTAAGATACACTTCTTTTACATGTAAAAGAAAACATTATGAGGTGCATACAAATAGTGACAGTGAAGCCACATGACAACTGTTACAAATTGACGTCACTTCAGACAACAGAATTTGCACCACTTGCTAGTTTCTGTAGGAAGGGCCTTTGTGTGTTTGAGTAAGTTTCTCAATGGGTATCATTAATGGTAGTCATGCAAAAACCATCAGTGTGTGTGAACTAATGGTTTTGACAAAAATGTACTGATAAGTTGCTTTTAATTTTAAGGAATACTCCATGTTTACTATTATAGACCTTGCTAATACTAATCACTAAGCCAGAAAAGTCCTTACGTTTTTCATAACTGATAATGGCTTGTACCACTCTTGCAACATACGGTATCTTAAAATTGCCCTCAGAGCCTTCTGTCTGTCAAAATTTAATAATAGCATGTACAAAATTAGAGGCAAACAGCTTCAGATCTTTTATTATTGTTTTGGGAATCTTAAATTGGAAGCAAGTATTTTCTTTACTCAAAAATGAAATATTATAGTAGAAAAGTTGGCTTACATATCAAAAGGATAACACGTATTAGGAACATGTATTAGGGCCTATGAGAGAAATTTTAGGAGATGGTGTAAAAATGTTTTCATGGCCCCTTTCCTGCTTCATTAGCCATAACGTTTTTACCCACTGGAGTTTTAAGCTTAAGTTTATAAAAGGTACAGAATGTGACTGGGCCGTTTTATTGATTTTCTGCATTTTAGGCCTCATGCCCCTATACTCTCTTGCACATGACAAAGAGTGAAAACAATGGTCAGAGGGAAAAATATACATTTGAACAACTTTATATACTACAATGCAGAATGGAAGAAAAGAAAATCACATTTGATTTTCCTTTTAATTATACTGCAAATTCTATAATATGCATAATGTAAAATGAAAGAATTAAAAGTCAAAAGTAAAACAATAGGATTAGTACTTACTTGAAAATGAGCTTTCCATGCAATTTCTGTGAAAATATCTAATGACAGCATCAAAAGTATTTGTTATGGCAAGATTTAATTTAAAACTAAGCCTGACCAAATCCAGAAGATGTTCCTGGGTGATTCTAGACCTTAAGAAATTCTTAATCAGCTTGAGTTTGCTTTTCCTCCGGGTGCTAAATTGTGTGGGTGTGTGTGCGCACCCTGCCCAGTGTTTGTATCCTGCCTTGTGCCCTGTGTTGGCTGGGATTGGCTCCAGCAGACCCCCGTGACCCTGTAGCTAATGTAATGTAGATAATGGATGGATGGATCTCTCTGTAGAAGCTACTACTGCTGAAATTGTTAAAAGTATTCAGAAACTGACACAAACATTTGGAATCAGGTCACCAAGTCTGTATTCTGTTAAAATGTTCTGTTAATAGGTTTCATCCAAATTTGTTGCATTTCTGTTGTAAAATCCTAATCATTAAGGTCATTAGGATATTGCTTTGATAAACACAAACTTTTTTCTTTTTGTGTCACATTCAGAAATAGTGAGATATTTCCACAAGAAACCAAATATTCCAAGCCAGTTGCTTCACAGCATTGAATCTTACACTAAATCCTACTATTTGAGGGTATCGCTCAGTGCGCTGCTCGCAGTTAGTTTCTAAACATCATCTTTATAACAGACATCGGCAAAAATAGAGATTTTAGGTAAGAATTGTTGATGCAGGCATTCAAGCATTAAAGAAATTTTCTAAAGTTTGCCATTTCTTTCTCATTTAAAGAGGATTGTTGGGTGAGATATTGAAATAAAAGCTAACAACTCACATTCACCCCAATTACTGGGTGTCATTATGTTGTATGAAATAGTGTAACTTTGCTGGCACAAAACATCAGCCTGAGGATGCATTATCAACAGAATGAGCTGGCATTTCCTCTTAGAGATGAGGATCTTTGGAGCCAAGAGCAAAAGAAAAAAAGAAAGAATGTGCTTGAGAATTCACTACTGTGGCAATAGCAACTGGTTCTTCTAAGAATATTGAGCTGTCTGAAAGAGTGATATGATTGTACCTGTGGATGATGCTGTAGCTGCCGAAATAAGGTATGGTCAAGCACGAGTAAAGCGCATGTCTAAAGATATCTCACAGTCCAAAAGTTTGTTTTGAAAATATTTAGTGAAAGTTAAAAGCAAATAATCCACACAAGAATAAAAGAAAAAATAGTTACACACAAAGAATAAAAGGCAAAAAAAAGGGAAAAAATATATATTGTCTTAAACTTAGTTTTTCTTGAGAAACTTAAGTTATTTCTGTACTTAAAAGTTCTTTACTTCTTCTCTACTTAAAGATTCTCAAATTCTTATATACTTAAAGATTCTTAGCTTCTTCTTCTGTATGCTTTAAGCATACGGCACAGCTTGTGAATTAAGTGCTATTTTCTTACATATTTACTTCACACACTCAAAAGGCCCGTAAGCCGATTGGCACATAGGCATGTGCCCAGCCAGGCACGGTTTAAAACCATATGCCTTCCATTCCTTAATCAAGGCAAAGCTGTCACTAACTGAAGATTATTGTTTTAGTCAAAGCTGTTATAAATGGCAGGAAAATACCAACACAATTCTATTCACGGGGGTTATAGGAACCTCCCATATTTTATGCATTATCATCTAGTAAAATATTCATGAATTTTATAGAACTAGGAAAATGGCTCCTACAGATGCTTTAAAGCAAAACACTGTATGCCGATATATGAACACTTTAATATTCAGGCAAATTTCATTTAATTTAAATTTGTAGATTGGCAACATAAAATAGTAAAATTCTAAATCCTTCAATTTTTGCAGACTAGTGGAACACCACCAGACGCAACTTTGCACTACAAAAAGAGGATTTTTTACTGCTTTCTTTATCTGTACTTATCCATTGCATAAATTTGTCTCTTTAGTCTAAGCTGTTTGGTAGGAGTGATATCTGGCTTAATTTTGTTGATTGTTGTCAGGTTTACTTCATTGTGTAATTCGTTATAACGTAAGCAGTAAGCACTTAGTCTGGCAGTGCATTGGCTGCTCTAATATTTGATTGACAGACACATTCAAGGGAAATGGAAGACTAAGTCCATGCATGTTAATGAAGAGAAAAGTATATATTTTTTTGCAATAAATATTGATTTCTTATATTGCTTTCTTTAACATAGTTCTTTATGAGCATTCAAATGTTTAAGGAATTACAAACAAACTTCAATTCTGAATTTTCTTTACAGGTTGGCAACCCTTTGGCTTCCCAGGCTCCTGTGCGAAGCACCGGCTGGACCCCTCTCATAGGACCTGTGTTTTATTACAAGATGTGGCCAGACTTCATCTACAGACTGTCTATCTTGTGGATTACACTTTACCTGGAGCCACATAATTCCTTTTTGATGTCAGCTATAGAAAATACAGATATTAGCTGAATGTTTAATTGTTTGCATTCACTTTGATTGGCCCTCAATTACTAAATCTGATCTAGGTGAGCTAGTGTCTTATTACCAATTTAGACATGAACTGTTGGATTAGGACACCCAAGGTCTTAGGGTGCCTAATTGGTTGATACCCATTGGTACCATTATATTGCAATGAGTTACAATAAATTTAACATACAAGAGTCATAAGAAGATATTGTTGCTACAGAAGTGGAGACAGAAAGTGAAAAACATTGTCCTAATTAGAATTAAGTTCTGCCAACCCTGCCAGACCAATGACAAATTTATAATTACTAATATTGTGGTGCCTTTTGTTATAGTTCCAGCAATAAGTGATTGTACTCACTGATTATTCATATAAATTGCCAGGGTTTCTTTTATGTAATCTATAACTATTATAGCCTGCAGGAGGTGCTCCAGCCTCCCTAACCCAACACAAACAGATGCAGACACAAGTTGAAAGCACAACACATGCTTTATTCAGTGGGAAGCACTCTCCTTTTGTTCCCCACCTGTAGTGCACAATACAGCATGTACCAATAATACAATAAATGCAGCACTTTGTCATCTTCTTCCTCTGTCTTGTCTCTCTTTCTCTCTCTCTTCTTCTTCTGCCTTCACTCCTCCTCCAGCAAGTGTCGTCCTCTCCCTCCCGACTCTGGAGCACTTCCAGTGGCCCATTAGCATGATCTGGAAATACTTCCGGGTGATGTGGAACACCAACATTATAGGACTCTGCAGCCTGGGACCCAACAGGGTTGTGTTGAACTTCAACTCCCATGGAAGCTTGTGGGAATCCAAGGCACCGTTGCAAGCCAAGAGGCTGCCATCTAGTGCTCCAGGGGAGATAATTTCCTGAGGCATCCCGGCTGGGTAAAGGCCCTGGGTGTTTGCCACACTATATGGATACGATTTCTTTAGCAACAGCCATGTTTTCTACCAGGGCAATCTGTAGTGCTTGGTGTCTGATAATGGTCTTTATTTCACTTCACCTATGCTGCCTACATTTCTGCAATAGAAATAAAGTCACTGTATTAACTCAGTTAATAGTAATGTGAAAAGGAAAGGAAAAGGAGAAGCTGTGGAAAGGAGATTTACCAGGACACTTAAAACTTTCAAACTTGCTTCTTTTTTTATGTACGCACCCAACTTTCAGAATTACTCTATATTTTGGAGTGGCATCATGGGTTACATACAGTATATCATACCATTATACCAATTCAACTACTCCTAACAATACAGATCCATTTCAAGTAGAATTATTGACTCTGCTATTTATATTGTACTGTAAAATACTACCATTCAGAAGTAAATACTCTCCAGCATGTAAAAATGTAGATGCATATAATACAGAGTAAAGTTTCTGAAATGATACCTGCAACAAATAATTTCATGAACGTACAAGGTAAAAGTGGCAGAAAAACGTTTTATTTCTTTGACATTGAGAAAAGCACTTTCAACTACATGCTTTATATAAAAATGTAGTAAAGAAATAAATGTTTTTTGTTTTTAGCATTACTTTGGGAAATGATTGATTACATGATTACATGAAAAAGATGATTACATCTTGCCTGAAGAAGGGGCCTGAGTTGCCTCGAAAGCTTGCATATTGTAATCTTTTTAGTTAGCCAATAAAAGGTGTCGTTTTGCTTGGCTTTTCTCTACTTTGGGAAAATTAAATATTGAGTCTTTTTCTATTATTATGGATGAGCAGCAGATGGCACTGTTACATTGGATTTAAAAGGGATTATACAAAATTGGCTGCAGCGTTGGATTCTGTATGCTTGTAAGCATGCCTTTTAAGCAAGCATGTGTATGTGATAAGTCGAGTCTGCAGACACTTTAAAAGTAGCAGTTATTATAGCTATATTTAGTTTATCATGGGTGAGAATGTGGTGGTGGGGCAACACTGCACTGGTGTTTAGTATATGGAGTTAGATCACTGCCAAGAGTCAGTGTCTGAGCACTACTCTTTTTGTAAGTGCAAGTTACATTTTGAGCATGAGTGATGCACATGGCAAAGGTTTTGCAGTCATGTGATTATCTGCAGTGTTCTTGTGCAGCATCACTGCCATAATTATTTTAGAATGAAAGTGGCAAAGCAAGGGTGAGATTAAAAGCAAGGTTTTTTTCCATTGGTTTGCTGCAGGTGTTGTATCCAATTCTGTCTCCCCTGTCCCCCTTGGCAAAAATGTCAATCAAACCTCAAAATCAGTGACATTTCAAGATCAGTACTAGATCACAACCTTTTCTACACATCATGGCAAGATCTAAATTCTGTTCTCTTAAAAAAAAATTATTCACTTTTACGAGTACTCCACCTGCAGCAATGAATCTGTGAGAATTTGTGTTTTTTGGGCCTATTGAAAGGTGTCAACTGAGTGTGTAATGCTTGATTCTTTTAACGGTAGAGATCAGAATATTAAAGAAGAATCATGCAGATCTGCCTCTATATATAAATAGTTGGGAGTGTAACTCCCTGCAGCGCCCCCTGATGGCACCTCCAGACCTCACCACCTACACCACCAGACTACAATTCCCTGTATTCCTTGCAGGTGTTCGGATGGGTACCGATATTCAGGGCTGCTGCTGTCTAGTACATGGGGGGAGACAATAGGCAGGGATCTTTGATCTCCCCTGTCCTTCCATATTATGGGTGTCCCATCCAGGCATGGACCCCAAACCAGTTTCAGCTTCTGCTGGTCCTTCCATTATTTTATACTGGCTAGTCACAAAGGTTTCTTTCCAACCAGCCAGCCAATTTAACACATGTTCTGTCCTGGCTTCCTGTCTGAGTAACAAACCATCCCTTTTCCAGGCTGGAAGTGAAAGTGTCATACTTTTTCCACTATAATGGTATTTTATTACCTGTTTATTTATACTGTTACTCACACAGAAATTTATTTTCTGTTCTTCAAAATAATTTGATGTTTCATTTATGAGAAATGTATTTGTTATGTCAGGAGCAAACTCATGTCAGTTGCTTAATCTTCAATTTTTAAGCATTAATATGCTCAACAATAAGTGTAACAATTAATTAAATAAATTACCTTTGAAAAAGTATAATTATTATTTTATTGTTATTTTAAAACAACATTTTTTCTTAACCAGAACTCTAAATATCCATCCATTTTCTTAACCCGCTTATCCATGATAAGGTCACTGGGAAACTGGAGCCTATCCCAGCAAACATAGGACACAAGACAGAAACAATACATGGACAGGTACCAGTTGTACTGAGGATGAACACACACACACCCTATAGTCAGTTTGGCAATTTCTATAGACTATGGGATTAAACCGGAACACACAGAGGACACCCACATGGACTCTGGAAGAACATTCAAACCCTGCTCTTCTTGTTTTAAGGCAGCAGTGCTACCACTGTGCCCTTCTGCCAAATTAAATATAGACTTCATAAATGTTTAATCACATCTTTTCACACTATGGCTTTCAATTTCTCATATGTGCTCAAAAGTAAAACATTTAAACTCTCATACATAAAACAACCAGATAAATGAAAAGTCTACTGACCATGAAAAATCAAGATAAATAAAAAATTCTTTATGTGACTGAGTGTAAATTTCGAGCAAGTTCTGATTTTGACCATATAAGATGTATCTATTTTATAAAGAGATTAAGCTGTTTTGTGAATGGCCCTTGACTAAAGCAACAGATCCCTTTATTAAATTTTTTTGCAAAAAATGTTTTAGAACTAGCAGTTGTAAATGCAACATTCTGTTGCTGTTTGTTGGTAGTGTTCTGCTATTAATATGAAGCAGTATTGATTTCTCAAAGTTAATTTCAACAAAAACTATGACAGAGATTAATATCATGTATAGTATATCTAATGCTTTTTAATCTAACTATATGAAAAACTTGGAAAAGGCAACATTACAAAAAAATAAGATTATGAAAGTTCTACAAACAAAAGACCATCAAAAGTAGCTTAAAGAGATGAGCTAAACTTTTTACTTTTCTGAAATTTAAATTAAACATTTGAGACAATAAAGTGTGTTGTCAAACTATTAGAAATGGACTAAACAACAACCTAGAAACATTTTAAAACACAAATTGATTACAATTTTAGTTTAGTAAGTAAAAACAAAATAAGAAACTCAACAGACTGAATAATCAATTTAATGTTATTTTCATTTAAATTTATTATTTGTACAACACCTTTCTGATTTATTGTAGTAGCAATATAGAATGATTCATTGAACTAATTATTAGATCTTCTTCAGTAACTGGGAACATTGTTACATTTACAGACTATACACCCAAGCATACAACATTATTACTCCCTCTTTAATTTAAAGATTTTAAGAATGTGATTAGCATTTTAGTTGCTATGTGTTGGCACATAAAATATTGCATTCATTAGGGAATAGTATCCGGATTCATAACTCAAAACTGCACCAATACCAGAGCTAGAAAAAGAGCAACAATATAACCTACACAAGTCAATTCAAATAACTGAAACTGTGGATTGTTTTTAATTCTAACAGAAAGCAGAGGTAAGATTTGTTTTTTCTTTATTGAATCAAGTAGTGCATCAAAGTGGCATAGAGTAAGAGACTGGGGAAAATTCCTGCCCAAGTGTCTCTATGGGTTTGTTCATTCTCCTCTAGTGACTTTTTTCTCCAGGTAGTCCAGCGTTTTTCCATACCTGAAAATGTTCTTTCAAAGTTGTTTGGCAATTCTAAACTGAGACTGTGTAGAAGTGTGTTTGAATATGCACTGAAATAGATTGGCACCTCATCCAAGGCCAGCTCCTGCTCAGATATAATCTGCACAAATCCCACAGGTCCTACTTCTCACACTGTCCAGGCTCCAAACATTATATTACACTGGTCAGAAAATGAATAGGTGTATGGGTGGGATGGATAAAATCAACCAGAATATTTCAAATGACAGCAAATTTCCATTTAAAAAGTTCACATATATAAAAACAGGCTGTCATACAAAAGTCACCAGGAGCTCAGTCTTGTTATATTACAAAATCAATATGGATATACAGTACAAGCACTGGGCAGATAAAGTTTGCTTAACTGTGCTTACTCTGTAATTTAAGCCTGTGTTCTGAAAACAAATCATACAAACTTTTTCACTTTGCAAAATAGCTGATTTTGGAAACACATTTGGAAATTTCTCTTGGGACTGTGTTTGAAATTACGTATTTTTTCAAATAAATCAAAGCCTTTAGCTGCAAATATGCAGTCCCATGCGCTTTAAAACATGGTGTCTATATCCTGCTTGATTTATTTTAAAATTGGATATTAACAGTAAGCAGTGTGTTTGTTACTGCTAGTTTCCTGCTGCTCCCATGTAAATAAATGATAATATTTCCACTAACAGCAGAACAGACCTGTCCTAGCATGTAAGATTGCATTCAGTTTTCTGAAACATTTTGTTAGATTTTTTTTTTATACTGTACTTAGGAAGCAGAAGCAGAAAATGTATTTGGACTTTGGAAAGTTAAGGAGAAACAGAAAAGAAAAAGGGAAACATCCTCCTTCATTAATGGCTCAAAAGACACACTCATTGTAAACTAAAAGGTTCAACAAATAACATACAAAAGTGGTGAAGATGTACAATGAACCTATTCCTGGTGGCACGGTGGTGCAGTGGTAGCGCTGCTGTCTTGCAGTAAGGAGACCTGGGTTTGCTTCCCAGGTCCTACCAGTGTGGAGTTTGCATGTTCTGTCTGTGTAGGTTTCCTCTGGATGCTCCGGTTTCCTCCCACAGTCCAAAGACATCCAGGTTAGATGCATTTGCGATCCTAAATTGTCACGTGTGTGTGTGGGCTAGCACCCAGGCTGGGATTTGCTCATGCCTTGTGCCATGTGTTGGCTGGGATAGGCTGCAGCAGATCCCTGTGACCCTGTGTTAGAATATAGTGGGTTGGGCAATGACTGACTGACTGACCTATTCATTGGAGAAAACACCATTATTACCAAACTGAGCCCAAACTATAAAAGCAGGTCAATTGTTACCTCTCACTTTCTTAATGTGTAAGGAGATGAAGTTAAGGAAAGGCAAATACAGTATCCCCATCATACATTCCCCATTTGAAAAATGTCAGTTCTTTAATGTATAAAAAACAAGCAATGCTTTATGGCAAAAATAATAAACCCAGGTGAATATATTATATAGTTTCAAAAGGAAACTAAAGAAACATATTTTTTCACCACACAACTGCAGCACAGTTATAGACCTAAATGTGTAAAAATGTCTTGAACAAAATATGACTGAATAGGTTTAGTATTGCCTTTAAGTATATAACATAATAGAGACCTATCACATTTATATTACAGAAAAGACTGCTGTTTCACTAAGCTCTTAGGTACTGGAAACAGCAAATCACAAAAATGACAACACAGAATTCAGGGAACTGAGTTAGATTACTTTTAAGGTAGCCCAAAGGCAGGCCATGCAGCACAGTGCTAAAGGCTTTAGACATCAAACCCTAAGGTTGTAGGGTCAAATCCTGCCACTGACACTGTGTGACAATGAGCAAGTCACTTCACTGACCAGTGCACCAATTGTAAAAAGAAAAGAAATGTAACCAATTGTATTTCAAATGTGATCAAAAAAATGAAAGGAACAAAAAAAAAAAATCATGCTGGATATCTATACTGATATGGACTGGGTAATGTGTTAGGAAGGAAAGGATGCCACCTCATTTGATGGAAATGAAAATCATCAACCTACAGAGGGCTGAATTCAAAGACACCCCGAAAATCAAAGTGAAAAAATGATGTGGCAGGTTATTCCATTTTGCCGAAATTTTAATGCAGCCACTCAAATCATACTCAGTACTTTCTATGGCCCCTATGTGATTGTGTGCATACCTGACGTCTGGGGGGCATGCTTCTAATGAGACGGATGGTGTCCTGGGGGATCTCCTCCCAGATCTGGACCAGGGCATCACTGAGCTCCTGGACAGACTGAGGTGCAACCTGGCGGCGTTGGATGGACCAAAGAGGAATCCAGGACCAACTGCACTAGCATAGGCTGTGACAATGGGTCAGAGGATTTCATCCCGATACCTAATGGCAGACAAGGTGCCGTTGTCTAGCTTGTAGAGGTCTGTCCCTTCATGGATATGCCTCCCCAGCAAAACAGGTCATGCTGAACGATGTTACAGGCAGCATAACGTTCTCCACGGCTTCTCCGGACCCTTTCATATCTGGCACATGTGCTCAGGATAAACCTGCTGTCATCTGTGAAAGCACAGGATGCAACTGGTGGCCCTGCCAATTCTGGTATTCTATAGCAAATGCATATCAAGCTCCAAGGTGTCGGGCAGTGAGTACAGGGCCCACTAGAGGACATCGGGCCCTCAGGACACCCTCATGAAGTCTGTTTCTGATTGTTTGGTCAGGGACTTTTACACCAGTGGCCTACTGGAGGTCATTTTGTAGGGCTCTGGCAGTGCTCATCCTGTTCTTCCTTGGTTAAAGGAGCAGATACCAGTCCTGCTGATGGGTTAAGGACCTTCATCAGCCCTGTCCTGCTCACATAGAGTATCAGCCTGTCTCCTGGAATCTCCTCCATGAAATTGAGACTGTGCTGGGAGACACAGCAAACCTTCTGGCAATGGCACATGTTGATGTGTCATCCTGATGAAGTTGGACTACCTGTGTAACATCTGTAGGGTCGAGGTATCGCTTCATGCTACCAGTAACGACACTGACCATAGCCAAATGCAAAACTAGTGAAAAGCAGTCAGAAAAGATGAGGAGGGAGCGAAAAATGTTTAGCGGCCCCCACCTGTTAAACCATTCTTGTTTTTGGAGTCGACTCATTGTTGCTCCTCTTGTGCACCTGTTGTTAATTTAATTAACACCAAAGCAGCTGAAACTAATTAACAACCCCCTCTGCTACTTAACTGACCAGATCGATATCCCAGAAGTTTCATTGACTTGATGCTATACTCTGATTAAAAAGCGTTCTTTTAATTTTTTTGAGCATTATATATATATATATATTATATATATATATATATAGTGACAGATAGGGGGCGCTCTCGCTCCCTTGAACCCCTGTCCACGACTCCAGACACCAGGTAAAAGTCCACAAATTGACTTTATTCAAATGCCACAGTGCACAAAATACTCTCTCCTCCACTATACTAATTCAAATCACAAATAATCACAATAAATCAATCCTCCACTCCCAGATGCGTTGCCACCCTTCCACCCAACTCAGCTCGACGTCTGGGATCTCCCACAATCCTTTTAAATACCCTGACCCGAAAACGTTCTAATCCCCAGTCCATGTGACCTCCATACTGCAAGGAGGGATCCACCTGGTGGCTTGGGGGTATTGACCGGGATAAACGGCCGCCCGCTCCCCTCCCAGCAACGAATTATAACTTGGAGCGGCCTGCCCCGAGAGGGAAGTCTTCCTCCAAGAGGACGTTCCGGTTGAGCCTTGACTAATCCTTTTATCTTGGTCCCTGGAGAACCTAGGGGGAATATTAGTCCAATTCGACATCTTGTCCCCCTCTCTCCAAGGACAGTTTTGCCAAATGTCGCCCAAACTTCGGCACCTGTAGCACTGCCTCCGTCCTCCTGGTATTCTCCCCCTGTGGAATTGAAAACAGTTGGGAAACTTTAGGGCCGCCCCTTCTCTTGTTGGGAAAGAAACCCCTACCGCCTCTAATGGTGCTCTTTCTTCTTTTTCTTTCTTTCTTATTAGGAGACCCCCGTTTTATTTTCGGGATCTCCTGTTTGTTCTGGGGCTTGTCCACAGTCTGACTCTCTCTATTAGATAAAGAGAGACCCTTTACTGTCTGCACCCCTTTAGATTTACAAATGACCGGTGGCGGCGTCTTTAGGACTGTCTCGCTCCGGGAGCCAGCACTATCCAGCTGCCCCGGCTCGATCGATACTTCCTCCGACCGGTCTGTCACCGTACCGACCTCCTTTGTAGGGTATGCCATGTATTGGCACCCGCTACTCATTAAAAGCGGGCCCAGATTATACTGCGTCCCTATTACTTGTTTTACAGTACCGGCTTGGCTCACCTCTTTCTCATTAATAGTCATTAAATATTTGGCAAACATTGTACCAATTTGACATAAAAGGGTTATTCAAAAATCTTTTTTTTTTTTTAACAAACTTCCTCAAGACAATTTATATGGATTGCTTCATGTTATTGAGCCTGTGCCAAATTGCGACTCTCCTACTCTGCTTTTTTTCTTATATGCAGAAAAGGTTTTTGACCGTCTATATTGGGACAATTTTGGTCAGCCATGCATCACGTGCATTTTGGAGATGGCTTTACTAATTTGATCGAAACGCATCACTCAACAGTTGTACCTGCAAATTAACTCATGTAGTTTCCTTTACGTATTGCAAAACAGTCTTGTCAGGGTTGTGAGCTTATTCTAATCTTACTTACATTACAGTATCTCTCAAGCATTTAGACTATAGACTATATTTATAAGATTTTTAACATGTCATTTCTTTATATGTGTATGATATTCTGTTATTCTTGAATGATGAATTTGTTCAACAATTATTGATTATATGTAGGGCGGCAGTGGGTAGTGTTGCTGCCTCGCTGTTAGGAGACCCAGGTTCATTTCCCGTGTCCTCCCTGCGTGGAGTTTGCATGTTGTTTCCGTGTCTGTGTGGGTTTCCTCCAGGTACTCCAGTTTCCTCCCACATTCCAAAGACGTACAGATTAGGTGCACTGGTGATTCTAAATTGTCCCTAGTGTGTGTGTATGCACCCTGCCTGGGGTTTGTTTCCTGCCTTGCACCCTGTGTTGGCTGGGATTGGCTCCAGCAGACCCCCGTGACCCTGTAGTTAGGATGTAGTGAGTTGGATGATTATATGTAGAGCCAATAGTAGTGCTGACAGCAATCCTTTACCCATTCAGTTTAGATGTTTACGCATAGATATTTATCCATCACTAAATAAAATTTCTTCCTTGAACCATCTCTGTATTTCCAGTGATATAAAAACTTCTTTGAACTCTTCACTTTTCTGTCACTTCCTGCTAAGAAATTGTACTCTGCTTGAAATTGTTGCTTTTACATGTACAGTATAATCCTACCTCTAACTGGCTACTATCTTTTCACATAATGGCCCTGCCTTAGGTCTCCATTAATTAATATGTACTGTAAATCCTCTTATAGACCTGATCCTTTAATTTCTGTTTGGACTAAACACCTTTCTCATTATAAAGGAAACGTTTGCTAGGATACCGTGTTCATGATTACATACTTGTCTTCCATTAGTTCTCACAGCTATAGATCATCCATAGAACATTTCTTACTCCAAGAAGGTTTCTCAAAACTGGCATTATATCTGATTCTTGGTGTCATTCCTGGTGTTCCTGGTACTCTGGAGGTGTCCTAGCACATTTGATATTTAGTCTGTAGTCATTCTTTTGCTTTCCAGTGTATCAAATGTAACATTTCCCTATCCCTTCAGTTTTTATCCTTTTAATTATTATCAAAAGATTGTTTTCTTATTGGTTTCTATAGCTGTTGATCTTTTTGCTTATAAATGGGAATCCCCAGAATTAATGACTGTTTAAAAATGGAGTTTACCTGTTTTATATCTATGCATTTCAAATTGTACTCTAATTTAACTAGAATACAGGGGTTCATCTATCCATTAAGGCAAGTTCAGAGGGGCAACAAGGTATTGTGAACTTTCAATTTTGTTGATACTTTGAATTCTCCTTTTGGTGTATAATTGTTACGAAAGTTATTTTGATACCTTTGGTCTATTTGCTATTACTACGCACTGCAATTTTTGTTGTTTTTGTGCAGTATTTGTTTCTTCCATCATTAGATCAGGGGTCTGTTCCAGAAAGCAGGATTAGTGTGAAATCTTGTTAAAATAAGTCAGAATGTATGAAAATTGGGCTAATTCCATCCCTGAAAACCTGGATTTAGCCAAGCTTGCCTTTCTGGAACAGATTAAGCCAGAATTTAATGACTTGTGAGGCTAGAGATGTGAATAACTTGCAGACCCTAATTTTTGGAATGGGATAATGATTTTCCTGTTCCAGAAAGAATGATTTGCTGAAATTCAGCTCAGTTGCTGTTGCAACCAATTTTCTGAAACTAACCTGCAAATAGCAGGTTTAACATGAAGAATTAAAGCTTTCAGGTCGCAATCATTAAAGAGCAGAATATCCAATCGTAAGATCAAAGTCCATAAATATCCTGTCAGAAATGTTGATCCCAACTTCCCTTAACCAGATTGTGCCCAGAAAAATGTAATCAGAAAGCAACCAGAAATTCTGGCATGACCTTTGTATAATCTGCATGTCTGTTACTGTTTTACATCTGAGAATTTACTGGCCTTTTTATATAGGGCAGTTTTCCTCACAACATTGGAGATGCCACACATCTGCAAATTGCCTAACTTTGAAGAAGTGTGTGCTCATACACGTGCACTGGATGTATTCTCAAGACAGAAAAAAATAACCACCAACAAAAAGGAATTCCACAAAGTCAAAGATAGGACAATTCAATCAAAACAACTGCAACATTTCTGAGCTGTAATAACTGATAATAGACTGGCTGGTGGAACTAGAGATGGGAGTAGATTCATACCTGGTGGCATGGATCGTGGACTATCTTACAGACAGACCTCAGTATGTGTGTCTTGGGAACTGCAGGTCTGACATTGTGGTCAGCAACACAGGAGCGCCACAGGGGACTGTACTTTCTGCGGTCCTGTTCAGCCTTACAGTATATACATCAGACTTCCAATACAACTCTGAGTCCTGCCACATGCAAAAGTTCGCTGACGACACTGCTATCGTGGGCTACATCAGGAGTGGGCAGGAGGAGGAGTACAGGAGCCTATTCAAGGACTTTGTTAAATGGTGCGACTCAAACCACCTACCACTGAACACCAGCAAAACCAAGGAGCTGGTGGTGTAGTTTAGGAGGCCCAGGCCCCTCATGGACCCCGTGATCATCAGAGGTGACTGTGTGCAGAGAGTGCAGACCTATAAATACCTGGGAGTGCAGCTGGATGATAAATTGGACTGGACTGCCAATACTAATGCTCTGTGCAAGAGAGGATAGAGCCGACTATACTTCCTTAAAAGGCTGGCATCCTTCAACAGCTGCAATAAGATGCTGCAGATGTTCTATCAGACGGTTGGGGTGAGTTGCGGTAAAAGATTATTTTAGTCTATGAAATGCTTCTTGACCATCTTTAGTTCAAAAAACGTTTTTGGATGATCTTCTAGTAAGGAAGATATTGGAGAAATTAATGGCCTGAAATTTTTAATTAATCACCTGTAATAGTTAATAAATCTGACAAATAACTTAACCTACTTGACTAGTTTCCTCCAATCAATTACTGTTTTTACTTTGAATTATTTCAAGGTAATACCTGTTCTTGTAGTCTGAAAAATACAACAGATGATTGATGAAAATCACATTTTTTCAGTTTTATGACTAACTGATGTTTATATAATCTTGATAATACCACTAACACGTTGAACACATACTTAATGTTAAAATCTTTGAATATAATCAATATATCATTAATATATACAGTGGTGTGAAAAACTATTTGCTCCCTTCCTGATTTCTTATTCTTTTGCATGTTTGTCACACAAAATGTTTCTGATCATCAAACACATTTAACCATTAGTCAAATATAACACAAGTAAACACAAAATGCAGTTTTTAAATGATGTTTTTTATTATTTAGGGAGAAAAAAATCCACACCTACATGGCCCTGTGTGAAAAAGTAATTGCCCCCTGAACCTAATAACTGGTTGGGCCACTCTTAGCAGCAATAACTGCAATCAAGCGTTTGCGATAACTTGCAATGAGTCTTTACAGCGCTCTGGAGGAATTTTGGCCCACTCATCTTTGCAGAATTGTTGTAATTCAGCTTTATTTGAGGGTTTTCTAGCATGAACCGCCTTTTTAAGGTCATGCCATAGCATCTCAATTGGATTCAGGTCAGGACTTTGACTAGGCCACTCCAAAGTCTTCATTTTGTTTTTCTTCAGCCATTCAGAGGTGGATTTGCTGGTGTGTTTTGGGTCATTGTCCTGTTGCAGCACCCAAGATCGCTTCAGCTTGAGTTGACGAACAGATGGCCGGACATTCTCCTTCAGGATTTTTTGGTAGACAGTAGAATTCATGGTTCCATCTATCACAGCAAGACTTCCAGGTCCTGAAGCAGCAAAACAACCCCAGACCATCACACTACCACCACCATATTTTAATGTTGGTATGATGTTCTTTTTTTGAAATGCTGTGTTCCTTTTACGCCAGATGTAACGGGACATTTGCCTTCCAAAAAGTTCAACTTTTGTCTCATCAGTCCACAAGGTATTTTCCCAAAAGTCTTGGCAATCATTGAGATGTTTCTTAGCAAAATTGAGACGAGCCCTAATGTTCTTTTTGCTTAACAGTGGTTTGCATCTTGGAAATCTGCCATGCAGGCCGGTTTTGCCTAGTCTCTTTCTTATGGTGGAGTCGTGAACACTGACCTTAATTGAGGCAACTGAGGCCTGCAGTTCTTTAGACGTTGTCCTGGGGTCTTTTGTGACCTCTCGGATGAGTCGTCTCTGCGCTCTTGGGGTAATTTTGGTCGGCCGGACACTCCTGGGAAGGTTCACCACTGTTCCATGTTTTTGCCATTTGTGGATAATGGCTCTCACTGTGGTTCGCTGGAGTCCCAAAGCTTTAGAAATGGCTTTATAACCTTTACCAGACTGATAGATCTCAATTACTTCTGTTCTCATTTGTTCCTGAATTTCTTTGGATCTTGGCATGATGTCTAGCTTTTGAGGTGCTTTTGGTCTACTTCTCTGTGTCAGGCAGCTCCTATTTAAGTGATTTCTTGATTGAAATAGGTGTGGCAGTAATCAGGCCTGGGGGTGGCTACGGAAATTGAACTCAGGTGTGATACACCACAGTTAGGTTATTTTTAACAAGGGGGCAATTATTTTTCATACAGGGCCATGTAGGTTTGGATTTTTTCTCCTAAATAATAAAACCATCATTTAAAAACTGCATTTTGTGTTTACTTGTGTTATATTTGACTAATGGTTAAATGTGTTTGATGATCAGAAACATTTTGTGTGACAAACATGCAAAAGAATAAGAAATCAGGAAGGGGGCAAATAGTTTTTCACACCACTGTAGTAAGACAAATGTCCAGAGAACATCTCTTAAAATTCATTTCCTTATCCATATGTCATGAAAAGATATTAATTATGTTCCGTAGATGCGTTAAATGCTATTTTCCACTCATGTTCATGTAAAATAAAACCAAATGGAGGAAATAATTCAAAAGCACTTTTTAATCAGAGTATAGCATCAAATCAATGAAACTTCTGGCATATTGATCTGGTCAGATAAGTAGCAGAGGGGATTGTTAATCAGTTTCATCTTCTTTGGTGTTAATGAAATTAACAACAGGCGCACTACAGGAGTAACAATGAGAAGACTCCCAAAACAGAAATGGTTTAACAGGTGGAGGCCAATGAAATTTTCCTTTCTCATCTTTTCTGACTATTTTTTTACTAGTTTTGCATTTGGCTGTGGTCAGTGTCACTACTGGTAGCATGAGGCGATACCTGGACCCTGCAGAGGTTGCACGGGTAGTCCAACTTCTCCATGATGGCACATAAATACATGCCATTGCCAGAAGGTTTGCTGTGTCTCGCAGCACAGTCTCAAGGGCATGGAGGATATTCCAAGAGACAGGCAGTTACTCTGGGAGAGCTGGACAGGGCCGTAGAAGGTCCTTAACCCATCAGCATGACCAGTATCTGCTGCTCTATGCAAGGAGGAAAAGGATGAGCACTGCCAGAGCCCTACAAAATGACCTCCAGCAGGCCACTGATGTGAATGTCTCTCACCAAACAATCAGAAACAGACTTCATGAGGGTGGCCTAAGGGCCTGACGTTCTCTGTTGGGCCCTGTGCTCACTGCCCGGCACCATGGACCTCAATTGGCCTTTGCCATACAATACCAGAATTGGCAGGTCCACCACTGGCACCCTGTGCTTTTCACAGATGAGAGCAGGTTCACCCTGAGCACATGTGACAGACGTGAAAAGGTCTGGAGAAGCCATGGTGAATGTTATGCTGCCTGTAACATCGTTCAGCATGACCGGTTTGGTGGTGGGTCAGTGATGGTTTGGAGAGGCATATCCATGGAGGGACGCACAGATCTCTACACCCTAGACAATTTCACCTTCACTGCCATTAGATATCGGGGTGAAATCCTTGTACCCATTGTCAGACCCTATGCTGGTGCAGTGGGTCCTGGGTTCCTCCTGGTGCATGACAATGCCTGGCATCATGTGGCAAGAGTATGCAGGCAGTTCTTGGAGGATGAAGGAATTGATACCATTGACTGGCCCCCAGGCTCTCCTGACCTAAATCCAACAGAATACCTCTGGGAAATTATGTTTCAGTCCATCCAACACCACCAGGTTGCACCTCAGACTGTCCAGGAGCTCAGTGATGCCCTGGTCCAGATCTGGGAGGTGATTCCCAAGGACATGATCCGTCGTCTCATAACGAGCATGACCTGATGTTGTTAGGCATGCATACAAGCATGTGGAGGCCATACAGATTACTGAGTACGATTTGGAATTGCTGCAATGAAATTTTGGCAAAATGGACTAGCCTGCTGCATCATTTTTTCAATTTGATTTTTGGGGTGTGTTTGAATTCAGCCCTCTTTAGGTTGATATTCATATCCATCAAACAATGTGGCATCCTTGCATTCCTAACACATTACCTAGTCCATATCATCCTGCATGATTTTTTTCCCATTGAGATCTGATGTATTTTCAAAATGTTCCTTTAATTTTTTTGAGCAGTTATATATACAGTGTATATAAATTCCACAAGTAGTGAAAAGATTCCAGGCAAGCCACCACAGATATTTTGAATGAAGCCCATTTACTCTAGAGTATAAGATATAAAAATTACAGGTTTGCACAGTTATGGTTCTAAATATTTTATTTAATTCACTGGTGTGGTTATGGATCCAAGAATCGGTCATGACGTCTGTTTAGTGATATTTGTGCTCCAAAATTATAGCACCTGTTTTTCTTTTGACACATTGGGCAATCTAATGGATGCATCCAGAGTCTGTGCCTTGGGAAGTGGGCTGTTATGATTTTTGGCATTTTTGAACTGGCAGTATCAAACCCTACACTAATTTTTATGTACAGGATAATATCAGTTTAAATTAGTTATTTTTTTTGTCTTTTTTATAACGTTATTGTGCCACTATTTTGTTCATTGTTTTTGATCACAGGTGCCACCATTTTGTGTGTTTTTTTTTAATGGCCACAGTTATATCTTAATTAACAACAGTGTTTACAATGTTGTTACTAACAATCAAGTTTTTGGATTCTTTGCTAACTTAATACAGCATGCTTATTTATTTCAGATCAATTTAGGGCAGGGCTCCTCAATCACGGTCCTGGAGGGCTGCAGTGGCTGCAGGTTTTCTTTCCAACTAGTTCCCTAATTAGAAAGCAGTCCATGCTGATATTGAAACTTGGTATTGAACTGTTTGGCTTGTTAAAGTTTGCATTCATCCAAGACCAATTTGAATTGCACTGTAGAGTTTCCTTCTGTGAGAACGCTATCCAAGTGTTTTGTGGACCAGAACTGATTTAAACTTAATGGTCCTTCCAATTCCCCTCTCATTCATTTCTAAACATTTTTATCACTGATACTTCATGATAAGCACGTGAGCCGGAGACCTGCTGGTTAATTGGTTATCTACATCTCATTATTAACTAATGTTTGATTAAAAAAACAGGCAACAATTAAAACTTAAATGCAGCTGCTAAAATCTAAAATAGGCAATTAAGGGTTCTGAATGGTAACAGGTGATAGAAATGAAATTAAGCCCAAAAAACATATTGCTTTAGTAGTAAATAAAAAGGTTCTAATTAAGAAATTGGTTAAAGTGAAAACTTGCAGCCATAGCAGACCTCCAGGACTGTAACTGAGGACCTCTGATCTACAAAGTAACTAAAATTTGCATTTGATAAATGAAAGCACTAAGAAGGCATATAGTTAAACATCTATTATCATTATCAGCAAGGACTGATTTCTTATTAGGACACTGGCTGGAATGAAAACCCGTAGCCACTGCGGCCCTCCAGGACCGTGATTGAGGACCACTGATTTAGAGAGTTAATATCTTGTGTATTTCCTTGATTTGTCTAATTTTGATTGTTCAGTCTCTGTGGCTTTTGACCCTACCCATTCAAGACTTTGCTATGCTTCCTTCCTCTGGTGTCATTTGTATTATTGTTCTTGGCTAGCAGAATATCAACAATTCAGGGTGTGTATTTCTAGTTCCTTCTGACCACAAGCTGCATTTACTTAGAAAGAGCAAGAGTTAGGGAGAAAGACATTTCCCTCCATCTTGAACCACATGTCACTATGAGACAGACAGAGCAAAAGTAGAGGAGGTGCATCCATCCTACAGCAACACACATCACCAAGAGTGATAAAGAGTTGGAGTGCAGTAAGTGTGCATCTACCTTCTCCCTTTATCTTGTGCCATGGTGAGTAATAAAGACGAAAAGTCTGACAGGAGTGACTCTTACTGCTTATTCAATAAATGGATAAACAATGAATAAAAACATATTTACATATTAGCATTTACATAAATAAATAAATATCAGACTCTGTTCCAAAAATATAACATTTTATTTTTACATCTGTGTCTGGGTGGTAGTATTTTCAAATTGTTAATGAAAATAACTCTGAGGACAGTTAAAGTGTGATGGTGAATTTGTTAGATCTAGACTTCCATAGATAGCAGCAGCTAAAATAAAAACAAACTACATTTGTTGCTTTAAATGATATATCATAAGTTATACAGCATGATTATTTTTAGAAAAAAATAACCAAGTCTTAAAAAGTTTGAATTAAGAACAAATGTGATGTTCAAGTACTCAGTTTTGAAAGTGATATGACACTCATGTTTTTCCCATACTCTGGGTTTGCTTTAAACAGCTGTTTTGGGTCTGTGCCTTTGGCAAGTATAAACATTCTTTTTCTTACCTAAGCTTTCCTAAATGATTTGTTGCCAGAAAATGCCACCAGGGACCTTTAAGTAGGACAGCAGATCTCAAGTTTACTGAGCACCAGATTTCTTTATGTTACTTTACTGTCAAACTCAGGTAGGAGAATGCAAACTTTTTTCAGAACCACATATACTGTATAAAACCTACTTTGAGAAAAATAGCCCTGACCTTGTTATACTTAATTGTGGTCCACAGAACTTACAGTAACATTTAATCTAAAACTGTGTGCACTCAACTCAAAAACAGCTCACTTGTTATACATCATTTATTTTTTTCTTACAGGGCTATAATCAGGGGCCTAATTTAAAATTTTCTATAATTGCCACGAGTGGTTATCCACTGTTCATATACATTTCCATATCTGTTTCTTCTTCTTCTGATCTATTTAGGTGCGCACCTTAGCATCTTCATTTCCTCTATATGGTGTAGGACAAGGTGGACATTCCCCATGTTGATAGGCTTTAGTGGTGCACCAGGCGTACATAGAAAGCTGTTCCTTCCTTCACTTGCATTAAAAAACTAAGCGACTGAACTCCAGTTTATACCAAGGTCTGCCTGGACTTCATCTGATAACAAAGGTGTAAATCAGAGTTGCACTGAAATCTTGCTAGAGGCACTTGTACAGACTTCTTAAGCCAGAAGGCTCGAGATGAACTCAATAAAGAACAAAGACCTATAATTCAAGGGATGACAATTCCGATGGACAGAAGAACTCGCCTATTAGAAGGCAATGATTTTGTAACTGGAAGTGATTTTAATCCAATCATGAGAAGTTATACATTCCCATAAAACTCTTTGCACCATCTTGAAGAAGCTCTCTAGGATATTCATTGGACACTCACTGAATTCCCTTGAGATTGTCTTGGGGCATCCTCTCTGGCAAAATGATCTACTGAGACCTGGGGCCTCATGTATAAACGGTGCGTACGCACAGAAATGTTGCGTAAGAACTTTTCCACGTTCAAATCGCGATGTATAAAACCAACACTTGGCGTAAAGCCACGCACTTTTCCACGGTACCTCATGCCTTATCTTCCGAAAGTTCTCCGCTCGGTTTTGCAGACTGGCGGCACCCAGCGTCAAAGCAAAGGTACTGTTCCTGTGTGGTTACTCATTATTTTCCTGACGCGGCTTTATAAATACACTGAAACTAACCGCATATTGTTTATTAGTGTAATGCATCTGATTGTAATTAACTTGTAATAATATAATGATCCAGGGAACAGCCATAGTATTCCAAATACCATAACTGCTTTAGTGTTGTTACTCTCACTTCTTCTTCTTCTTCTTTCAGCTCCTCCCGTTAGGAGTTGCCACAGCGGATCATCTTTTTCCATATTACTCTCACTGCACCACTTGGAGTATTTATATCACTGTATCTGAGTGTGAATCACAGCAGCAGCTGATCAGAAAGAGAATTATCGGTATACAGTTTCATGGACACGCTGTCTCAGCCACTGCAAAACGTTTTAAAGCCTTTCTTGTACAGACCTCGCGGTTCAGAAACAGTTTCATCCCAAGAACTTTAAATGCACTCAATCAATTGCACCTTGTAGAACTGTTTGTACTTATAAGTACAATCACCCCACTGTAAACTTGCACTATAGTTATAATATCGCACAATCTGAGCCACTTTATAAAGCGCGTATTTACATATGATGACGATATCATTTTTAAGGTGAAATGCAGCAAAATATGTTTATTAAATTATACAGATAAAACTTTAACTTAATTTAAATAATCTATATTCTTCACTGGGAGTGTTGTTAAAGATAGAATAATTAAACATGTACTACAAAGATATTTCAATGTTCCTTAAACATTTTGAAGAATCGGCGCTGAGCTTACAGATGGCTTAACTTCTATTACAGAGCTGATTGTGTGGCGATCGGTTACTTGGGGAAAGAAAAGCAAGGACTGCAGTGCGCTACGCCAATATATATTGAATATAACACAGAAAGAGAAAATAACAACACAGCTAAAAGCGCGTGACAAATTTCGGCAAAAGTTAAACGCTTGTGTCATGAGCACGAGGCGGCTATGCAGTGTCTGCAACAGACGAGGCCATTCACCGTGCATAAGATACCTTACTGACATTGGCGGGCGAAGGAGCCACTGATTCTTCCTCTGCCCAGTGCCACCACAAGCCTAGAGCCGCCCCTGAGTACTGCTGCAATAAATTATTTCATCGAAGTGAAACACATGTATAATAACGTGCTTTAACTCCTATCATCATGAAAATGATATCACGTATACATCTCAGTATTTTTATTATTCAGAGAGCTGTAATATCACGAATGTAATGGATTCTGTGTCTAGTTGGAGGAAGAGAGCCGGTTTAAGAAGCAAGTAGTGATTCACACACATAGGCACATAGAAGATCAAATATAAAACAAAGCATTTAACGTGCTACTTTAATTACGATGTGATCTGAGAAACTGGTTAATTAAACGATTTTAAGATGAAGTTTATGATGTTGTACTTTAATGACAAAATAAACTACGTGATTAAAGTGGAAATGTCGAGATTGAAGTTGACATTTCGTGCTTTTTCCCCACTGTGCCTTTTTTTTTCTGTACCCTAATAAGCTTTCATATGACACTCAGACAGTGGGGTACAACTCGGCTTTTCACGGCGACTTTGATATGTGGCTTCTTTTTTATTTCCGGCACTGTTAGATTTTGTGAAAGTGAGCTTTCAAGTTTCTCCAACACGCTATGTCACTCGATCAACTTCCTTTTGTTGATTATACCACGGTTTATTTGAACAAATAGTATGTTTTTCCTTTGCCTCCACTTGGTATTCGCTGAAATCCTTATATTTTCCCCCGTGCTTTTCCCATTGTCTTTTCACAGAAGGCTGAGTTTAAGGGCGATTTATATTCATTTGCATATTCAAAGTGGTGTAATTCTGGGAGGAGTTGGGGCGTTACATAAAGCGCGTGTACGAGCGTTAGTTTTCACGCTGATCGGGATTTATGTAGCGGAAGAACGTGGAAGATGGAGTATGCACAGATTCCTGCATCTGGATTTTTCTGTGCGTAAGCACATTTCGGCTTTTGTGCTTACGCCATGTTATAGTGCATGTTCTACGCACGGCATTATGCATGAGGCCCCAGGTCTCTGAAACCTATAAAGTTATGAACCACTCTTCCTTGCAGAGCTGAATCCGACAAACTCTCCTCTTTGTGAACCTCTGTGACAAGCAAAACATTGAGCTAGTCTGAAAGCTAAGAAGCAGCCATCACTTGAAAAATGGAAATTCTAAATCTAAAATCTTGTGCCAGAAGAGTAATGCTTTTGCCTGAGCTGCACAACAAAGGGCCTAACAGCAGAAAGCAAGCTAAAGATACAGCATCACAGCACTGACAAGGAAGGATCATGCAGCAAAGAGAAAGAATGCACATCAATTTATGAAGAATCCTCCACTTTAATCTGGACCAACAACAAAGCAACAACTCCAAACAACTTTGGACATCATCTTTAAAGACGGCATCGTAAAACTATCTTTGACAAGATAAAGTAGAACTCTAAATACCAGTAAACAGCCAGCATATAGGGTCAGCACGGTGGTACAGTGGTAGCACTGCTGCCTCACAGTAAGGAGTCCTGGGTCTGCTTCCCTGGTCTTCCCTGTGTGGAGTTTGCATGTTCTCCCCGTGTCTGTGTGAGTTTCCTCTGGGTGCTCCGGTTTCCTCCCACAGTCCAAAGACATGCAGGTTAGGTGCATTGGCGGTCCTAAATTGTCCCTAGTGTGTGCTTTGTGTGTGTGTGTCCTGCGTTGGGTTGGCACCCTGCCTGGGATTTGTTTCTTCCTTGCGCCCTGTGCTGGCTGGGATTGGCTCCAGCAGACCCCCGTGAAACTGTGTTAGGATATAGCAGGTTGGAAAATGACTGACTGACTAACAGTCAGCATATATGTTATGTGTTTGTCTATCTAGTCTGACTATGCCGTCTTATATGACTATATTTATATATATATATACATTTGTCATACCTCTATAATACTGTTTATCAATAAATTGTATTATTTTGTTTCTTCAAACAAGTAAACTTCAGTTACCTAGGTATAAGTCTAAAAGCCAGAAACCCCCTCCTACAAAAGAAAAAGGTTAAGTAAATAAAGTAGGATTTTCCCAAATTATTTGGTTAAATACTGGTATTGCCAAAGGTAAAACTGATGAAAAAAATTAAACAAGTTAAAATTTCTTTTCCAAATCCTATATTATAATGGCATCCTAGTGGGTGCCATTGATTATTACTCATCAAAATCCTACAATCGATCTTATACAATTATTATGCCAATAACACTTAATTTTTCCCCTAATAAAACACAGGTTTATTCCTATAAATCAGTCTGGTTGTTTGAATGATAGACCTCTAGTTTAGTCTGTATATTACTGTTAAGAACCAAATTTGGTTCCACCATTTTCTACTGTGTGTTCTAAACTGTGGAAACTCAAGTAAGGATGTTTTTATTTACAATTTGAAAACAGAACAACACCATAGACTGTTCTTCCATGATTCCATCATTTTTTTAAATAATCAGAACAGTGTTTACCCTCTGACAATGCCTTCCATAAGAAAACAAAATACGGAAGCATGTAAAGGGTGTATCTTATTAAAAAAACATTTCCTGTGTTATATAATTAATTTCAGGACCATACAAACTACCTCTGTAGCGGCCTTGACAAAAGAGATCAGGAGATAAGAGCAATTATAAATGTAGTCAATAGTCAAAACTGTAATACACAAAAAGTAAGTGAAAACCAAGGTTAAATGCTAAATCAAAGTCACTAAAGACTGAGTTTCTGGACTTATTGTGAGTGGCGAAAGGAACAGAAAATAATAACATGAACCAGTCTTGTGGTCAGCGCCAGATACTGTCAAGACCCTGATATCAGAAATATATCGAGTAACCAAAGCACTGGGGCAAACACAAAATTAAAACTGAAATGTAACAGTGCCAATGTCTACACTTAGAAAGGACTTACCATGATATCATATATTTGAAAGCATAAGCGTAAACTAATAGAAAGTATAAGAAATTGACATATCGTAATATTTACAAAGAATTATTTGAATAGCACCTAAACAAGTACATTCAAGAAATAGTGAACTAATTTTTCAGATTATTAGATGCTTACTTATCATTTTCATAATGTATCTTTTATGGGGAAAAAATTTTAATGTTACACTGAAAGAGACCCAGAAGAAGACACATGATTCTAACCTTAATGACACCTCTTGTGTGTCTACAAACATAAAAGAAACCTTCAACAGGAAATGTTTCATTTGATGGACCACCTACATTAGAGAACAGAAGATTTGAAACTGGCTTTTGTTTTCTCCTTTCACCATCTCTTTTACTTCTGAAGTTAATGAATGGGTTTAACTCATAACACCCCAATTTTCTTTGTATGACTTGTGTGCCAAATCCAAACTTTATGACTTTGTTCTTCTAGAATGATCGATAAGTAGTCAACTACCACTCATTTGCTTAGGATTTAAATGTCTTTTGCTCAATGGACCCATTTCCTTCCTTTCCCTTGTTCTTTTCTCTTTTCTTGGAAATACACCACTTGCTGCAACACTTATGACTCTCTCCTTTAATTTTCCCTTCATTACATTTACAGGACTTTGTGTGGTTTTAGGGGATGTGATAAGTCCACAGACACCTTTAAAGTAGCATTTTTTATAGCTTTATTTAGCTTAACACTACAGTAAGTGAGAACAATGTGGTGGAGTAATGCCGCACCAGCATTTACTCCCCCCCCCAAGTCCAAGTCACCCTCATAGATAGATAGATAGATACTTTATTAATCCCAAGAAGAAATTCACATACTCCAGCAGCAGCATACTGATAAAAAACAATATTAAATTAAAGAGTGATAAAAGTGCAGGTAAAACAGACAATAACTTTGTATAATGTTAACGTTTACCCCACCAGTTGGAATTGAAGAGTCACGTAGTGTGGGGGAGGAACGATCTCCTCGGTCTGTCAGTGGAGCAGGACAGTGACAACAGTCTGTCGCTGAAGTTGCTCTTCTGTCTGGAGATGATACTGTTCAGTGGATGCAGTGGATTCTCCATGATTGACAGCAACAACAACAACAACATTTATTTATATAGCACATTTTCATAAAAACAGTAGCTCAAAGTGCTTTACATAATAAAGAATAGAAAAATATTCTATTGCTCAGCACCTATCACTCTGCCACGGATGTCAAACTGTCCAGCTCCATTCCTAAAATAGAGCCTGCTCTCTTCACCAGTTTGTCAAGGCGTGAGGTGTCCTTCTTCTTTATGCTGTCTCCCCAGCACACCACCGCGTAGAAGAGGGCACTCACCACAACCGTCTGATAGAACATCTGCAGCATCTTATTGCAGATGTTGAGGGACGCCAGTCTTCTAAAGAAGCATAATTGGCTCCTTTCTTGCACACAGCATCAGTATTGGCAGTCCAGTCCAATTTATCACCCAGCTGCACTTCCAGGTATTTATAGGTCTGCACCTTTTGTACACAGTTGCCTCTGATAATCACAGGGTCCAGGAGGGACCTGGGTCTCCTAAAATCCACCACCAGCTCCTTGGTTTTGCTGGTGGTCAGGTGTAAGTGGTTTAAGTCGCACCATTTAACAAAGTCCTTGGTTAGGTTCCTATACTCCTCCTCCTGCCCACTCCTGATGCAGCCCATGATAGCAGTGTCATCAGCGAACATTTGCACGTGGCAGGACTCTGAGTTGTATTGGAAGTCCGATGTATATAGGCTGAACAGGACCGCAGAAAGTACAGTCCCCTGCAGCGCTGCTGTGTTGCTGACCACAATGTCAGAACTGCAGTTCCCAAGACGCACATACTGAGGTCTGTCTGTAAGATAATCCACGATCCATGCCACCAGGTATGAATCTACTTCCATCTCTGTCAGCTTGTTCCTAAAGAGCAGAGGTTGGATGGTGTTGAAAGCTCTAGAGAAGTCAAGAAACATAATTCTTACAGCACCACTGCCTCTGTCCAAGTGAGAGAGGGATCTGTGTAGCATATAGATGATGGCATCCTCTGCTCCCACCTTCTCCTGGTATGCGAACTGCAGAGGGTTGAGGGCGTGGCAGACCTGCAAGGTAGAGGGCTTGTCAGGGTTTCTTCAGGGATCTCCAGGTTTGAATTGGCACTACGCCAAGGTACGTGTCTGATGCCACTGTTTTATCACCAGGCGTCCTTTCAAATGGAAGCAGACCAATGGCAAAGCATATGCCTGTAGCTGCTGTGGGAAGGCAAGAGCAGAGAGGTGACAGTAAGTGCCTGCCAGCAAAGAGAGAACACATGGAGAAAGATAAAAAAAGGCAGATGAAAGTTCATTGTGCAACTTACCTGATGAGGTGAATAAGCAGCAGGCTCAATGTGGTTACATGTGCACGCAAGGAAAGGAAGGTTTAAATTAGTGATTTGACCTGATGAAAAGAGCACGTAGGGTGCGAGACTCAAAGTCTTTGCATTTTAATCAACAGAAGTTGTAAGTAATGATTGGATGGGCGAACGTGGTAGCCGTATAAAACTGAAATCCAAACCACCAGAGGTCGTCTTTTGACCAGACTTCAGGCTTGTAGTCACTATTTAATCTTCTTCTTTTTTTGTCTTTGTGCATAATTTTTTACTTTATTTTTTGATTATTTTTTCTGTCTTTCATTCCTGAAATGTCATAGAAGAAGAAGAAAAAGAAGAAGGATGAAAAAGATATTTATTTTAGATGGATTTCATTATTGTACATAACACCTGCACTTTTTGTGTTTGTTAATGTTCTTCTTTTGAACTATGGGATATATATTTGCAAGACATTACTGTAAATAGTTATTGGCACATCTGGAAAAATCCAGAATTCTGTTTTTTTTGGTACAATCATCAGTGTTTGTTGTCATTGTCTGGTCTCTATTCTCCCATCCCCTGGTCATTTGGTTACGGCTCCAGGTGCCCGGAGTCTGAAACTGTGCGATAGTACCATTGCATGGGGCACTATAGGGTGATGGTTTTATGTAGGGATTCTTTTAATATTTTTTATTTGTATATTCCTTGGAAGTATTGTTGTTTGTTTAATTTGATGTGCTTTGTTTTTTTTTAATTAAAACAAAAAATTATTCACAAAAGAAAAGTAATTAGACCTCAGTGGTGGCTGATGGGGCATCACTCTGTGGTTTTCAATATAAGAATAAACTGATTGTGATGAAGTTTCTTGAGAAACTTAAAGAATGTGTTTTTGCTGTTTACACAAATATAGCTAAATCTGGCCAAGAGTTTGGAGCTGGAGCTCCATATTGGATAGAGAATTTTAATCTTGTTCTGGCTAAAACATTACCCAAAAACCTTTCAGTTTTTACAGCATAATTAATAGCTATCATTTTAAGTCCTAATTAGAATTTGGGGCTTCTTCAACATAAAATATTAATTGTGTCTTATTCTTTGGCTGATGTTTCTGTCATTGATAATACTGATTTTGAAGCAGACGTTTTTTGAAATTATTTAGTAAAAAATATCTCTTAGCCAAATGATTGTAATAATACAAATTGTGCATATTCCAGCTCATATTGGAATGAAATGACAGGTGTCACAGCAAAACCTGCAGTGGAAGAGAATGATGAAATGGTTAGTGCTTTAGGTTCATTTGAAATAAAAGGTTTTACTAAGAAGGTAAAAAACCTATGGTTGGAAAGGAGAGCAATGGAAAGTGTAAGAAGACATCCTTGTAGGTTGATAATGGGTAAGATGACTGAAGGAAATTGTTCTTCAATTTAGAAGGAAGGAATAACATTTTTTTGCAATTTAGAGGGAAAAATGTTATTTCATGTTGATTTAAACCGCAACAAGGCAGGCACAATAAATATCTTTATAGAACAGAAAAGAAAGAAAGTGAATTTTGGAAGTGGTATGTAAGTTCCGATGTGGAGATCAGTGAAGGGATGATTTTTTTCTGTATAGCTTGCACAATCAGGAAAATGAGCCATTGGGGTTTTGATTTAGATATAGATAATCATCCAGTTAGGGGCTTTCAGAAGAAGTTATGCTAAATGTTAATGAATAATGCTGATATACAAAAAACTGAAAAAAAACCAATGCAGAATAAAATTGGGAAAGTCAGTATAGTCATCTATCTTACTAGAGTATATTTAAAGAAATATTGATGAAAAACTTAAAGAAATGTCAATAAATGAAAAATATTGATGGAGGTAAAGTTAGTTTTGTGGCTCATAGATTTCTTTTATACACAATAGCCAAACAGACGAAAGAGGGTGAAGCAAGATGTATAGATTTTATTGCTATGGAAACAAATCTGCTTTTGATTTTGGTGTGGTATAAGCAATCTACAGCAGTGTCCTCTTCTTTCTGTCTCCCTTCTTACAAGAGATAACACCTTACTTGTGTGACCATCACTCAATCAAGGTATCACTACACCCCTTTAAGTACATGAAAAGGCACAACTCTCAGACAACCAAGTCTGAATCAGCATAAACCTTTAACATGTGCCTCTCTCACAGAATCTAGGATGAAGTTATGATAAACAAGAGCTGAAATATCACTTAATTTAACTATGGTCTGATTAAGTCTTTAGAAGTAAGCAATACAGGTCTTAAATATTGTAGTGATGTTCTGCATTTTAACAACAAGAACAAATATATGTTTAAGAACCCTTTCCAAAATGATATATCAAGAAAAAGCCAATGGAGAAAGCACTCAGAAGAACTAAGCAACATAGCCCTTTTATATCCTTTCTCCTTTTACTTTCATATGCTGTGGGCTGGGTGATTTCCGGGTGCCTCTTCACCTAATGACTACCAGTCTGTGGCACTTATGCCTCAAATTGTGAAGACCTCTGAAAGAGTGGTCCTGGACTATATGAGTCCTCTTGAGGAAGACCAGCAGAAATCACTGCAGTTTGCCTATTGGACAAATATTGGAGTGGAGGATTCAATTATCTGTCACACCACAAGACTTATTCTTGCACTGACAAAGTTGGCAGCACTGTGAGAATTGGGATTTTTTATTTCTCCAGTTCTTTCATTACCATCCAGGCATTTTTGTTATGGGGAAAGCTTGGAGATGTGAAGGTGGATGAGCCTATGGTGTCCTGGATAATGGAGTATCTGACAGGCCACATAGACGTTACCATTGAAGTAATAAACTCTACTGCTCAAGGAAAAAAGTAAAACTGAAAAAATTATTTTTTTTTTAATGTAATCAAAAACGATTTGAATATTCCAGTCATTTCATTACAAAGTATAAATGATATTTAATTATAGGTTCATTAAAGATGTTGAAAAAAATGTGTGTATATATAGTTCAGTTTTTATGCTACAATGGAATACAAGTAGTCTGATAACAAAGGGATCTAAATTCAAAACATTTTTAGAAGATGTAAACATTAAACCAAAAATCATTTTTCTCTACAAGAGACATGATTGAGACAAGGAAACTACATGGATTAAGATCCGAGTGCAGAGGGTGACACCTCAGCACTACACTGAACAGTGTGAGTTTTTTTACAGTGGCTAGTGTAGAGATTAACGTCATACCCTGGATGGCGCAATTGCAGGTTAAGGGCTTTGCTCAGGGGCCCAATGTAATAGAGTCACTTCTAACATTTATGGCATTTGAACAGGCAACCTTATGCTTGACAGCACAGATTACTAGCCTCAGAGCCACCACCCAGCCCAATGGTGTTAGAACAGGAGAAAAAGTAAACAAAACATGATTTCTACAGAATTAATGTTGGCAACTAATAATTTAGCTGGGAAATGCTTGTAGGAGATGGCTATCTAATATTCAGTAGGTAAAAATAATTTTAAAATTATGTTTAAAATACTAATTAATCTAATTGTATGAGATTTTATTTTTATTTTACTTTTAAATTTTATAAAGTGGTATTTTAAGAGCAAAGATAAAATAAATTAGAATGAACTGGATAAGCAAGTTAAAAGAATAGATGATATCAATGAAACTTGTGTGTATTCCTAGGAGTTTATTCCAGAAAAGTAGGTAATCACAGGAATAATAACTGTACCTTAGAGGAATATTGATTGTAGTGTGCTTATGAAAGATAAAAACAGAGTTTTTAGGAAAGCTTGGAAAACTACATGTTTAGATGGAATATAACAAAAACAAAAACACCATTTCTAGACAATTAAAAATGCTGAATTTACTCTTCTTTACATAATACAATACAGCATATGCATGTGCCATTTTCAGCAACAGTTAAGACTTTTGTATTTATTTGTAGAACAATATTCTGTACATGTATATGAAATATATAAGAATTACGGGTTATTATTGGTAAAGTTAATGGTACAATGTTTACTGTTATGCCTAGTTTTCTTGCAGAATATTAAATGGAAAGGACATCTTTGACTTGATCTATGTAAAGTGTCTGATATCTGTTCCTTCCTAGGCTCATACATGTTGCCCACACAGAGAATGGAAGGGATGATTGTCATGTTGAGGCTGAACTGGGCTCTAATTTTGTCTTTCCATTTACAGAGCACTTTCACTCCAGCTGTAGAATTGTTGGAAGTTAGATGGCATCATCAGTATAAACTTGTCCCCTTTTTTTGTTCAAGACTATCATTATGTCACAAAAACGACCATAAGACTTTGAGAAGGCCACCCGTATAATTGATTCAAAAGAGTTGTCATGTTTGCATAACTGAGTCCAAAACAGAACTGCTTCTCTTGACACAAGATGGCAGTTTTAAAGGTCAGTGGAGGAAGTGATGTCATTGGCTGCCCCAGAGCCAAGCGGGATTTTCCTAGAATAGTCTGCAAAAGATTGAAAGGGAAAAATTAGTGCACTTCGCCACCTCCTGGTCCAGCGTGGAATAACATGTATTCAAGCCCTTTAGTTGTCTCCTAAACACACATGTGTGACAATTACCATACAACTGATAAGATAGATAGATATTTTTGCTCAAAGAAATATTAAAAACGGGCGGCACGGTGGCACAGTGGTAGCGCTGCTGCCTCGCAGTTAGGAGACCCGGGTTCACTTCCCGGGTCCTCCCTGCGTGGAGTTTGCATGTTCTCCTCGTGTCTGTGTGGGTTTCCTCCGGGCGCTCCGGTTTCCTCCCACAATCCAAAGACATGCAGGTTAGGTGGAATGGCGATTCTAAGTTGGCCCTAGTGTGTGCTTTGTGTGTGTCCTGTGGTGGATTGGCACCCTGCCCAGGATTGGTTCCTGCCTTGTGCCCTGTGTTGGCTGGGATTGGCTCCAGCAGACCCCCGTGACCCTGTGTTTGGATTCAGCGGGTTAGAAAATGGATGGAAATATTACAAATATTTTCAATAAATTAAAGTCTTAAGACTGGCAATGCTAAGTGAACCATTTTGAAATCTTCAGTACAATATTTGAGCTCATCTTTAACAGAGAAAAGACCACAATATACTTTTCCAGTTATTTTTTGCCCAATGTCTGTGTTCTTTTTCCCATTTTAACCTTTTCTTTTTATTTGCCAGTTTCAGGTATGGCTTTTTTTTTAAACTGCCTCTAAAGCAAATATCCCAGAATCATCTTTTTCATTGTTGCAGATGATATTGGCTGTTAATATGTATTTTATGAAGAAGACAACTAAGGACATGTAAGGCATTTGTTTCTCAAACTACACACTCTGATGTCCTTATCCTCTTTTGCAGTTGTAAAACTGGGTCTTCTCTCAAAACTGTAGTGGATGCATTTGTAGGAAATCTTTGGTTTCTTATCACAAAAGATACCATTCATTTTGCTAAACAACAATAGACTGACATGTTTCTTGAAATAAGTTGCTTCATTTTAGTCATTGTTGAACCTATAATGAAACTTTAGTAATAATAGTAGCTTGCAATACAAGGTAAGATAGTTTACTTGCTTTACTGAGCAGAATAACAGGCTTCAGTGGCGCTGACGCAATTGCACAAGTTTCTCTCATAATCAATTAACATTTAAACATGACTAATTAAGGATGAGATAAAGAGAGTTTACAATTAGAACAATGGAATAATGGCTACTGATAATGGGGCTTTGCATTCATATGTGAATAACAAATTGAAAATCAGTAATTTCAAGCAGTAATAGCCATTTGAAATGCAATGTCTTGGCTGTATTTTTATATCATTTTGGTTGATAAAAATACTGTAGCTCAAATAATCACTTGCTACAATCGAGGTATGCAGAAGAGCCCCTCTGAACACACAACACATCGAACTGTGAAGCATATGAGGTACAGCAGGAGGAGACCACATTGGGTGCCACTCCTGTCAGCTAAGAACAGGAAACTGAGGTTACAATTCACACGGCTCATCAAAATTTAACAACTGATGATTGGAAAAATGCTTCATCTAATTCAGATGTCTTAATTTCTGCTGTGACATTCGGATGGTATGGTTAGAATCTGGTGTCAACAACATGAAAGCATGGATCCATCCTGCTTTGTATCAATGGTTCAGGCTGGAGGTGAATGGTGTACCAATTGAGCCTATTTTAAATGCTACAGCCTACCTGAGTATTGTTGGTGTCCATGTCCAGCCCTTTATGACTGCAGTGTACCCATCTACTCATGGCTTCTTCCTGCAGAATAACATGCCATGTCACAAAGCTCAGATCATCTCAAACTGGTTTCTTGAACATGACAATGAGTTCACTGTACTCAACTGACCTCCACAGTGACCAGATCTTAATCCAATAGAGCACCTTTGGTATGTGGTGAAATGGCAGATATGCATCATGTATGTGTGGCTGACAAATCTGCAGCAACTGTGTGATGCTATTGTGTCAATATGGACCAAAATCATTGAGGAATGTTTCCAACATCTTGTTGAATCCATGCCACAAAGAATTAAAGCAGTTCTGCAGGCATAAATTAGCTGGTGAGCGTATATATATTGTCATGTGGGTGTGTGTGCATAGACGACAGTTTAAGGGCTTTGGTAATGGTAATTCTCTGCCAATCCAGGGTTTGGTGCTTTGTGATAATGACATTTTTTCCTCCTTCTGCAGAAAGGAAGACTGACAGCTTGCTTCCACTGATGTCACTTCTGGAGTCCACCAACCTAGACCTACCTCTTCCTGCCAGTATACATCATAAACAGATGAGCCACCATTAGAATCAGTCGCCTGAGAGGACTTCAGTATGAGGAAGTATTGCGTTTAACATACATTTTTTAAAACTTATTCTTTATTTCAGTTATATGGAATTTGCTGCAAGGTGCCCCAAAGCATTGATTTTATCTTGTTGTTACAATATATTTATAGGTCTGAATCGCAATCTGATTATCTGAATGGTTACCTACTAGGTCACGTTTGGGGTTGGTCAGCCAGTCGGCAAACATCCATCATGTCCTCTCAGTTGCTAGAAGCAGATCATATGTATGTCATACAGTACCTGTCAAACAATGGAAAGAGTGCACAACATGTGTTTCACCCTAATTGGGACTCGTCAGCTGATTATCTGGATGGTTGTCTACCAGTTAACACTTGTGGTTGGTCGGCCAGTCGTCAAAAAAACACAACATTCTCTCAGTTGTGAGCAGCAATCATAGAAGTACACAAACCAGCCACCGTGGTGTAATGTCAGAGGCTTTACTTCAGGAGCTGACATCTGAGATTTGATCCCCGCAAAGGGAAGCAACTGATGAGCCCCAATTAGGGCAAAACATGTGTTTTGTACTCTTTGTATTATTTGACAGGTACTGTATCATATATATATATATATATATATATATATATATATATATATATATATATATATATATATATATGTTTGTGTGTGTGTATTTGTATATGTGTATATGTACAGTATAAGTGTACAAGCCCCAGTCATAGTCCTAGTAACAAGTACAGTTATTAACAATTTCAGGCATCAACATTTTTCATGATGTGAATAGGCAAATACATTTTTTGTACATGCCATGGTTCGTTGTGTGGTGGGTGTGGTAATTCGCTGTATCAGTGCATGCTCCCAACCTCCTCCTCCTCCTCCTCCATTTATATATTGTGACAGGTAGGGGGTGCCACTGAGCCCCAGGCTCGAGACACAGTGCGCACACACAACCAAGAATTCAAAAAAAAAGTAAATGTTATGATTCAGAAATACCTTTTTCAGGTCCTTTTATACAAAAGTATTCACATACAGAATTTAGGAAATATATTAATTCTCCTCTACTCTCCTCCAGACAAGCCTTGACTTCCACCTCATAACTCCAACTCTCCTGGATGAGGTTGAGCAGCTTCTTTTATGCCAGAACCAGGAGTACTAACGGTGCCACAAGATTACATCCTGAAAGCACTTGCAGGTCAGGTGGAACCTCCTTAAAATGCATGAGTCCACTCCCTACAGCTTCCTCTGGCGGCACCCACATAATCTGACAGGGCTGTCCATCAGGACTACAATTCCAAACGTGCCCTGCAGTTGTACAAATGGGAGGTCTGCCCGAGGGATTCTGCACTCTCTGACAATGGAAGACCACATGGCCCCAAGAGACAGTCCTTCCCTGTCCTATTATTTCTTCATGGCTAGTACTTGGCTGAGTTGCATGTCCATCCATATCCATCCCAATTTGCCTCCCATCCAGGTAAGAAGCCACCTTCCTTCCTGGTCAGGATACCAGTCTGTCCACCTTGCGCACCTGCATTATTTTTTACTATCTGATATACAGCACCTTTAGTATCACAATGTTTTAAATATAGTTTACTTAGCCTAATAATCACATGTATGTTTCACTATACATTTACGTACATATTAGAACCCCCTCTAAATGTTGATACATTTATACTACTAAATAAGAGTATCTTGGCTATCTTATTAGATCTTTAACCCTGATCACTATTGAATCTTACTCTTTTTAAGATTTCCATCCTTTGGGGGCATCCCTTCAGGCTACATTTATTTTTTCCACCTCACCTACCTACTTTTACTTAATGCAATCTGTAACACTTGGTGAGAAACTTGACAAAAGATCTTGAGTATGTTTTCAAGTGAAACTGAAATCACAATAGTGGAATGGAATGGAAATATATGAGTTAAAACTACATCTTCATTTTTCAAAAATTGACATAACAATAGTACTTTATTAGTGGTGTTGTATTGGTGAGAAATAAATTATTGAAAATGGTCAACTATTGTTAATTTCTGGAAAAAAAACTATATGATACCAGTATCACCAAATTAATTTGTCATGGAGCAAGAAGATGCGCAGTGGCAACCCAGCCGAAAGATGAAGAAGAAGGATGAAATTCCAAAAGGCTTAATTGAGATGGAGGGGCGGGGGCCGGGGATCTGAATAGAAACGAATGAGGGAATTATAAATAAGTTTGGATTGCAGATAATTAATATGATAAAAAAAGACTAAAAAATATGTAAGGCAGTATCTTTCCTTAGTGTAAAAATATTTTGAAAAGTCCCATTATAAAACAATATATGAGAATAAGTATGCTGTTGTACACCGCTGATACTTGGTGGGGTAACTTGCGGCTGCTTCTCGGACTACAATTACCGTCAGTCACCGGGGTAGCCGTTTTAGCGACAAGAGAAGACGGCAGGCTTTATAAGGTACTCGGCCATTTTGTGTGGGAAGTGAGTGTTACTGTAAACATAAATAGTATATATTTGTAAATATTATGTTTTATTTATAACTTTGCCTTTTTCGTTGCTGCAGATCTAACAAGCAGGCAACGCCTAGCCGGGGAATATTTCGTTTCTATACCGTTCTCGTCCTAATATCGCATGTCCACTATTCAGAACCTCCAATCTTTCGGTAAGTCGTGTGCCTGTGTTTTCTGGGTTTATCACTAGTCCCCTAATGAAATGGTTACTCCTCTTATTTGGCATTTGAGTGCTTGAAGTCGTAAAATATCGTAACCTCGCTGAGAGGACAATGCTGTCCCAATTGTGTCACGAGTTTATTTTGTAATTAAAAGATAATTCGATAAGTCTTGGAACTCGACATTTCGCTTTGTTGCATCCATCGGTTCCACACAATTTCTTCCAAGTTATTTCTTTGTTTGTAAAGTGGTGCATTTTTATGTGTTATGTATGTGTCATATCACCCTACTTTCTCCTATGTGTTATTTTGTGACACACAGTTGGTTTCCCCGCAGAGCTTTTCACTCGAGGTCTGTTGTCCTTTAGGGTTATTGATTACAGGATCTAGGATTGTTGGGTATTTTGGGCTTGGAATACCTTCGATTGGATATACGTAGCAATGATGTTCGGCCTGACAGGAGTATGCATGCAAAGGATCAGGTCATCCGTGTAGGAATTTTCCGTTATTTTTGTATCAAGATTGGATGCTGACGCAACAGAGGTTTCTACATGTTATTTAGAACCGCAGATACGCTAAGCAGCTGACTGCATCACCTGCAGATTTTTGTGCTGTGGTGGTCATTTTTTCATACTTCTAGTTACTGAAGGGTTCACCTAGCATTTTGTACCTATGGGAACGTTTCAATTGGCATATTGAAATTTGTCAACAGCGTAAACGAGCCCTCAAATTAGTTTATACTCGTTCTGAAATAATGCCCAGATTGTATTTTTACTTCTGGATTACTGCGGGTTTCCTTTGTTGTTATACTTACTACACGAATGTTGTTGTTTTACTTAAAATGTTTTGCGGAAATCATTTTATGTGCTGAGAATGTTAATGACTTCCCATTATTCCTGGTGTGATAAAACTAACAAAGAGAAAACCAGCTGAATTCGGACCCATCTCTTTTCACCTCGTCATATCTATGGTAAATTCGTTTTATTGAGAAATTCTATCACCATTCATAATTTTCTTTTTCCCAAAACAATTTTGGTGCCCTTCCTTAGAAAGTTAATGGATTCAGGATGCTCTCCTGCTGCAATGCTAATGACTTAATTATTTTATCTAGGCTGAATTAGTTGTGAGAAAACAAAATGCAATCATTGAGCAATGGAAAACCTTTTTCAAAAAAAATGTTCTGTATATTTGCTTCATTCTGTAGTGCAGCAGAAATGCATTTTCTAATAAAAGCATTCTGATTTTGGTAACCACCTTAAGACTTGCTGTGATTGAAAGTGATGGTTATTGCTTATATAGATGTTAAGCAATGCATTTGAAATTTGGTTGTTTCAAGAAAAAGTCTGTTTATTTCTGACCTAGCTGGCACTTTAATTGCAGGTTATGTATTATTAGTGCTTGGTCGCAGTTTTACAAAAAGAATCCTGGTTCTCTTTGTAGTATATAATTCAAATTAGCTTGTGTCGCTTTTGTTTTTATGCATGAAATAGAATAGCCTATCACCTGTAACCTTATGGTTTCAGAGAAACTGACTGCTATTGAGTAACTCTTACCTCACTTTTGAGCATGTGTAAGGGTTATTATTGATTTTTTGGAATCCTTTTAAGATCTAAGGAAAATACTGTATAGCATTAAAGTTTATGGGTTTAAAGTAGCATAATACACGATTATTGGAGTGATTCTCTAAACTTGGAACATTTAGTTGGCAAGTATGAACAGCTTTCTGGCAGTTTTAGTAAAAGAGCATTTTGTAAGTGATATTGAGTTCTGTTTCTTTCCCATCTTCACTTCAAACAGCATATGAACAAAATACCCAGCCTTGTCAGTCTGCAGAATTAAGAACCTTTAATATTGATGTTCTACTTAACAAATATAAGGATTCCACTAAAATGAGTTTAAACTGGTCATTAAAGAAGTGTGTAATGAAAATTAAATTAATTAAAAAAATGCAGTCTGTGAAGTCTGAAACCTACTAGTGACTCCTTAGAGCAACTTTTACCCATATAACCTTGCGTGTTTATTCCAGACTGCACCAAATCTCTTATCACAGTTGGAAAAAATCTATTTGAATAAATATCAAAGCAGAATGTATGTCGAGTGTGTAGCATCCTTGTATAAACATATCATTGAAGAGTAATTGCATAGCATAATGTTAATTATACATTGAATTGAAACTGCAGTAAACTAAAATGAAAAAAGAATGGACATGCACATTTTCATACAAAAAATGTAGCTCAAAGTGCTTTACATAATGAAGAATAGAAAAATAGAAGACACAGTAAGAAAATAAAATAAGTCAACATTAATTAACATAGAATAAGAGTAAGGTCCGATGGCCAGGGAGGACAGAAAAAACAAACAAAAAAAAAATCTCCAGATGGCTGGAGAAAAAAATAAAATCTGCAGGAATTCCAGACCATGAGACCGCCCAGTCCCCTCTGGGCATTCTACCTCACATAAATGAAACAGTCCTCTTTGTATTTAGGGTTCTCACGGAAGGACTTGATGATAATGTTCATGTAGACTTCTGGCTTTTAGTCCATCAATGTTGGAGCATAATGATGCTTTGAGTAGGTGGTGGTGGCGGTGCAGACCGCCACCACAAAGAAACCAGAAAAAGAAACAGAAGAGAGAGTAGGGGTTGAGTGAACGCTGTCTTTTCCTTAGCGGAGTCTGTTGGCACAATTTGTCATGTAACTCTCAATGGTCACTTAACATTTGCTTATAGACATGGCATGTGTGTATTTTAATAATAATGCTACATTTTATTTATATAGTGCCTTTCATATTTTGAGTAGAAATGGCCAGTCTGTAATGGGAGATTCAACCTCTGAGAGGCCAAAGACTTGTATTGCGTAAATGTGAATCATAATTGTTACAAGGAGGTTGAAGCGTATTCCTTAAATTGTTTCCTTATCCTCCTCTATTGACTATTAAGCAAGGATGCAACTTTTGAAATGTTTATGGTTTGTGTCTGGGAAGTTTTTTGGAATTTTTGAAGATGCTGTACCTATCTTTTTGGACCTTTTTTGAATTTAAGGTGGTTTTGTGATAAATATGGTAGGCTTGTATTTGTAGTTATGTTTCCCCACGCTACTGAGGTGTACCAATATCATCTAATCAGTTGAAGCTTAAGAAAATCGGTGCATTTACTAGCAATGTGCTGTATCAGTGTAATCAGGTTAAGGTTAATAACTTGGTTAAGACTGAAACCTGGTTTCTTTTATAATCTGCGTTTACATGGTGCCGGTAATTTTCTGGAATTCTCCATTGGCAAAATACTCTGACGTCACTAAAATGTGCAAAGAAAGAATTGAATGCCATGATCAACCTCTATGAATATAAAAATAAACATGGTGCTTTTGATAGTTTTCTTGTGTTATTTATAAATAAGTTTGGTCAAATTAACACTTTTATAGGCTTCTGTTACCAGATTGCATTCAGCAAACTCTTTTCTTCTGGAATGTGCCATTGTGCCCTGCAGTGGACCCCTTAAGTATGCTTCTTGCATCATGCCCAATGCTGCTGGAATAATAGTATCACTGGATTTTTTGCTTCAATAAGATATGCCTTAGGTTACTTGTCACTTTAAAAAGTGATTGGACTATATTTAGCACAAGTTACTTTAATGTTTTACCCTAATGTCCCCTAGATTATATTGCTGAGCTTAGCTCATCAACATAAATTTAGCAATTTTTGCAGTATTAAGACAGTTTAAGCTAGTAGAAGGAATAATTCAATCTCCTGATCATTTCCTTTGGAAATGTGTTTTGTTGCTTTAACATTTCTGACGAAGGCATGTACAAAGCAAATACATGCGCAGGCTGAAAGAATGCTGTGGACATGCACAGATAGTAAAATCCTTAACAATAACCCTGTTATGGGTTTACATAACCACATAATCAGATTATTCTCAGTAGTGCTGCAACAACTAATCGTCAATCAATAATATTTGATTATTAAAAATATTGGCAACAATCACTTTTGTCAATTAGTTGATTACGTCATTAAGATAACTACATTATGCTGCGCAATTGCATCCCTACTTTATTCAGTTATGAACACCTTTGAAAAAAGGCAGATGGCAAGCAAGAGCCAGAAAAGACAGTTCAACCTGACTTTCAGTGTTTGGGAGCACTTCACTCTGAATGCAGGGGACAAAAAAAGGTGGTGAGTAGGTCTGACCTCATATGGCTTGAGAGCACAATGGAGATGCACACACATTTGAATAGGAAACATACTTTTACAGGCTCTGTGGAGGAGGAGGATGGCTTGCTGTCATCCCAGTAAGCTGAATTTTAGTTCAGGGTTATGTGTACAAGTAAATGAATACAATTTTTGTTGGCTGTGCGTTATAACATGTCTTTTGGTTTGATGTGAGGAATAATTTGAGACATAGATCAACCCTCTTCAATGGAAATAAAATACTAGCATATGGAACTGAATTTCATGATAGGCAACTAATGATTAGCCACTAGGTAGTGAATATTAAGGTTTTCATTAGCTATATTTTTAAAAAAACGTGGTTACTCTGCTACATTATAGTGCTGCATTAAACACTTGCAAACATGTGTAACGTTAGCATTTGTGTGTTTACAAAAATTTGTTGAGAAGAAACTCAAGTCCACATATGAGCAAAAAACTTTTTTCAGCCCTGTGTACAAAGGAAATCAAAAACGTAGCCAGAGTGCAATGGTTAATCCCACAGCACATCAATTGCGACTAAAAGGTGTATTGCTCATTCTGAGTCAAAAGATAGCTGGTTGGCTCTGTTGCTGCTGGTAAACAGAGTGCAATGAACATGTGCAGACTAAAATCCTTAATAGTAACCTGGGGTGTCATGTATAAATGGTGCGAATGCACAAAAATGTTGCATATGCTCATTTCCACGATCACATTGCAATGTATAAAAACTAAATTTGCCGTGATATCACGCACATTCTCACAGCAGCACAATCCATTGCATATGCACATTTCCTGCTAAGTTTTGCAAACTGGTGACACCCAGCGTTAAAGCAGTGGTACTGTTCCTATGTGGTTTTCCTTTCTTTTATAGATTCGCATCCCTGACTTATCAAATACACTGAAATAAACAGCGTATCATTTATAAATTTAAGGAATCTGATTGTAATCATTCTTAAACAATATAATGGTGCACGGAATGGCCAACATATTTCAAATACCATAACTACTTTAGCGTTGTTACTCTTAGTGCACCACTCAAGAGTATTTTAACTCGCTGTATCTGAGTTTGGAATCACAGCTGTAGAGCAGCTGATCAGGAAGCTCTGCAGTGGCTTGTTTTGCGAGAGCAGAGGATTCTCAGGATACAGCATCTAGCCCTGGAGGACATCTATAGCAGCTGCAGCCTCAGCCATGCACATACTTGAACTTCTCCCATTTAGCAAACGCTTCAGAGCCTTTCCTGTAGGGACCTCACGGTTAAGAAACAGTTTCATCACAAGACCTATAAACACACTCAATCAGTCAGTCCAAGTGTTCCTGGTAGAACTTTTTGTACTTAAGTACAATTACCTCACTGTAAACTTGCATTACCTGAGCCACTTTATGAACCATTTGCACTATCTGCACTATAGATACATGTATATTGTACTTATGCTTTCATAATGTATATTTTTTCATTGTTTTTTATTGAATTATTGTTGTTATTTTATCATTTTATAGGAAAATAAGTTTATGGAGGATTTGCATATTGAATGTCATTGTACCATACAATAACAATAAAGGAATTTAATTCAATAGAACAGTGCGTGTATTTACAGATGATGACGACTGGAGTCGATTTAGATTTCCAAGAACTATCTTATCTGATATAATTTTAAAGATGAAATGCTTTAAAGTATGTATGTTATAATGTATGTTATACAAATACATTATTAACTTCATTTAAATGATGAATACTGTAAATAATTAAACGTGTGAGCATGGTGGCGCAGCTGTAGCAATGAATTGGCACCCCGTTCAGGGATTTTTCCTGTCTCGTGCTGCATGCTTGCTAGGACTGGCATGACCCTGGATAGATAGAAGGAATAGTTAAACATGTACTGCAGAGATATTTAAATGTTCCTTAAAAGTCTCGAAGAATTGGTGTTCTAAGCTTGCAGATGGCTTGACACTTATTACAGAACTTATTGTGTGGTGATTGGTTATGTGGAGACAGAAAAGAAAGGATAGGAATTGGGGGTTGGTAAATTGAAAGAGACAGTATTGCTGCAATAAATTATTTCATTGAAGGTTGCACATGGCCCACACTGTAAAAAAATCAGTAAATTTAACAGTAAAAATAATATAAATGGTGAAAGTAAAAGACCTTTCTGAAAAAAAGGAGTTACCTTATATTCTGCTGAAAATTACCTGTATATCTTAAACAATACATTTCTTTATTTTTTACAGCCAAGTTCTGTAAAATCGATATTTTTTTACTTTCAAAATATGCTAAATACCGTTTACTGATGCATTACAATTACACTAAAAAATTCTGTTAATATTACAGTGTAAAACTGTTAAATAGCGAAGGTAAACAACCGTAAAATGTAAAACGGTAAAGCGCTGTTTCAATAACACTGAAGTTATGATATTTGCATAAGGACACACTCCCTTATACCATATTGTTCCTGAAAAACCCCATACCTTTTTATATGGGAAAAAAAAACTTAAACCAAGTTAGCAGATGTATTTTTCCCTGTGTGCTGCAGGTTTTTTGAGGTTATGGAAGCTGATTTATGGTGGGTTGTATTCAATAAGCTGGCACACCTGTAGGACGCCATACACCACAAAAGCAAACTTTACTTCCTCACCAGACAATGTTCCATAGCTTCCTTAAACATTAAGTTATTTTCAATGTGTATAATTAAATGGTACATGTTTGCTATCGGTGGTTGTTACTTTGATGCAAGCTGTGAACTGGGGTTTGACCCTGACAATACTTTCTAATGGTTTATTGATTGGCATATTTATTACACTACATGAATTTCTGATTATGGTTAACATATGTATAACATTTTCTTCTGTTGGAATGTGTTGCAACGAAAAAACAGTTTATACCGTAGACCTAAAAATATTGTCACCCTATTTATTACAGTAAAATTTTGGCAACCTGGCTGCCAGTATTTTATCATAAAAATGACATTTTTATAGACCTAAAAATACTGTCCCATTCATTTTTGCGGTAAAATTCTGGCAGCCCAGCTGCCAGTATTTTACTGTAAATGTAATTTTTTTTTTTTTTGACAGTGCAGTAAGCATCTTGCAGGAGGCAGGAACAATCTCTGGATGGGGCACCAACTCATTGCTACGACAGTGCCACCATGTTTAACACATGCTTTTAATTCATTTCATCATGAAAATAATATGAAGTATACATCTTAGTGTTAAAAATAAAGTGGACATTTGAACCTGTGTGTTTTTCTTTTTTTTTTTGTACCCTAATAACAGTTTCTTATGACACTCAGACGGAGGGCTACAACTCTCCTTTTCATGGCATCTTTAATATCTGTCCACTTCTTTTTTTTTTATTTGGGTCACTGCGACTTTCTGTAATTGACCTTCTGAGTTTCTCCGCCTCTCTGTTTCACTCGGATCAACTACCTTTTGCCTTTTGTTTATACCACTGCTTAATTAAGTCACAAAATAGTACTTTTTCCTTGCCTCCACTTCGTATTTGCTGAAATAGTTTTTTTCATGTGCTTTTGCCATTGTCTTTTAACCAAACGCTGAATGGAAAATGATATTTATATTGATTTGCATATTAAAATATGTAAGTTTATGGGAGGAGTCATGGTGGGACAGCAGGTGCTTGCACATGCATTACTTTTCATGCTGACTGGGATTTCTGGAGTTGAAGTGTGTGGAAGTTGGCTTACGCACAGTTTTGTGCATCTGAATTGTTTTGTGAGTACACACATTTCCACTTTTGTCCGTACACCATGTTTTAGTGTGAATTCTACACACAGCATTATGCATGAGGCCCCTGGTCATGGGTTTAACTGGCCACGTGATCCTGGGTTATTTGTGGAGAAGTTGTATGACTGTTTACTTTTCTCTGAGACCAATATTCTGGTTTCTCTAACCAGAATCCGGGTATACTTGTTATTTTTGAAATTGGATTTCTGTAAATTACCAGGTTATTAACTCTTTTAGGGCTTTTTTCTTTGTTTCTTTTCTCCCAGGGCTGAATATTTTTCCAAAAACTTACTTTTTTTTTAAAAAAAGAACACAAAGCAATGGTTTAACATATCAAATCCGCAAAAAATATTTCCTTTTGACAAAAATGTTACTGTCTTACATGTTGTATGAGCCTGCATACTATATGATTTCACATGCATATCACATACCTGTTACACAACAAGTCCTGCAAAGTATGGTATTGCTCAAAGCAGCCAATTACATGTATTGCCACATTGCACTGCTTACAGTATGTGTTGCACTGGTGCTTCCTTTTCAATTGTCTGTTGCTGCACTTTCTCTTATATATTGTTAGTGTGTACTATAGAGAGACAAGTCAACCATTTGACATCGTGCCATGCCACTGCCACCAAGTTTTCCGCCTGCATGAAAACTGTATTGTCACCTCTTTTCATCTTCAGCCCGTCTAGCTTGTCAAGGGACAGTTCTTTCTTTGAAAGAAATACTTTCCTGTATATGTAATTACTTTCAGGCAGAAACCAGTGTTTGCTTCTGCCAGTACAAAATCCTTTGTGCCATACTTTGTGGGCTTGTATGGCATATATTGGCAGAAAAAAAGGTGTCCCTTGTATTTTATTATAGATTCATGCACAGACATATCACGGCCAGGCTGATAAACTTCTTTATATGTCGGTTCCACAATGTCAAGGAAGGGCTGAACTTTATACACGGGGTTATAGCTTGGCTCACCCCTTGGGATTTGCTTCTGGTTATCACAGAAGTGAATAAAACTTTGCAGCAGCATGTACCTGTCATCACGTGGCATAACCTGTCCAAAGCCACCAGGGGACAAACCACGTTTGGACCAATGCTCCCTGAAGTTTTATAACCAGTCTATTCCTATCTCTATTTGTAATGCCACAAAGCCCTTCATCTCGTCTTTTGTTGTGGGTTTCCACTTTGAAAAACGAGAATGCGGTGCAAGCGCAGCCCGCGATTCAAAAAATCGCTCTGCTTACCTGTTTGTCTCGTCTGACAGTAGCTGAAAAGCAGCATCAGGAGAGAACATCATGAAGTAGTTCAGCGGCTGGTAATCTGCCGTGTCCAATAGCAAGCCATGCTGTCTTGTGAAGTGCGGTTGACAGTTTGGCTCCTGTGGATCAATGTCTCGGTGTTCCTCCCACACGAACCTTTCCGTAGGTGTGTTGGCTGCATGAAGGCGCTCAGCTGGCAGCTGATCAGCTGGGGCGGTATCGACTGGTGTCTGATCAGTTGATGCCAGTTCCTCACTCTCTTGCTCACTGAACACTGTCAACAAAATCAGATTCTGAAATATCAGAGTCTGACTCCGTGATAATGCACAAAACATTGTCTGCTGAGTATTTTCTTTTCTGCACTCGCTTCGCTCTCTTGTGAGATGTCAATGCCATGTTGCCTTTGTTTACATTTGTTTACATTTCGTAACTCGCGCACACGCAAGGATTAGATGCCGAGTCGATTAGTTTAACATTCCTCCGAGCAGAGAGGGAATGCCTGTGATGTAACAGTGAGTTTTGTCAGCTGATTGTCGCCATTTACCCCTGGATGTTGACTTTTTTCGACATGTGCCCTCAACCCGTCCTGTTGACAAAAGTCGACATCCGCCCTAAAAGAGTTAAAGTGCTTGTAAATGCCCTGAATGAAATATAAAAAGCATACAGTATGCTGCCAAAGAGTCCAGTAAAAATTTCAGCCTTTGTGATCATAAGAAACAAGGAAACCTGCTGAAACAGTACTCTTCAAATATGAGTGCAGAGAAAACTTTTCTTGTGTTTCATTTATATTGTAACAGTTTACAGTGACCTACTGAATGAGCCTTGAACTCGCTCAAATGGAGAAGCGCCATCAGATACCCATGGCTATATCAGATTCACTTGTATATTGAGGATTCAGTAGACAACATACAATCAAAACACCATTCATATATATAATTAAATACTTCAGACAGTAATCTGTGATACTGATCTCAGAGCTTGAGCTTTTTTTTTTTTTTCTTATTAAAGAAAACTTAGAAGTTAACAGAGGATTTTAAAAGTGGGAACAATTGAAGAGGAGGGAGCAGACAGGACTAGACTGAGAAAGATGGACTGGTAAGAGAGGGAGGTCAAGTAAAATGTATAATGTTTAAAGGTAGTCACTAAAGTTTGACAAGGACAGTTATACAAAAAGTTTACCTAAAGGAAAGATTAAATAAAGAAGCATGTCATAAAAAGATGGGTTACACTGCACAGCAAAGTTTTTGATTCTTGAACACTGTTGAGTGTTTCTTATAGATTTTTGGGTACTGATCACGAATATCACCGATCACGTACTGTTTCAGAGAAATCTTCAGTTTTGTCATGATTTTTTCTTAATTGTATTCAAACATTTTCGCTCTTGTAAGGGACTTATCAACAACGGTTTGTGCAGCCTGGGCATGTCCAGGCATAAATCAGGCCAGGTTGGAAGTTATTCTGTGGAAGTTGACATCCTGGGCATGCCTGGGCTGTTCTGAACGAGCTTGATGCTGTCTCAGCATGCTGTAAAGGTGGCTTGTATACACCGATGCTGCTCATTTGGTTTATATAGATAGTCAGTGTGTATGTATAGTATCAGTATAGTAATAGTATCTGTAGCAATATAACGGTAAGTAAGCTTGATGCAATAGACGTTTTGGTGTCGGGCGATATGTCTCGTCAATGTCATAACAGCCATGATACATTCTGTTATATCTGTAGAGAATATACACTTGTACCTCAGAGACATTGGATGACTGCTCATGTGAAGAAAGCTTATCTGTATTTTGGCTGCAAAATTGGTGATCAAGACAAGGAATGGGCGCCTCACATTTGCTGTGCGACAAGTGCTGTCAGTCTGAGAGCCTGGCTAGGAGGCACTCGAAAGATGATGCCGTTTGCTGTTCCGATGATATGGCGAGACCAGAAAGACCATGTGATGGATTGTTACTTCTTGTTTTTGGCAAAGAAACCAGACACATTAGTCAAACAGAAGTCAGTTGAATATCGTAATCTGCCTTCAGCAATGAGACCCGTGACACATGATGACAATCTTCCAATTCTGAAACCACCAGAGGATTGGACCTTAGCCGAACCAGATGAAGAAACTGCAATGCAGGGTACTGACTGTGACATTGACCCAGATTTTGAACCGTGCTCATCCGGCGATCCACATCTGATAGCACAGTCCAAATTGAACGATTTGGTCAGAGATTTGGGTCTGTCAAAAGCAAAAGCCGAGCTGCTGGGTTAGAGACTGCAGGAATGATGTTTGCTGTCACCAAATATGAAAATTTCTGTTTCGAGGCCGTTATCATGATATAACCAAATTTTTTGCGCAAGTCAACAAGTCTTTGTTTCTGTTATGACATTGAAGGATTGTTCTCGACCTTACGTTGTGATCACAACCTGGAAGAGGGGCGTCTCTTCATTGATTCGTCAATGTTAAGCCTGAAAGCTGTTCTGCTACACATTGGCAATGTTTATCCTTCAGTACCTGTTGACTATGCAGCACACATGAAAGAAACTTATGAAAATATGGAACTGTTGCTGAAGCACGTCCAGTACAGCAAGTACAACCGGAATATCTGTGGACATCTTAAAATCATTGCTCTGTTACTACGACTGCAGCTCGGCTATACAAAGTACTGTTGCTTTATCTGTGAATGGGACAGCCGTGCCAAAGAGTCGCACTATTCTCAACAGAGCTGGCCACTCCGTAGAAAGTTAGTTCCAGGACAGAAAAATGTCACACATGAATTGCTTGTCGATCTGGCAAAGATATTTTTGCCCACTCTTCACGTAAAACTGGGACTAATGAAAAATTTCGTGAAAGCACTGAACAAGGAAGGCGAACATTTTCGCTATTTAAGATATATGTTCCCAAGAATAACTGATGGCAAGATCAGAGGGGATTTTTGTTGGCCCCCAGATCAAACCACTTGTTGTTCATAACATGTCTGAAGATCTGTTTGTTGGGCTGGAAAAAAATGCCTGGAAAGCCTTCAAAGACGTTGTTGACAATTTTCTGGGAAATTAGAGCCCCAAACTACATTTAGCTGGTAGACCAACTTCTCAAAGCATACAAGACAATGAAGTGCAACATGTCACTCAAGATTCATTTCCTCCACTCACACTTGGACTTCTTTCCCGCAAATCTCGGTGCTGTCAGTGATGAACACAGTGAAAGGTTTAACCAGGACATTGCTACGATGGAGAAATGATACCAGGGCAACTGGAATCCATCAATGCTTGCTGACTACTGTTGGACACTAAAACATGATGCACCAGATATTGAATACAAAAGAAAATTGGGAGCAAAACACTTTTAATTCTGTTGAATTTAATAGCTTATGCGAAACATAAGTGTGACTAAATACGTTATTGTCAGTAAACATATAAATGTCCATTTCTCAGAGTTCCTACGCGATGTAGTAAAACCAAAACTATATTTGTGCATACCCAGTAGTTATCTGTTACAATCAGCAAAAACATTTCCGGAAGCAAAAACATTGTGTAGTGGTTGGTAGCAAGTATGCATGTATTATGCATGTTATGCATGTATTATGAGAATTTCAAGCACAGGTTTTAAATTATACAGTTTACTACGCATTTGTTTGGTCATAAACATGGCAAACGTTTCTTTTAACACATTTTAAATATTCTGAGTAGCAAATTTTATTTGGAGATCTGTAGTTTAAGTTTTGCCATGAAATGGCAGGGACTGTTCCTGCTCTTCACTTTAGTAGTCTTCAGTTACATTTTGTGCCCTAATTTGTATTTAAGATTGCTAATTTGTTGAATTAAATACATTTATATGCCAGTTTATTGCTGACCAAGTTGAGGCCATTCATACTTGCAGCCAATGTTTTCTCTTAATTTTTTTTTTTGTTGTTGACTAGGTGTAAATAATAGGTGATCTGGTACTTTTATGACCAATTTCTTTTGTCACACTAAATGAGCTTTCCCTTGTG